>NC_142743.1:4135000-4462500 GCF_051943395.1 Hippocampus bargibanti | reverse complement strand
ACTGTTACAGAGAAGCAAAATTACATTTCTGCACGCAACAAAAACATTTTAAACTCCGAAAAAAAGACGTTGGGTTGAAGATTACTTTCAAATATAATACTTAATGTCTATTTGACGGCTTCCCGTGCCTGATTATTACCTGAGCGGCCACAAAACTAGCATATGTAGCTGAATTTGTAGATTTCCTCCACTTCCTAAAATGATTTTTGCTCTGATCAGCCTTCCGCATCAGTTCCGAAACGGCTCTTTTTCTCTCATCTCCATCCGGATATTTTTGAGCAAAGACTGTGTGTTTGTTCTGGAAATGTCTTACGACATTTGACTTTTTGTTGTTTGCTAACTTCTCATTACATATAAAGCATAAACCCGTCTCGTCAGCAGTGAAGGCGAACGAATCTGCCCACGTATTATTAAACGTTGTGTTTTCTTCAGACACTCTTCTTTTCTTAGATTTATCCATAGTTGGCCTACCTGCCGGTCGAAAAATTCAAGAAATCGTGCGCAATTTGGCGGTTGTGACCGGATATACGTCCACTGTCGATGATTGTGACGTATATTATGAGCGACAAAAAAATTGAATACGTTTTATTTTGTATTATTTATAATCACCATAATCTTCAAATTTAGAATTACATTTTAAAAACGAACGAACTAAAAATATATACATTAAATTAAATACTTATTATTTATTTTCTAAAGCTGCAGGGAGCCGCAGGAGGGGGGTGAAAGAGCCACATGCGGCTCCGGAGCCGCGGGTTGCCGACGTCTGTGCTAGATGAAACCTGAAAAGCCCGATTTGCACAGTATTATGAATCCGTTTGGAGAAATTGACCAAATCCTGACCCTAACCGTGTTGAGACCCTATCTTCTTTTTAACCAAAGTAGAAACCCTAATTTGGTACCTTTTTTTCAAAGCCTCGTTGGAAATCTTAGTTTGAAACACAAACTATTTTGAGAGAATAACCTCGTCTTAAAACCTTATTTCTCATTTGGAATCCTTTCCTTGGCTTGCAGTCCTTTGACTCAAAACCGCACTTGGAAATCCAAAAGCTGACTCGGAGACCCTGGTAGGAAAATCCAAGCCATGCTTTGTGTGAATTTCAGTCCCTCGCACGCCTGATCCCCGTTTGACGCGAATTTGAAAGCTTTCCCGCCTTTTCGGAGGTGCCCGTGACAAAAAGCGCCCAAATATGAGAGCCGTACCAGCTGCCGCCACCCTTATTTCTTGGTGGCGGATCGTCACAGTTTCCTCGGCCATTAAACGGAAGATTCGTCGTCAAACGTCAACATCTGTCGGCGGCATCTGGAAGCCACACTGACTGACTGAGGAGGGCCGCCAAACCTGAGCGTTTATCTGCCGCAATGCTAATTCTTTCGTGGCTCATTGGCGTCACCACAAACACCCTCAGTGTCACACTCGCACTCGCACACACACATCAATATTAACACCCCCGTGCCTTAGTGTGGATTGCTTCCATCTGTCATCCATTTTGAAAGCAAAGGCAAGCTCAATATTGAGACGCGGCGGACATTGTTTTGCATTGAGACCCCGCAAAAACCTCCTGAAACCCCAAATCCTGTCGTGAGTTTAACCAAGGTGGATGGTGATTTTCACACAGCAACACGGCTTGAAACCGTACTAAGCAATAAAAAAAAAACATTTGATTTGCAGCCTCTACGAACCCGGTTTTGAAACCTTAAGCGATGACATTCAGCCTTGCCTGAAAGTCTGCTTTTGGAACATGTCTTCTAACGTTCACGACCTTCTTGTGTGACCGTAATCTGACCTGACTAGAAACGATAATCTGGATCTTGATCTTTGGCTTGAAACCCTACCAGACAATCTCCACCTAGATTTAAAACCCCAACTCTGGCTCAAAGCCCTGCTTCGCAAAACTGTCCAGATAGTCCTGTCTGCTCACCAAAATTATGCAACCCTATTACGCAGCAACCCATCTTGAAACCGTACCCTGAAACTCCCCAAAATTTTGATTTTCTGCCCCTACAAACCTGGTTCTGAAACCTTAATCTACAACATTCAGCCTTGCCTGAATGCCTGCTTTGGAACGGAAGGTAAATAAAATAAGAAATTAAACACTGTCCCGAGGGGGAAGTGGCGACATTTCAATTTGAACAATATCGGGTGCTCATGTCAACAAACATGCTTGACAGTCTGGCCGGCTCTCATCAGAGACCCTGTGACCCCCCCCCCATCCCCACGTAAAGCCGTCCGTATCTTTGCAGCTGATTTGTGTTCCATATTTAAACATGTTTACCGCAGTGACGTGCGGTGAGGTTCATGGCTGGTGAGGTACTGACGTCATCACAGTCAGATTTACAAACATATGAACTCTACAGAGTAGCTTATTCACAATTTGATTGGCAACAGTTAACGTGTTTTGTTTAAAATGTCATGTCAGCATTCTTTAGATAAACTGTAGCATAGAAAAAAATAATTAAAAAAAATGTTATTATCGTGTTACCTTTACTTGTAAATGGAGTCCATGCACTGCTTCTTCTGAAGAAAGGCATCAATACCTTCTTTGTAGAAGCCTTCCTTATCTTTCTTCAGTTTTAAGTATCTTTATTTCTTTCAATTTAGATATGTAATCCTCCATTCTGAAAATAAGGCCATGCAACACGAAAAAATGACTGGATGGTGTCACTTAACTTGCTAACTGTTTACTGTAGCTTGCTCCCACTAATTCTATTATTCTGCAACCGAGGAGGCGCAAGAATCTCTGTAATCACCAGCGTCCCCTGTCATGAGGCACTAGAACTGCTGCCTCGCCTATGCACACAGTTTTGATAAAAGTAAAATAAACACTGTCGTACAGTGTTCATAATGCACAGTGACTGTACATTATACACACCAGCTAAAGTGTAGAAATTTAGTTCATATACTAAAAGTGTTTGAACACTTTATTCGCGATATGCAGAGGGACAGCAATGCGGTCTCACTGCAGAGCAAGCCAGCACAGTTAGCATAGTCACTGCGGTTAAACAAACACGTACACGATGCATGCTGCAACCAAGCAGCAAACAAACAATGAATCGGCACCGGATGATCGTGCCCGGTGTCCTTTTAAGTGTCATTGATTATAACGACCAGCACCTGCGAGGCTGCCGGCAGGGCTGACGTCGCTACCCACTGGTCGCCAATCTGATCGGGACGACCAGCACCTGTGCAGGTGCAGGCGGGGCCGACAGCGGCCCCCGTTGGTCGCCAACCAGATCATGACAGTACCCCCCCTTCAAGGGGCTGCTTCCAGAAGTCCCAACAGTCTCCCAAAAAGGTCCACTCGCCAGGGAACGGTCGGTGGAGAGGGCAACCGCTGCCTCTCCAGCATACGACGGGCGGCGGCCTGATGGGAACGGGACTCGGCCTGGGGTGGACGAAGACGCGGCACGGATCGTCGTGGGCGTGAGTGCGATCCCTCTCGCACGTTCACGCGACGGCGCATGGCTCTGCGTGGACGTCGAACTGCCAGGCGCAGAATGGCACCCCGTACGGCCGTATGGGACCAGGTCTCGGCCGGACGCCGACGTGGGCGTGAACTGCCCGGCTCCGGGGGAACGAGACCAGTCCAGAGCCGCTCCGGGATCCAGCGGTGAGTGGGGTCTCGGACTGACATTGACGCGGACGTTGCACGGCTCGTCGTGGATGAGACTCAATTCGTCATGCACGACGACAGCGTGGCTGGACGTGGGCGTGCAATGCCAGTCACCCAGGGTCACCCTGGACGGCCACCTGGAAGTAGGTCTCGGCCGGACGTTTACGTGGACGTTGCGGCTCGTCGAGTGACGCGATTCAAACGCGACGAGGCTTGCGCTAACGTGGACGTAGCATTGCCAGGCACAGGGTTGAAATGAGACGGGTCCGATGTACCTGCGGGATCCGATAGTTGGCCGATTCATTCTGTCACGTTTTTGCGAGGTGGTGATGGCGGGTTCGGATCCCAAAAAGCAGGCAGGAGGGAGCAGGAGGTTGTTTGACAAATTGTATTAAAATAAAAGTCAGCAGGAACAAAATGTAAAACATCAAAATGATCTGAATGGAAAAAATACAAAGTAGCAAAAGAAAACCAAGTGTAAAAGTCCGCCAAGGTTAAACAAACACGTACACGATGCATGCTGCAACCAAGCAGCAAACAAACAATGAATCGGCACCGGATGATCGTGCCAGGTGTCCTTTTAAGTGTCATTGATTATAACGACCAGCACCTGCGAGGCTGCCGGCAGAGCTGACGTCGCTACCCGCTGGTCGCCAATCTGATCGGGACGACCAGCACCTGTGCAGGTGCAGGCGGGGCCGACAGCGCCCCCCGTTGGTCGCCAACCAGATCATGACAGTTTAATTTATTTTGTCATTTGATATTTCCATGATGATAGGTGAGGCACAGCCTCAACTGCCTCCCCTGACTGCATGTCACTGGTTTACCGGTGGGGCGGGGTGGTGGTGGTGGAAGGGGGGTATCGTGGGATAAGAAGTGACATCACCCACTCGTGTTATACATCAGACGCTACCAGACGCTGACAAGATCAGCTGACTGGTTTCTGTCAAATGATCCGATGTTTCAATCATCTGTCACCCGCGGGTCATCTCCCAACCGCAAGGTTGCAGGTCCAAATTCATGAATAACTAGTTTTCGAATTTGAAGGCAAATGTGATGACTGTTATTGTGGTGGACATGGGACAATTGGAATTTTGGGTTGGGACTTTAGCAAGCATCATGACGCTTGACATACTTGATTTTCTTTGGCGGGCCAAGTAAAATGATGTGACGGGCAAGATTTTGCCCCGGGCCTTGACTTGGACACCTGTGATCAAAGGGTTTAGCCAGCTAGCTGAATAGCTCGATCGCTAGCTGCTATCTAGTTAGCACTATAGATAAGCCTGGAATTTCACAAATTTGATTTGCTTCGGCGGGATGAATAAAATGATGTGGCAGGCCAGATTTGGCCCCCGGGCCTTGACTTGGACACCTGCACCTAAGGGATCAGCCAGATAGCTAAATAGCTCGATCGCTATCTGCTAGCTAGCTAGCTCTATAGATAAACCTGGAATTTCACACATTTGATTTGCTTCGGCGGGGCGAATAAAATGATGTGGCGGGCCAGATTTGGCCCCTGGGCCTTGATTTGGATGCCTGTGATCTAAGGGATTAGCCAGCTAGCTGAATAGATCTATCGATAACTGCTAGCTCGTTAGCTCTATAGATGAGCCTGGAATTTCACAGGTTTGATTTGCTTTGGCGGGCTGAATAAAATGATGTGGCGGGCCAGATTTGGCCCCTGGGCCTTGACTTGGACACCTGTAATCTAAGGGATCAGCTAGCTAGCTGAATAGCTCGATCACTAGCTGCTAGCTAGTTAGCTCTATAGATGAGCCTGGAATCTCACAAGTTTGATTTGTGATGTTGCTCAAAGTGACACAGCCCATCAATCTTATCAGTCGGCGCCGTTGTCTCCAAGGTCGGCGAGATGCTCCGGTCGGCATTCAATAGAGTTCGGAACCTGGCGCCGCTCCATCCCGACTTCATTTTCAGGCCTTTGACTTCGCAACCAATCCGCCCACTCACCTCTACCAAACGCCCTCAAAGCAACGGCTTTGAGGGCATTCCTCCTTTCGGGCTGCCCGTCCGTCCTTCTTCATATTTATCAGCAATGAAATGTGAATGATGCAAACGCTTCGGGCGGGCCAAGCGCTGCTGCCCGCTTCCCGCTTTGCCCGCCACATGAAATTGACGGCAAAATGCCCCCCCCCCTTACCCCCCTTACTCCCCCGGCCCCTAACTTGTGAAACTTTGATGCTTTGCGTCTCCCATCACATGTACAGTAAAGGCAGTGTAAGACTTTTTTTCTCTGATTGTCATTTGTCTCTTCAAATATAGCCCATTGGCCTTCTCTTTTCTGCCTTTCTTCCTTTCCTTTCCTTCTTTCCTCCCTCCTTCCTTTTTGTACACCCTTTTTTCCTTCCTTCATTGGTTCTTGCTCCCATGATTTGATGTCACGCTTATTGACTTGTTTTTCTTCATTCAAGCTTCTCTTCACGCCTCATTTCTTCCTTCCTCATCCCCCCGTCCTTCTTTTCTTTCTTGCTTTTCCTCTGCCTGACCCCCCTTTCAGACTGAAATTACATCACTCTGCAATTCTTCCTTCATCCTGACTTGTACCTTTCCTTTCCTTTCCTTTCCTACTTTGACTCTCCTTCCTTCCTTCCTTCCTTCCTTCCTTCCTTCCTTCCTTCCTTCCTTCCTTCCTTCCTTCCTTCCTTCCTTCCTTCCTTCCTTCCTTCCTTCCTTCCTTCATTCCTTCCTTCCAGAGTCCTTCCATGCTTCCTTTCATGCTTCCTTTCTCATGGGTGCACATCAACTTAATAAAAAAATCATTATGTATTCATCTATTTATGTATCGATTTATGTATCTATTTATTTATTTATTTATTTATTTATCTATTTATGTAATTATTTATGTATTTATTTGTCTATTTTTTTTTGTCTATTTGTTTCTATATTTGTCTATTCATTCATTCGTTTATTTATTTTTCTCGCAATTAATTAATTTAAATTTATATTAGTGTTGTCTAGTTATTTATTTATTCCTCTATTTATTTATTCATTTATTAATGTTTCTATTAATTTATTTATTTGTCTATTTATTTATCTGTTTATTTATTTACTTATTTATTTGTTTATTGAATTATTTGTTGGCTTATTTATTCATGCTATATATATATATATATATATATATATATATATATATATATATATATATATATATATATATATATATATGTATTTGAATCAGAATCAGAATCAGAATCAGAATCAGAATACCTTTATTCGTCCCACAATGGGGAAATTTGCAGTCCACAGCAGCAATTGAAAAGGGATGGGGTTTGGCTATTTATTTAAGTCGCTCATTTATTTATTTGTTGAGTTCGTTAGTTAGTTCTTTGTTTGTTTAAGGCAAAAATGATAGGCTGCCGAATGAAAAACAAAGTAGTGTAGTTTATTCAATACATTGTAAAAATGAAAATTATAAAGAACAATAGATTGGGGAGACTAAACAAATTATCAAAACGCCAAAACACCTCTCTTCCACCTTATTCCGTTTCACTCTGCCTCTCTGAAATTAAATCCTGGTTTACCCATAACTTCCTCAAACTTAACAGTGAAAAAACTAAAATTCTCCTCGTTGGTACCAAGACCACCTTGAGCAAAGCTAACAGTTTCTCTCTCACTATTGACAATTCGACCGTTTCTCCCTCCCATCAGGTGAAAAGCCTAGGTATCATTCTTGACAGCACACATCTTTCCACTCCCATATAAATAACTTAACCCGGTCTGCGTACTTCCACCTACGCAATATCAATCGTCTTCGCCCGTCCCTCACTCCTCACACCACTGCTATCCTTGTTCATCATCTTGTCACCTTCCGGATTGTATATTGCAATTCACTTCTCTTTGGTGTCCCTCAGAAACTTCTCCACAAAGTTCAACTCGTCCAGAATTCTTCAGCCTGGATCACCAGAACCTTATCCTTTCACCACGTCACCCCTGTCCTCCAAGAGCTCCACTGACTCCCGGTCAAATATGGAATCAACTTTAAAATTGTTCTTTATACGTTTAAAGCTATCCCTAACCTCGCCCCCCCATACCTATCTGACCTTCTTCAAATTTCTATTCCCTCTCGTTCCCTCAGATTCTCTTCCTCCCTCCGCTTCTGTGTGCCCCCCGCCCCTGCCTGTCTCATCATGATGGGTGACAGAGCCTTCTGCTGCTCTGCCCCCAAACTTTGGAACTCACTTCCTACCGACATTCGTAAAATCAATTCTCTTCCCACCTTCAAGTTCCTTCTCAAAACCCACCTATTTAAAATTGCATTTTCTGTGTAGCTCTCTCTCTTGTTTCTATTTATAATTGTATTTTATTCATTGCATTGTATTTGTAATGATATTTTATTTATTATAGTACCTATGCTTGTCTGTGACTGTAAAGTGTCCTTGAGAGCTTTGAAAGGCGCTTAAAATGTAATTTATTATTGTATTATTATTATCGCAGAGATAATACTAGTGGGCGTCAATCTGCGGTACATATGCACCTAAAAGCTAGCACCACACATTTGACGACAGTGAGGTTAAAATCTTAGAAAGAAAATAGATGGTTTGAAAGGGGAGTAAAATAAGCTATTTTCATAAAACAGCAAAACCCTTCACTAAATTGCCATGGTGGGGTGAGGTTTAATTTGGATCGTCTTTACGACACACTTCTGAGATCGTTACCACATAGGCTTAGTTATGCTGATGAGGTGCTACCAGTGGAAAACAATCAGGCCAGTCAGCGACCACATAATCAGTCAGGAATATAGAAGTAATCAATGTAGCCTCAGGAAATAATCCTCTGCTCCCCCCAAATTCGCTGACGAAGCCTCTGGAATGAGAAGCAAAACGTCCGACACCTTCAAAGAAGTACAGATGATGGCTGAAGAAACCTTTTCCTCGATCTATGTTTCTTTGTGTGATTTTAGAAAAGCATAAAGCAGATGTAACTCCCGAGTGTGGTTTCTGCTCTTTGGCTGGACTAAAATATAGTTGACTCTGAAACGTTTGGTTGAGACGATCCCGACTGCTTCCTGCTTTTTGTTTTTTGTATTATTATTTTTTGTGCGTGTGTTTTTGTCTCGTCTTGCTAGTCGACATTTGGGGAGGCGCCTTCTTTGTCATTTTGACCGTAAGCATCTTGATGACTTTGATGATCCTGCTGTTTGAGACGACTTGCCCACCGGCGCTCGCGTGTAAAAAGGTCCCTCATCAAATATTGAATGCAAATGGGACATTTTTTCTCTGACTCCTTGAAAAGCTCGGCGAAAAACGGAAACAAAGTGACGGCTGCCAACCTTTCCACGCAAACTTATACAGCGAGGTGACAGTGAAGGATCATAAATCCGCCAAACTTTCCACAAGTACGTCTATCCTCCAGGAGCATTGCGCAATGCAAAAACATTCCCGTAAATTCTCCAAAACGTGACAACATTGAATGTGAAACGACTCCAAATTCCTCCAAGAAGCGCCGAGACGGTCCCGAAAAACTTGAGCGGGCTCACGCAGGTTGCCAAAGATTCATAGAAGATGTCTGCGCTACTTGCACAGAAGCTGCTAGCTAGCAACAGCTCCTGCAGAGTCACTCCGAAGTCTGTCATAGGTGGCGGCGAATACGCTCATTGCTTATATTATCACCAGTGTCTGAAACTCATGACAAAAAGGTAGCGGACACCAGGGCAGACAACTCTGAAAAATTGCCTGCCCGGCCATAAAGTTGCTTGCCCCATTTTCCACAATTTGAAGCGCAATAAGACGACGAATCACACAAAAAAAAAAAAAGTCTCATTGTTACCCAATACCCACGCATCATCCTCGTGTATCGTTCCATTGTGAGTTGACGTTTTTGTATTGTTATATCACAATCAAAAATAACTAATATGAATTAAAATGAAAAAAACAACATTGATTCCGTTGATACTAATGGGAAATGTTTTCGACCAAATCGGTTTTCGAACTGCTTTCTTGAACAAATTATGGTCAAAAACCCATCTTTAACTGTAGAGTCAGACCTCGGTTTTTGAACGTCTCCATCAAATCGTTTTTTGACCAAAAACTGTTTGTCTTACGCTACTCGGTTGATTGGGGAGCTATCTTAGCATGTAGCTTCTCCGTCTTTTCTAGTCGTAACTTTATGAGTGTGATAATATAGACAATTCACGTATTCGCCGCCACCTGGGTGACGATTATGGACTTAGAAGTGACTCCGCAAGAGCTGTTGCTAGCTAGCTGCTTCCGCGGAAGTAGCGCAGAGATTCGGTGAACCTCTGACAACCCACGTGAGCCCACTGAAGCTTTTTGGGACCGTCTCGGCGAATCTTGGAGGATTTTGAGTCGTTTCACATCAAATTGTGTCACATTTGGAACAGCAAAATAGCCTGACAACCAAAAAATAGTTTGCATCTAGAGAAAGAAAGAAAAAATTGTCCTTGCAAAACGTAAGCGGAATAGAAAGCGTATCAACTTGATTGCCGTCAACCTGTCTGGCGTATTTTTGATGGCTTTCAAAATGTCTCTTATGAGCTCATTCCGACCTCTTCACAAAAGTGCTGACACCCCCCAAATGACACATCGTCACCGTGTCAAGGTGACCCGCCGTCCTGTCTGCATTACTAATTCTCCACGCCTGTGTGTGTGTGTGCGTGTGTGTGTGTGTGTGTGTGTGTGTGTGTGTGTGCGTGCGTGTGTGCGTGCGTGTGTGTGTGTGTGTGTGTGTGTGTGTGTGTGTGTGTGTGTGTGTGTGTGTGTGTTTTGCCTTGCTGGATGAGATGATGAGCATATTTCTTCTTCCAACAGACATGGGGTGATACTGCAGTCGGGATTAGCAGTACTTTACATTGCAGGAGTTTCTGAAAAACTACAGAGTACTGTGGCAACACAAAATTCGTACTTATTTCAAATCGATAAACACTTTAAGCCAAAAATTAGTGAATCCAAAAGATAGGCAGCCAAAGAAAAACAAAGTAATGTAGTTTATTCAATACATTGTAAAAATAAAAATTGTAAAGAACAATACATTGGGGAGACTAAACAAATTGTCAAAAAATACTTTATCAACATCGCACGGATAATGTGTGCCTCAATCGACAGTACATATGCACCTAAAAGCTACCAACCACCCATTTGACGACAATGAGGTTAAAATCTTAGCGAAAGAAAATAGATGGTTTGAAAGGGGAGTAAAAGAAGCTATTTTCATAAAACAGCAAAATCCTTCACTTACCCACCATGGTAGTGTGGGGTTCAATTTGGATCATTCGTACAAGAGACTGCTTAGGCAACATAGGCTTAGTTATGCTGATGAAGTGATACCAGGGCAAATGGGGCAATCAGGCCAGTCGTCAGTCAGGACAATAGAAGTAATCAGTGGAGGAAGTAGTCCTCTGCTCCCCCCAACCTGAGAGCAGGGACCAATCATAGCAAAGTCTGGCACCGCCATGTTTGGACAGTAGGGATATATAAAGGGCCGAAACTACCAGCAAGACTTTAGTTCGCTGAAGAAGCATCTTGCATAAGAAGCGAAACGTCCGACACCTTCAAAGAAGTACAGATGACGGCTGAAGAAACCTTTTCATCAATTGACCACTCCTGTACAACTGAGAGCTTACACAGACGCTTTTCAACCACATCCATTTTTAAACAGGTTTCCTGGAATGGATTCTGGTCGAAAAGCCACCTTGGACTGTGTTTCATTTGTTAATAAAAATACAGAGCGTTTTCAAAGATCTAATGAACATGTCAATTCATCCGTCGAGCTTTTCTATATCTCGGCCTCACGTTAGCTAAAAGCCACTGACTATTTAGGACAAGATCTCCAACCTTGCTCATGTCATTGACTTATTGGTGTGGTTGTTGTTCGGCTAATGCATAACGTAACATGCGTGCTATTTACTGGATCAAAACAAGCGGGCCGGAAGTTTGCCCTGTCATCCGTGACGCAACTCGCATGCGATCGGTGGCGTGTGTGCTTGTCTTGGACATGCAAATGCATTTAGCAGTAAAAAAAAAAAGAATAAGAAGGCGATGCTGCCAAGATGACAAGATGGAGGATTGCATTGAAGAGGAGCGGTCCACTGCAGGAGACGCTTTTGACAAAAGTGAAGCACTTGCCGTACAAGCCGGAGGATCTGCGGCTTTGCCGAATATTTTATTAACCCTACCTACCCCAACCCTTCTCCCGCCCCCCTCACTCAAAGATAATGGCTGGCTCACTCATATATGTTTACTGAATCCCACCGCATTGGCCTCATCTCAACCACTGGCTTCATTAGCATGACGACGGGGAACTGGCGTCATAAAATGTATCCCCGATGTATCTTTCGTCCGACTCCATGCCTCGCTCGCATTTTAGCTCCCCTTTCACTTCCTGTTTAGCCATCATTAGCTGCTCATTTCATGCAGATTGAGAGCGTGGATATGCGCATAAATCTGACGAGAGTCGCCGTTTGGAATTGGGGCTGCCCAAGGGGGGGAGATAAACACGTCTAGTGAAATCAAAACCTATTATGGTGGTGCCATTTTATTTTGTTTATTTATTCTTTACATTTATTTTTACCCCAAAAAAATAGATACAGTGGGACCTTGGCTTACACACTTAATTGGTTCCCAGACAGAGTATGTAAGGTGAAAAGTGTGTATCCCCAACATTAATTTCCCATAGGAAACCATTAAAATGAGAATAGTCGGTTCCCTGGTCTCCATAAAATATAATTTTCTACTAAATAAGACTTAAAACTACAAACAATATACTTTATTCTATGGATAATAAATGTGCTATTATATTGTAATGAAAGAAATACACTGGATTGGATTGGATTGGATTTGCCTTTATTAGTCTCACAGTGGAGAAATTTACATTTCACAGCAGCAAAGTGATGAAAGGAATGAAAGTAGAAAAACAAAATACATGAGCTGCTGGAAAGGCAGCCATTCTCGCGGCGCCGTCTTGAAGTCAAAAGAACAAAAAAAAAACTAAATAACAAATAATATGACAGCATTTGTCATAGTGTCTGACAAATCAAAGACACAGAGAGACATTCATTCTTCAGGACTTGCTGTACCCTCTTTGTGATGACATGAAGCAGTTCTAGATGAAAGAGGACAGGATCAAAGCGTCTTTCCACCAGTGGATCAGGGACATCATGGTGGAATGTGCACGTCGACTACAAGCTAAATGTTGAAAGCAAACACGCAGCTGTAGCATCCATTGACGAAAAGAGATTGTCTCACATCTCCTGTTCCACATACATCTGCTTCAATTCCAAGCCGCAGCAGTTCCACATACGCATCGGCGCTCTGCGCCGATGCTCCTTTCTTCTTATCGCGGGTTCCTCAAGCCATGCATCCATCCAGCCGCAGACTGTCGAACAGCACTGACCTTTCCGCTAAACAAAGCGGGGCTGTGAAGATGCTGCCCATTACAGGCGCAAAAAAGCACAACGGCCCCTTTGGTGTCCAGCGATGGCAGTCGAATGGCTCCGACATTCCTCACATTCAAAATAAAATATATAATATATATATATATATATATATATATATATATATATATATATATATATATATATATATATATATATATATATAGGCGGTCCAGTAGTAGTATGTGGTGGTACACCGGCTTCACAGTGCAGAGGTCGCCGGTTCGCGTCTCGGTCCGGCCTCCCTGTGTGGAGTTTTTCATGTTCTCATGTTCTCCCCGGCCCCACATTCCAAAAACATGCATGGCAGGCAGATTGAAGACTCCAAAATTGTCCTTAGGTGTGAGTGTGAGAGTGACTGTTGTTTGTCCGTGTGTGCCCTGCGATTGGCTGGCAACCAATTCAGGGTGTCCCCTGCCTCGTGCCCGAAGACAGCTGGGATTGGCTCCAGCACCCCTCCGCGACCCTAATGAGGAATAAGCGGGATATATATATATATATATATATATATATATATATATATATATATATATATATATATATGTTCTCGGGAGTTAGAAAAAAAGTCGATATAACCGTACTGTCGATATATCCGTCCTGCGCCGAACTGCATTAACAAAAGCCGCCAAAAGAGGGCATCCAAGCGCCATATAAGAAACGGAGCTGGCCATATGAGCTCGCCATTTTGTGCCGGTGGGAGTGGGGGAAATAGGCCAGTCGTTAGTCATGAATGTAGGAACAATCAGTAGGGCCACAGGGAGGGGTCCTCTGCTCCCCCCAACCTAAGAGTAGTGACCTATCATAGCTGTGTCCGGCGCCGCCATGCCTGGACATTAGGGATATATAAATAGGGCCGATACGACCAGTCAGACTTTAGTTCGCTGACGAAGCCTCTTGGATAGGAGGTGAAACGTCTGAAACCTTTAAAATTGTACATATGACGGCTGAAGAAACCTTCTCATCGATGTGTGTGTATATATATATACAGTAAAGTCTCGTTATATCGATATCGGTTATATCGATAGTACCGCTTATTACGATACTATTTTCATTTCCCTTGCACATTTCTAGTCTTTTTATGTATAATTAGTACCGTTTAGTACGATACCCGGTTATTATGATAATCCGGTTATTACGGTGCTCCTTTTCATCCCCCGCCGGCCATTTTTGTTGTTTATATCGATATATCCGTCGCGCCATTGCTCAACTTGGTCACGTGTCTTGTTACGTGAGCCGCCATCGGTCGCGCCATTGGTCGACTTGGTCACATGAGCCGCCATCGGTTGCGCTATTGGTCGACTTGGCCGTGTAACTTTGTCACGTGACACGCCATCGGTCGCGCCATTGGTCAACTTGGTCACGTGTCTTGGTTACGTGTCATGCCATCAGTCGCGCCATTGGTCGACTTGGTCAGGTGACTTGGTTACGTGCCCAGCACCTATGTAGCAAAGCCATTTTCATTTTCAGACGCTAGCTCGTGTGTAGCAGACGAGATTGAAGTGTTTGTGTTAAAAGGTAAAAATGGGAAGCAGAAGAAGATTGATGACTTTTTTAAATTGTATACATAATACAGTAAGATGTAAGCGTTGCAGTTTCCCTGTTGTGTTATGTACATGCCCACTGTACTGTATATGAATGCAATCGTTTTTTGCAACAATGTTTCTTGTTTTGTCTGCTGAAGCGCAATGATTTTGAAAATTATTAACATTCCATACTGTGTATTAAAGGACAGCCGATGTCACTTTTTATTCAAATGCAAATAAAAATGACTTCACGCCAAGACGTCTTGCATTGCTTGTGAATCCAAACAATGGCTTCAGATTCGGATAATATGCTTTCTTGTTACACATCCAGTTATGAATATGTTTCAAATACACTGTAGTTCTGAAGATTAAAGCATACATGTTTACAATCATTAAAGAATTATATGTGCCATTTTGAGGCAACATTGGGGGAACATCTCTGACCCAAAAAAAGGGAGCTAATGGCCAGCTCCGTTTCTTATATGGCGCTTGGCTGCCCTCTTTTGGCGGCTTTTGTTTAATGCAGTTCGGCGCAGGATCGGATATATCGATAGTCCCGGTTATATCGATATTTTTTCGGACTCCCTTGAATATCGATATAACGAGACTTTACTGTATATATATATATATATATATATATATATATATATATATATATATATATATATATATATATATATATATACACAGTAAAGTCTCGTTATATCGATATCGGATATATCGATAATCCCGGTTATATCGATACTATTTCTATGCACGCACGGAGGAAAATAACATGTAAACAGGGTCGGATATATCGATAGTCCCGGTTATATCGATATTTTTTCGGACTCCCTTGAATATCGATATAACGAGACTTTACTGTATATATATATATATATATATATATATATATATATATATATATATATATATATATATATATATATATATATATATATATATATATATATATATATATATATATATTTATTTGTTTCTGTATTTTGTGAGGGTGGGGGCTAGCGCGCACCCGATTTGGAGTGCATGACCAAACGAAAGCATCCAAGTGGCGGCAAATCAAATAATGGCATTTTGTGAGCGATCCGTGGCAGCCAGCGCGTTATTCGGTCGGCGTTAAGGCGAAGGCCGCTGAACCAAATAACGCGGTCGTGCGCCTCAGCGGGGAAAACAGAGCCCGAGGTTTGGCTTCGGCTGAGCAATCATGTCGTGTGACTTCTTGCCGCTCCAGCTGTTCCCGATCCCGCTAATGCCGTCTTGCAGCGTTTTTGACCAAGCGTCATCCTTCTCGCCGAATTTGGTTGGCCACTAATTCGCCGCCGGGAGGCAAATGACTACTCGCATGTTCTCCTCGGACCCGCGTGGGTTTTCTCCGGGTCCTCTGGTTTCCTCCCACACTCCAAAAACATGCATAGCGGGCAGATTGGCCACTCCAAATTGTCCCTAGGTGTGAGTGTGAGAGTGACTGTTGTACGTCTTTGTGTGCCCTGCGATTGGCTGGCAACCAATTCAGGGTGTCCCCTGCCTCGCGCCCGAAGACAGCTGAGATAGGCTCCAGCACCCCCCGCGACCCTAATGAGGAATAAGCGGAACGGAAAATGGATGGATGCATGGATATTGTGCTCGAGTATTTTGTTGTGTAATAATATGTTTTGAATGTTGAAAGTGATTCCATTTTTCAATAAATGTTGATTTCTTTAACTTTGCACCTTCGATTGAAACTTATTAAAAACAGATGCCATCTTTATAAATCACAGTGCGTATGTTATTTTAATCTATTTACATTTCCTCCTCCCAGCATTTGCGAAATAGTATGTATATGCCATATCTTGCATATACTTTGAGACAAATTTCTGAACTGATAAGGGCTATTTTTCACATTTGAAAGACAGTTAATAAATTGGGTTGTAGTGTTCTTACTGTGCTACGAGGTTTGCCCACACTACATTTGATGCTTTAGGTTTAGTATAACTGGCCCAAACACGCCCTCCAAATGCTCCTGGCCCGGCCCCTTTGCTTTTTGAGTTGATGACATGCAGGGCCTGCTCACAGTCCTGGGTAATGCAAACTATGATTGGCTAGTCACCAGTCAATCATAGTATCACTTGCAGCAAGAGCGTACTGGCTAGAGCTAGCACACTGTATCGGTAGCAAGCTGCATAGGCAAATATATTGTTCTGTTGATTTAATCGCGGCTTTGTCTACTCACAATGGCTGAAGGAAGAGAAGAAGAAATGGATTTGATTACAGAATTACTATTAGAGCCATTTTTGAGACAGACTTTTCAAGATAAAAATGGACATCATGAAGAAAGGTCGGTCGATGAAATCCACCCCCGCCACCGAAAAACACACGTCTGGAAGCAGCACAACAGGGGAAAGAAAAGCAATGAAAGAAAGACGAAAGACAATTTGGAATGATTTCATCAGAATTCATGGACAACATAGAATCAGTCTGTGATTCGGATAGTTTGAGGTCAGCAGAGAAGGCCTTGCAGACCCTGACGCTCCAGCACTGGTTTCAAGCTCAGGCTGAAGCTTTCAAAATAGGATCTCAAGCCAAAGGAAAGGTTGTAAATTGGATGGCTGTTTTTTTTCATTCCAGTCAGTGTTATTGAGTCAGAGCAGCCGTGTCATTATCTTGGCAAAGGTGTCATTAACCACAAAGTTGCCCACCAAGAGGCGGCGTCGGCGGCGCACTGTTTATCTTCCGATCTCGCGACCGCAGTGACTCACAGTCACTTGCGCTTCAGGGGGTCATCTTCTCATCTTTTTCACACCAATGGACCCAAAGTCACGTTTGCAACGGTTCAGCGACACCACTGTGCAGCGGATTTCCTACCAGGCCTTGACCGCAAGTGTCTTCATTGCACCATATTGTCCCATTACTTTTGTTCTCTTCAAAAGTGTGACACACGTATGCGTACATGTTAAGTTTCAGAAATCATAAATTGGGAGAGTTTCGTACTCGCGACTCTGTGATGTGGGTTAAAATAATGTGAGTTTTACAAAAGTGTCAATTACAAGTAAATAAAACAAAAAGGCTTTCATTGTTTATTTATACATTCAATTAGTATTGTAACGTCCGGTGCTTGTGATTTGCATGTTTGGGGGCTGGCCGAGTCGGAGGAAAGGGAGGGCCCGACAACTAGTAGTCTGCGAGAGAGCCTGAGTAAAAAAAGACTGAGCGTGAGTTGTGCCACCAACAACTCCTGGATGAACGTGCTAACTGCTACGTTTGCTTAATAAAAGCCTGACCAGCTGTGCCAGTGACTGTGTGAATCCTTTATCATGCCGAAGGTCATTACATTTCAAACATGTTTTCTTTTGTCCCACCTTACAAGTGAACTGTCTGTATTGTGTCAATATTTGCTTTATAAAGTGAGTATTATTAGTATTGTTGACAAAATCGGGAATCTCCCGACCAAACCGTGACACTTCACATGTAAGATGGACGGATGAGGAAGAAGTTTGCATTCACGCAATAGCAGACAGCAAAATAAATGGCAGTCACATGACCGTTTTGCGAGAAGTGTAGAAAAAATAACAAAAAGAAAACTTTTATTTTTCCTATAATGGAAACATTTAGGCTCTAAAGGCAAAATCGCGATCACGCGTGATTAAAATTGCCACGATATCGCCGTCGTCAGGTCACGTAAGACATGAAAAACGGGAAAGTTGTTTTTATTTTGTGCAGTTGCAGTACCCTCTGGTGGCGAGTTTATTTGACAGTTGAATTTGAATCAGGAATGTTTTTGGCTACCTATCTGCCAAGACCCACGTAAATGGGAAGGTGACGCCCCACACATGTTTGACTTCCCCAACAAATTGATTTGATTCGAGATGTATTTCTGCTTGTTGGCAAATAAATCTTTCCAGTTTACGAACGCAGCATTGTGAACTACATGCACTATGAAACTTTATTGATATATTTATAATTAAAAAAAGTTTTATATACGTCTTATCAATTGTACATGCCAGTAGCGGGCCGTGCATGTCACTCATAGGCCTTCAGTAGTGCTCCGTCTGAATCACACCACAGCTGTGAGTGTGCTCTGATTTACCACATGTCATTTAGAGGGTTCAGTTGGCCAGGAAATAACTTGTGACGAGAAGGAACTTAAAGGACAACCGACGTCTCCGGACAAGTTGTGTCCATAGTTTGTAAAATGGCTTCCAATGACTTCTACTGAGCGTATTTTACAAAGATTCCACCGCATATAGCTATATTTTACGTTTTAAGACTCGCGCTGAATATTCAGGAAGTCTTGTTTTTGAATTGGTGACGAGTCCATACGTGACGTCACTAAAGGACCGCCCTTGACCGTAAAAAAGACGTATTGTAGCGGTCCTTCCATCACGTCAATGTATTTTGCTGTACTTGTTTGGCCTGGGGACCTTGTGTTGCACCCAAAAGCCGCCAGAAGGCCAGAAGAGGGCGTCCAAGCGCCATATAAGGAATTTATCAGCCTGTGGAAACGGAGGTGGCCACAGGAGGTCGCCATTTTGTGCCTCTTTTTTGGGTGAGAGATTTTCCCCCAATGTTGCCTCAAAATGGCACGAATAAATTCTTTAATTGATTGCAAACATGTATGCTTTCCTCTTCAGAACTATTTGAATCATATTCATAACTGGAAGTGTAACAAGAAAGCATATTCTCCGAAGATGAAACCATTGTTTTGATTCACTAGCAATGCAAGACGTCTTGGCATGACGTCATGAACTGGGGGCGGGACTTTCTGAAAATGCCCAATTCGCAGCTCAATTTTTTTGCAGATTTTGGACACTTTAAGTCATTTTTATTGCTGTTTCGCATCTGACTAAAAATATCATACTGCGTGTTTTTGGTATTTTCAATGCTATAAAACGTTTTTCTGGTGTCAGTTAAAAAACAAAAAAGTGACGTTGGTTGTCCTTTAAGAAATACGCTCATTAAACGGTTTGAATTTTTACTATGAACGTGTTGATTCATGATAACTTCAAGTTACAATACGATTTGCTATTTTTGCTGGCTTCTGTGCTGTCCAATCTTTCTGAATGATGTTTATCTATTCTTGAAAAGTCCATCTTGAAAATGGCTTGAACAGTAAAATCTGCAAGCCAATCCATTCTTTCTCCTCCTTCAGCCATTGTAATAATAATAATAATAATAATAATAATAATAATAATAATAATAATAATAATAATAATAATATATTTCATTTCTAAGCGCCTTTCAAAATTCACTTCCAGGTTGACTTTACAGTCAACCTGGAAGTATCATAAAGTTAAAAAAAAGAATAATAACAAATAATATGACAACCATCATAAAGGTAAATAAAATGACTTTATTATACAGTACAGTTTATTTTGTTAATTACAATGCAATAGCACATTTATTATATGTACAATAGGGTATATCTTGTGTAGTTTTAAGGCTCATTTAGTAGACAACATGTTTTATGGGGACCTGGCAACGGATTATTCTCATTTTAATGGTTTCTTAATGGAAATGAATGTTTGGAAGACGAACTTTTTGCCTTACACATTTTCTGGAAACATGTAAGTTCGTAAACTGATGTATCACTGTATTACCAATATTGTGTTATAACTTTTATTTTAAATTTGCTGATATTTGATCTCATGCATGAAAGAGAACAACGATATGTTACTTGATTTCGTCTATCAAGAGCAAGTCAGTTGACTTCAAACGTGACTGCCGTGCTTGCCCTAAATGTCATTATTACACTCCCTTCCCTTGTGGCTTGACAAAGACGCTATTAAATCCACATAAAAATATATTTGCTTATGCAGCTCACTGCCGAAACAGGGCGCTATCTCTTACCAGTATGCGCTTATCACTAGCAGCTAGTGATGCTGTGATCCACAATATGATGACGATGAACCAATCGTGAGATTTTGATATTGTTCCACCTCAACTATGAATACACAAAAGACAGCAAAAATTCAGCCTCTTGAGTTGTTTGTTTTTTGATCCATCGAAATGACGCATATGCACTGACGTTGTGGTCTTTGTGCGCTCAGGTCACAATGTCGGCGGTGTGGTGGGTGCTGCTCCTCCTCTGGCAGTGGGTATCTGTGGCCGCGCCACAGAAGCCCCCCGGGCTCAGCGTGGGGGTGGTGATGGGCCAAACCCGACTGATCCCGGACCAGGAGCTGCGTCCCCCTCGGAGCCCCGACGATGCCCTGGACGTATCGGTGGTGCCCTTAAGGATCAACCAGACCGACCCCAAATCTGTGATCACACAGGTGAGATGAGTTAGGGGGGGTACTTGGGGGAGCACCTGGATTATAATAATTATTTTTTTTTGTTCAGAAGTCAAATATTTTTTTTGTAGTCAATAGAGGAATATTTTTTTGCTGTCAAGAACAGTATTTTTTGATGTCCACGTCCAGAAGTAAAAGAATAGTTTTGCTCATAAGTAAAAAATGTTTTTTTTTTTTAGAATATTTTTTTGGAGTCAAGAAGTATAGAAATATTTTTTTTGTCAAGAAGTAAAAGAGTCATTTTTTTTAGTCCAGAAGTAAAACCAGATTTTTTTTGTCAAGAAGTAAAACCAGAATATTTTTTTTGTAGTCAAGAAGTAAAACCGGAATATTTTTTTTTGTAGTCAAGAAGTAAGACCGGAATATATATATATTTTTTTGTCAAGAAGGTAAACCGGAATATTTATTTATTTTTTCATCGAGAAGTAAAATCGGATTTTTTTTTGGCGAGAGCTAAACATTATTTTGTCATGAAGTAAGGAATGTGTATTCAGTCAGCGCGGGTCAGTACAGCCGACGTGCGGTCCGACCCAGGGGCCGTCTGCAACGCCGACTCGCCCAACCTGCCATCTCGCAGCGCAGCAGAACGAACTGTCTCAAAGAGGCGTCGGGGACGCCCGGCGCGGCGTTTGCGAGCGCCGACACTCACCGACGCCTCAGCGAAAATTGTTGAACGCGTTGGTTAAGAAACAGTTATTTTGTATCCTCATTTTGTGCAATGCTGCTCCGGCAAATAAACATTCTACTTGTTCGATATTGTCACGTTCTGATTGACAGCTGGGGGCGGAGCCCTGCCTCCGCGCTTCCCCCACCTCCTTCATCAGCACAGCGGTATTACCCTGGACTTTCTATATCTTAAGTAAGGAATATATTTTCAGTAAAACATTAAAAGATGAATATATATTCATTATTTTCGTCAAGAAATAAGGAAGATATATTTTTAGTCAAGGAGTAAAAGAGGAATATTTGTTTATTATTCTTTATGTCAAGAAGTAAAAGAGGAATATTCATTTTATTCGTTTTAGTCAAGAAGCAAAAGAGAAATATTTATTTTATTTTTCTCGTCAAGAAGTCAGAGAATATTTTTTTATTCCAGGAGTGAAAGAGGATTTTTTTTAGTCGAGAAGTAAAAGAGGAATATGGTGGTGCTTTGAGACTCAAATTACCTCATGCAAGGCTTTTTTTTGTCAGACTTGAGTTGGACTTCTTTGCCTGAACTTGTCGGTGACTTATAAAATATTGTATAAATGTCGTCCGGGCGTGACAAATAAGCACCATTTCATATTAACGTCCTTTTTTTTGTTAGGTCTGCGAGCTGCTGTCACGTTCTCGACTCCACGGCATCGTCTTCGCCGACGGCACCGACCAGGAGGCCATCGCTCAGATTCTGGACTTCCTATCCGTCCAGACGCAACTTCCTGTGCTCGGCGTGCACGGAGGCTCGTCCATGATCATGGCTGACAAGGTGAGTGCACCACATGGCTTGGTTGATGATAAATTGATTGACAATTGATTTTGGTGCTCAGAAAAGGTTCTGTCTGACTTTTTTGGGTGGGAATTTGGCGATCAAACCTGAGTTCTGGACCACAATCCGTTCCGGAAAACGGTTCGAAAACTGATTTGTTCGAAAACTGAAACAGCACTTCCCATTATAATCAATGTAAAACAAAAACTTGTTCAAAGCCTTGAAAACAACTTTTTGAAGCACTTTTTAACTATTTTACAGGATTTTCGGTCATCTCAGCCAAACACGCCTGCTTCTTGGTAAAAAAAAAATCTTCAACAACACAAAGTCACATGTCACAAAGAGCAAGTGCTTAAGAATGAATGACTGTCTGTGTCTTTGTGTTGTGATATAATTTGTTATTTATTTTTTGTTCTTTTGACTTCTATTCATTTCTCAACGAGCACTAACCTTCCGACCTTTTGGTCAATTGGTGGTTTTATTTTCAAAAACAATTCCTCTGTGAAAGGGCGAGAGTGTCTCTCTTTACCGCAGCTCCTGGATTTTGTTTTTTTTTACTTCTTTCCTTTCCTCTTCCTTTCATCACGTAAGGTAAAAAAAGGTACAAATTAAAGGTATCCAATCCAACACGAATGCGTCGGTCGCAGTGAGACGCGAAACAAGGAAGTGATGTATGAGGAAGCGGAGGGGAGTCCAGTGGTGCGTTCAGGTGCGCTCAATTTGGTCCAGATTCATTTCTGGTTGCAAACCGAGGCATCAAAAATCTGATATTTTTGGTTGAAAACCTAATTGGTCGAGCACCAAGACGTTCGAAAACCCCAGTTTGACCGTACAGTCAAACCTGGGTTTCCAACCATGATTTGTTCCGGAAACTTGTTAGAAAACTGATTTGTTCGGAAACCGAAACATCACTTCCCATTATAATCAATATAAAACAATTTAATATGTTCCAAGCCTAGAAATCACATTCTTAAAACCACTCTTTAACTATTTTACTGCATTTGCGAAGATCTCAGCCAAACATGTATGCTTCTTAGTAAAAAAAAAAAGAACTTTATTCAACAACACTAATGCGTCAGTCACAATGAGACGAGACACAGGGAAGTGATGTTTATGGAAGCGGGGGGAGTCCAGTGGTTAGCTTGGTCCCGATCCATTTCCGGTTGCAAACCAAGGCATCAAAAACCCAAACTTTTTGGTTGAAAATCGGATTGGTCGAGAACCGAGACGTTCGAATGAACGCTGGCACGTGTGGCTGCCGCTGCTCACCTGCAGAAAAAATATCCTGTGACTGTGAAGTGTCCTTGATAGTTTTGAAAGGCGCTTAGAAATAAAATGTATTATTATTATTGTTAAAATATTTTTATATTGATATTTTCATTTCAAAATATTTTTTTGTAAATTATTTTCACATTGATATACTTCATTAACTTTAAATCCATCTACAATTTGTATTTTTTTAAACGACAACGACAAACGACATGCAGACGGCGGGGGAGAGAAAAAACTTGGGTTGTCAAGTAATGGATGTGCTGCCGGGTGAGTACGAGTGGGCGGGCGCAAGTGTGAAACACTTTTTGGTGTTAGGACGGACGGACGACTTCTAGTACTTGTCAATTTCTATTATGATACATGCGCAATCCAAATCGCAATATTTGCGGCGGCGAATGAGAAAAAAAAATGTTGGGGCTTGGTGAGCGCACCTGAACGGACTCCTGGACTACCCTCCGCATCTTCATACATCACTTCCTTGTGTTGCGTCTCAATGTGACCGACGCGTTCGTGTTGTTTAATAAAGTTTTTTTTTTTTTTTTTTTACTCAGAAGCTGCCGTGTTTGACTGAGATCTTTAAAAATGCAGTAAAATATTTAAAGAGTGGTTTTAAGAATGTGTTTTCTAGACTACATTGATTATAATGGGAAGTGATATTTCGGTTTTCAAACAAATTAGTTTTTGAACCGGTTTCTGGAACCCCACAAAATTTTCAGTCGGACACCATCAAACGGCAAAATCAGAACATTTCATATACATGTGAATTTCTAATTTTGATTTGGGAAAAACAATCTTTGGGAAGATTTGATTATTTTATAGATTTTATTCTGAAAGAAATTTCAACTGGTCTGACTATTTTTTGATGCGGTGCAGTATATACCTTGCCGCTTTTCTGCATGTTTGTCATTTCGCGTAAGGCTAATTTGCGTGAAAAGGGGTCTGCCGTTGTCACGGAAAGAACACGGAAAAAGGCCACAGGAGACCACAAGATTAGTCGGGAATGTTGTACTTCCATTACATGAGGGTGGTGGTGCTGGGGGGGTCGCTTTGGGAAATGAGAAAAAAAATATTGCTCTTCTGCCGGGGGCGGGGCTTGCGGGTCACACGGCGTGTAGCACCAGCGCGCGGCGACGTGGAAATGGAAGATTGTGAATTAAACATGATCGGATGTGTCGTGGGACCCCCCCCCCAACCCCCCACGCCCCCTCTTTGACCCACCAACCCCCTCGCCATCCGGTGCGTTTTTCAGTGTTTTTAAGCGAGGGGGGGCATCGTGTACGTCCGCCCCCGCCAGGCATTTAATATTAAACGCCTGCTCCGAAGAAAAAGTGTATGCGTCGGTGGCAGATCTGTGCGCTCGCTCTCGAGGTATAACCAGTCTTGCGCAAACGCTTTTTGTTTTCACCAGGCTGTGGCTCAACACCTTTGGGGGCTTCCACTGGCACTGCGCCTCTTCAAAAAAAAGAAAAAAATAAAACAACATGTGCATGTCTAATACAAGCTAAATATCATTTTTACTCAAATTGCAGGACGCACAGAATATTGGGTTTTAGACATAAACATTCAATACAGCATACGAAACCTTAGACTCTCTTCTTTCATCAGAAAAAAGTACATTCCTAAATAATATGGATCTGAGTTATCTCAGCTTGAAATGGGGGCGGCTGCACAAAATACAATAGAATTCATACATATTGAATTATATAATGCTCTAACAATAGCTGAAGCTGGAACAAAGCGACATATAGGTCATTTTTGGTATTCTTTATTTTTGATTATTCCCCTGGTCCTCTTTTTGGGACCAGTGTTGTAGTTTAATAAATCATACTGCACGGACCTCTGTCTCTGTCGCGTCGTTGGCTGTAGCGGTGGCAGCCGTAGAATTAAAAAAAAAAGTCTGGCAGTTGTGGTCGTAAGTACGGGTGGCCGTAACTCGCGCCGGTTGTAAATCGGATGTTACTTGTGTATATATAAAAAAAATCCTCGTCTCACCCCCATGGGTGGTGTCTGTCCCCCATTTTAGCTTGGGTCCTCCACCAGAGGCCATGAAGCTTGAAGGTTCTGCGCAGTATCCGCGCTGTTCCCAACACTGCACTTTTCTGGACCGAGATATTCAATGTTGTTCCCGCCATCTGTTGCAACCACTCGTAGAGTTTGGGGGTCACTGCCCCGAGTACTCCGATCTCCATAGGCACGACTGTCACTTTTACCTTACAGGCTCTCTCCAGCTCCTCTCTGAGCTCTTAGTATTTCATGATTTTTCTCATGTTCCTTCTTTCTGATGTTTCCATCAGTCGGAACCGCCACATCCATGACAATGGCTTTCCTTTGCCCTTTATCTATTACCACGATCCCACAGGATCTTTGCTCGGTCATTCTCTACTACCTTGGGAGGTGTTTCCCATTTTGTCCTTGGGGTTTCCAGTCCATACTCCGCACAGATGTTTCAGTAGACTATGCCAGCCACCTGGTTATGGCGCTCCATGTCATAAAATATATATCGATACATCGCTATCATTATACCAAATACGCCAAACTTGGAAAAAAAGCAACTTTGATGGAATCCCTTCGTCGCCTCACCACAGGGCCTTGAAGCAAAATGGAGTCGGACGGTGCGGAGAGGAGATCATGAAAGCGGGAGGGAACAATGGCAATTCCATTTGAATCAAAGCAGAAACTCAGGGGTGGGGAGTAGGCTTAGAGGGGGGGGGGGGGGGGGGGGGGGGGGGGCAGAATAAGACTTCAAGCTTTGGCCGAGCAGATTACAAAAGATTGCGTAGCTCATCGCCGCTTCTTTTGATCTTTTGAACTGGCGTCCAACCTGGGAGCCAAAATCGAACATGCCAAACACGTCCAAAAGTGACAAGCATCGGTCATTGCGACAAAATAGTACGGCTCTGTTGTTGTTGTTGTGAAATACAAAGGGTTTTTTAAAGGCGCTTAGAAATGCAATGTTTTACAGTAAAGTCTCGTGACATCGATATCGGTTATATCGATGAGAACGTTTCTTCAGCCGTCATCTGTACTTTTTTTGAAGGTGTCGGACGTTTCACCTCCTATTCAAGAGGCTTCGTCAGCGAACTAAAGTCTTACAACTACAAAGAGTCCTTTGGTAACACAAAATTCCTACTTATTTCAAACCAATAAACACGTTAAGGCAAAAATTAGGGCATCCAAATGATAGGCTGCCAAATGAAAAATAAAGTAATGTAGTTTATTCAATACATTGTAAGAATGAAAATTGTAAAGAGCAGTACATTGGGGAGACTCAACAAATTCTCAAAAAAAGACTTTATCATCATCGCAGGGATAATACGAGTGGGCCTCAATCGGCAGTATATTTGCACCTAAAAGCTAGCAACCACTCATTTGACGACAATGAGGTTAAAATCTTAGCGAAAGAACATAGATGGTTTGAAAGTGGTGTAAAAGAAGCGATTCTCATAAAACAACAAAATCCTTCATTAAACCAGTCTGGTGGAGTGAGGTTCAATTTGGATCGTTCATACAATAGCCTGCTGAGGCAAAACAGGTTAGACAACATTCGTAATCGATGAGAAGGTTTCTTCAGCCGTCATCTGTACAAAAGTGAAGGTTTCGGACGTTTCGCCTCCTATCCAAGAGGCTTCGTCAGCGAACTAAAGTCTGACTGGTCGTATCGGCCCCATATATATATCCCTAATGTCCAGACATGGTGGCGCCGGACACAGCTATGATAGGTCCCTACTCTCAGGTTGGGGGGGCAGGGGACCCCTCCCTTTGGCCCCACTGATTGTTCCTACATTCCTGACTAACGACTGGCCTATTACCCCCACTCCCCCCGGTATCACCTCATCAGGAGTCCAAGATGGCGCCCGAGTAGGCAGCTGTCAGCAAGTGCACTGATGAGCCTTGCTTTTTGTGGTTGTTTTTGTCTTGTTTTTGTGTTTTCTTTTGTCACTTTGTGTTGTTGTATGTCGTGTGGAACGGATACGGATTGTTTTTCAGCATTTTTGACCACGACATTCATCAAGGAGGAGACTGTGCTGAGCGGTTGCGCCTTTTCGGCAGCATGAATATGCCAGTACTGTTTTTGAATGGGAGGAATGTCGGTGCCATTCGACTGCCATCGCTGGACACCAAAGGGGCCATTGTGTTTTTTTTGCGCCTGTAATGGGCAGTATCTTCACAGCCCCGCTTTGTTCAGTGGAAGGTCGGTGCTGTTGGACAGTCTGCGGCTGGTTGGATTCATGGCTTGAGGAGCCCGCGATAAGAAGGAAGGAGCGTCAGCGCAGAGCGCCGATGCGTATATGGAACTGTCGCAGGATGGAATTGAAGCGGATTTATTTGGGACAGGAGATGTGAGACAATCTCTTTTCGTCAATGGATGCTACAGCTGCGTGTTTGCTTTCAACATTTAGCTTGTAGTCGACGTGCACATTCCACCATGATGTCCCTGATCCACTGGTGAAGAGACACTTTGATCCTCTCCTCTTTCATCTGGAACTGCTTTATGTAACAAAGAGGGTTTTATGATACAAAGAGGGTACAGAAAGTGCTTAAGAATGAATGACTCTCTGTGTTTTTATGTTGTCATGTTATTTGTTATTTAGTTTTTTTTGTTCTTTTGACTTCAACACGGCGCCGCGAGAGTGGCTGCCTTTCCAGCAACTTTGCTGCTGTGAAATGTAAATTTCTCCACTGCGAGACTAATAAAGGCAAATCCAATCCAATCCATTCCAATCAGAATAACGACCCTCATCAGCATTGCGAAAGTTGCCTAACCTGTTTTGCCTAAGCAGGCTATTGTATGAACGATCCAAATTGAACCTCACCCCACCAGACCGGTTTAATGAAGGATTTTGTTGTTTTATAAGAATCGCCTCTTTTACCCCCCTTTCAAACCATCTATGTTCTTTCGCGAAGATTTTAACCTCATTGTCGTCAAATGAGTGGTTGCTAGCTTTTAGGTGCAAATATACTGCCGATTGAGGCCCACTCGTATTATCCCTGCGATGTTGATAAAGTCTTTTTTTGAGAATTTGTTGAGTCTCCCCAATGTACTGCTCTTTACAATTTTCATTCTTACAATGTATTGAATAAACTACATTACTTTGTTTTTCATTTGGCAGCCTATCTTTTGGATGTATTCGTAATGCTGATGAGGTGATACCGGAGGGAGTGGGGCAAACAGGCATGTCGTTAGCAATGTAGGAACAATCAGTGGGGCCACAGGGAATGGTCCTCTGCTCCCCCCAACCTGAGAGTAGGGACCTATCATAGCTGTGTCCGGCATCGCCAGGTCTGGACATTATGGATATATAAATAGGGCCAATATGACCATGTAAGACTTTAGTTCGTTGACGAAGCCTCTTGGATAGGAGGCGAAACATCCGACACCTTCAAAAAAAGTACAGATGACGGCTGAAGAAACCTTCTCATCGATGGACCACTCCTGTACGACTGAGAGCTTACACAGACGAGATATCGGTTATATTGATAATACTGCTTATTACGATACTATTTTAATTTCCCGTGCACATTTCTAGTCTTTTTATGGATAATTAGTTCCGTTAAGTACGATTCATGGTTATTAAGATAATCCGGTTACTACGGTGCTCTTTTTCATCTCCCGCCGGCCATCTTGCTATGTTTATATCGATACAAAAGATACTTAAGGTGAATCGATATTTGCTTAGTGGTTTCTATACAGTACCACCATTATCGAAATCTGTATCGGTCGCGCCGTTGGTTGACTTGGTCACCTGACTTGGTCACGTGACTTGGTTACGTGACCAGCTCCCGTGTCTTACAGTGTAGCAGACGCCATTTTTTACCGTCTTCAACCATAGCAAAAGGAAAGAATCGTGACCTCGGAACGAAATACAAGGCAATCGTGGCTGTTGGGGAGAATCCAACACGAAATTAAAGCCAAGTATGCTCCAGAAGATTCTCATAATGACGAGGATGATGAGGATGAAGAACCAACTGAATACACACCTATTGCAACAAAGACACAAGCATTGCAAGGTGCTACGGACACGATCCTACTTATAATCCAGAGAAAATGAATCAGGTTTTTTTAAAAATGTTAAACAAGATTGAATCGTTTGTGTTAAAAGGTGAAAATGGGAAGCAGAAGAAGATTGAATATTTTTTTTAATTGCATAATAAGATGTAAGCGTTGCAGTTTCCCTGTTGCAGTGTTATGTTAATGTACACCGTACTGTACTGTATATGAATGCAATCGTTTTTTGCAACAATGTTTATTGTTTTGTCTGCTGAAGCGTGATGATTTTGAAAATTACTGTACATTCCATACTGTATTAAAGATCCCCCAGTCACGTAACCAGCTTCCGTGTTGTGACCTGTCGACGCGAGCACAATTAAAAAAAAAGGCGTAGCAGAGCTCACATCTTTCATTACTGCTGCAATAGCATCTGAAACATACTGTAATGCACCTCAGCATGGCAAATGTTGCGCACAGTCGCTGCTATAGCGGGTCGGTCCTTTTAATAACAAACGTAGCAGTTATCACATACAGATACAAACAGGAGCTGCTGTTACGCCACAGCTCAGCCATTCTATTCAGGCACTCTCTCGAACCCCGTTGTCGGGTCCTCCTGTCATGATCTGGTTGGCGACCAACGGGGGGCGCTGTCGGCCCCGCCTGCACCTGCACAGGTGCTGGTCGTCCCGATCAGATTGGCGACCAACGGGTAGCGACGTCAGCCCTGCCGGCAGCCTCGCAGGTGCTGGTCGTTATAATCACTGTCACTTAAAATGACACTCGGCACGACCATCCGGTGTCGGTTCATTGTTTGTTTGCTGCTTGGTTGCAGCATGCATCGTGTACGTGTTTGTTTAACCTTGGCGGGCTTTTACTTTTGGTCTTCTTTTGCTACTTTGTATTTTTTCCATTCAGATCATTTTGATGTTTTACATTTTGTTCCTGCTGACTTTATTTTAATACAATTTGTCAAACTACCTCCTGCTCCCTCCTGCCTGCTTTTTGGGATCCGAACCCGCCATCACCACCTCGCAAACCGTGACACCTCCCAAGCCCCAGTCACGTAACCAGCTTCCGTGTTTTGGTCTGTCGACGCGAGCACAATAAAAAAAGGCGTAGCAGAGCTTATATACAGTACTGTTGTTCAACACCAATTTCAACCATGGGGAAACGTAAAAATTGTGATATCCGAACAACGTACAAGGCAATTGTGGCAATTACTGTTTTTCATGTTTGTACATGCTAGCGTTCGTGGTTTCGTGTGAATAGAACAACGTGAGGATTTTGCATTGGTTGCATTTTTGAAAGGAAATTCCCGCCATTAAAAAGTGTGAAGAAGTTTTTATTTTATGCACAAGTTTATTTTTCACTTCACTACTGTACAAAAAGCATGCTAGATACGCAATCCATGAACCCAATGATAAAATTACATCAAAGATACCCCATTTACGTGTTGCCCCCCCCCCCTCCTTTTAATGCAGTTCGGCGCAGGACGGATAAATTGATAGTGCGGTTATATCGACATTTTTTCCCGACTCCCGAGAATATCGATATAACGAGACTTTACTGTATTATTATTATTATTTATTTTACACCGCAGCCCGTTTAGACCGCAAGCAAGTTAGTGGCTAATGGCTTTATTTTGATCGTTCGTCCCTGATTCATTGCTTCTACGGGCGTTGATGGCAGAAGATGGTTAGATCATAAGGAAGCCAGGTGTTGAACAGAAAGTTGGTTTAATCTTGAAGAGAGCGGAGACATCGTGGTGTTGGCGAAGTAGGAGGCATGGAGAGAGAGAGACGAACTGCAATGGGAGAGCATTTATACAGCGCACAGTGTGTGACGCGAAAGGATGTGATGTAATGTAGATGCGACATCATGTAAAGGAAGGCAGGATATGACGTACCAAGAAGTCCAAAACGTAAACAAAGATTAGAAAGTGATGTTTAAAGATGTTTGTATAGTGAATTACCCCAACAGTGGTCAAATTCTGTCACTGAAGCTTTGGTTCCATTCCGAGGCTTCGGTTGCATCACTGCAGGCGTCTCATTTGCGACATACTTCTGCCATGATGACTACTTTATGAGCAATCAAAGCTCACCGATGCAAAATTGGATGGAAATCTACAGTGGTGGGCATTGGGGGGTGGTGGGGAGTGAATAAAAACATAAAAATAAAGATTGCAGGTTGACAGACAGGGGTGGAATGGTAAGCGGCTCGCGGTAAAGCTAACCCTGTTAAGACCGCGGCTTTGATGCCCCGGGATGCAATCTGGACGACGGCTTTTGTAGAGATAAATAATTTCGTCGTGTTAAGTCAGACCGACATTTCCAAGGCCTTGAGTGTATTTGGTAAGCACAGAAACTTCGGAATAAGGCAGAGGGGCATGCCTTTTGTAGATCCCACTCCCGCTGTTCCCTGCGTCTCTAAAGTGCTTCCGACGGGCGCTTTTGCTACACCGGCAAATGAACACCGTCACCTGAGAGACGCATCAAACATTCTGTCACGGCAACGGGGAGATAGAGAGAGTCAGAGTCAGAGAAAGTCAGAGTCAGAGGGAGAACAGAGAGAAAACAGAGAGAGAACAGAGACCAGAGAGAGAACAGAGAGAGAATCAGAGAGAGAGAGCCTGAGAAAGAGATAGAAATGAGTGTTAGCTCGAGAGAATGAGAGAGAGAGAGAAAGAGAGTCAGAAAACGAGAGAAAAAGTCAGAGAGAGAGAGAGAGAGAGAGAGAGAGAGAGAGAGAGAGAGAGAGAGAGAGAGAGAGAGAGAGAGAGAGAGAGAGAGAGAGAGAGACAGAGAGAGAATGAGAGTCAGAGATTCGGAGTCAGAGAGAGTCAGAGTCTAAGACTCAGAGTGAGGAAGAGAGTCAGAATGAGAATCATAGTCAGAGAGTGATTCAGAAAAAGAGGGTGAAATGAGAGATAGAAGATAGAAAGAGTCAGAATCAGAGAGGGTCAGAATGAGTCAGTCAATGAATGAGTCAGAAAGAGAGTCACAGAGTCAGAGAGGAACAGAGAGTGGCAGAAAGAGAGAAATTAGTGATAGATAGAGAGTGTCAGATTAAGAGAGAGACTCCGAGAGAGAGAAAAGAGTCAGAAAGAGAGTCAGATAGAGCCAGAGAGAGACAGAAAGGACAGCGAGATAAAGAGAAAGAGTCAGGGTCGGAAATAAAGTCAGAGAGTGACTCATAGAGAGAGTTATAATAATAATAATAATAATAATAATAATAATAATAATAATAATAATAATAATAATAATAATAATAATAAAAGCATTTCATTTATAAGCGCCTTTCAAAAGTCTCAAGGACACTTTACAGTCACAGGACAAGTTTTTCTGAGGGTGAGCTGATTGTTCGATTGTTGTTCGCCAAAAGTCACCTGGTGCGTGAGCCATTTGCTGTCCTACTCTGACCACCATCAATGTCATCCGGTGGAACCCCCCCCTAACCCCCCCCAACGCCCGTCGGCCATGTTGCTCAATCAGAAGGTGGCCATAGTGTCACTGGGCCTCTGTAGTCCTGCGGTGTTTTTGGTATCACGCACGTCATTTTTGATAAAGGCGTTATGTCGCCCAGCGCCGTTTTTTTTTTTTAACCCCAATGGAGCGGCAGTCAAAAAATTTCTGGCTCTTTCCGGGGGCTTTGACCTTCTCCCTCTCATTCCATCCCCGTCTCTCTACCCCCTCCCCACTTGAATATGCGCCAGGCGCAGTGACAGTGCGCTATCCCTCCTGGATAGAATCGCTCGGCGGCATCTGCGCACCCATGATGGGAGCGGGGTGGGGTTATATCCGCCGTTTGCGAAATGCCAGCGTATTTCATCCGGGTTGGAGGCCAGCCAGAATCCGACGTTATTCCTCCTGGAGAAAATGAAAAGAAAGAAAAGAGTGCTGCGAATGAACAGAATTTTCGCTCGGAAATGCAGCGCTTCAATTTCTACGTTTTGCATGTCGAAAGAAGAAACCAAATTGAGAATGAGACATGTGTGTGTGCGTGCGTGTTTATGTGTGTGTGTTTGTGTAACTGGTGGAGGGCATTTTTTAAAAATTAATATATGAATTTATTTGTTTATATATTATTTTTGCATGGGATTTTGACCTGAGATTGAAGTGGCTTTATAGGATAACCGACACCCTGGACAAGTTGCGTCCATAATTTGTAAAATCACTTCAAATGACTTCTACTGAGTGCATTTTACAAAGATTCCACTGTATATAGCTATATTTTACGTTTTAAGACTCGTGCTTAATCTTCGTGAAGTCTTGTTTTCGAGTTGATGACGATGCCCGAAGTGATGTCACATTCGGCACACCCCTGACCGAGAAAGCGACACACAATGCATTTTGGGTATTTTTTTTTTTTCGTTTGATCACGAAATTAGAAGGAAAACTACATAAATAACGCGATCGTGAATCATGTGGCACCCAATTCCGGTAACACGCATAAAGAAGGTGTAAGTTTACACAAATTCCCAGCGGACAAATCAGCCCATTTCATATACTGGACGAATCGCAGCTTGTGCGCCATCTTGTGCATTTTCTGGGCGCTACATCGGAGTCCAGATCTTCACCGGTTTCATCGCTTGCAGACGGCTCGAATTGATACGGAGGGACTTCTTAATCGATTACAAACATTTATGCTTTCCTCTTCAGGACTATTTGAATCATATTCATAACTGGATGAGTAACAAAGCATTTTCCCCGAACCTGAACTCTCTGAAGCCATTGTTTTGACTCTGGAGCAAGGTAGTTTTTGGGTGGGCCAATCGTAATGTGACTTCACGACCAGGGGGACGGGACTTTCTGAATCTCCCCAGTTTCAAGCTCATTTGTGGCAGTTTTGGGATACTTTAAGTCATTTCTTATTGGTGTTTTGCATTTGACTAAAAATATCAGCCTGCGTATTTTGGAATTTTAGATGCTATAAAATGTTTTTCTGATGTCAGTTCGGAATAAAAAAATGGTGTCGGTTGTCCTTTAAATGAACAAATTTTATTTCGTGATTTTTTTTTTCCTCTTCGAATTGTATTTTATTCTGACGGTATTTTTTATTTGACAATATATATATATATATATATATATATATATATATATTGTTTATTTATTAATTTTTTTATTTTTAATTACATATTTACCCTTAATTTTCGTGGGTCTTTTTTTTTGATTGGATTGGATTGGATGTACTTTTATTTGTCTCGTAGTGGAGAAATTTACATTTCACAGCAGCAAAGTTATGAAAGGAAGAGGAAAGGAAAGAAAGAAGTGGAAAAACAAAATACAGGAGCTGCTGCCATTTTGGCTTTTTACCGGCATATTTTTATAAATGTCCTTTATTTGAATGTCATTTTGACTTTGATTTGAAGAAGCCATTTTTCTAAAATGTTCTTTTATTTTTATTCTATTTGTTTTTTTCATTTCTCTACTTGCCGATTCCCCGCGAATGGGCTACGGCGTGCCAGGACGGAACGCCCTCGCTCACATTTGAGACTAAACAGTGCGGCCCGCCGCTAATGCGGGACATCGGAGAGATGATTAATTCACGTGAAATATATCCGTGGTGACAGTAAGGAAATTTAATTGGGAGGCGGCATATTAGTATGACAGTGAGAGATGTCCGCCCTGATCAGCGGCGCCTCTGTGAGATTGCCGACAAGGCGGCAGATGGACCTGCCCGCCCGCATCAAGTCCTCATCGGTGCAAACTTTGCGTGGGACAAACTTTTCTCTGATGTATTTCATTGAACAATGCTCCCGTCGCGACTGGGTCTGTTGTCAGCAGCCTGTTTAGGCCGCAAGGTACTTTAGCCATTACGCTAACTCAGTATGAACTTCCTCTTCCTTTCGTAACTTTGCTGCTGTGAATTTGGAATGTCTCCAATGTGAGACAAATAAAGGATATCTCATCTCATCATCTCCATTTGGTACCACCACGGCCTGTTTAGGCAGCAGTTTAATTGATTCACGTCTTCATGCAAACTTTTTTATTGATCAAATACTACAGGATTAACACAAGTACCAATTCTATGATGAAAACAACATGACTACAGGCACTCCTACTGCAGCCCGTTTAGGGCGCAAAGAGGTCAGATTGTTTGCCCGTTTAGGGCGCAAAGAGGTCAGATTGTTTCATAAATCAACTTGTTCTTGATGAAATGCAGCGTATTTGACAAAAAAAAAATGTCAATTATGAATTGCAGCCCATTTGACCACCACATAACCTTTTCAAGTCAACCTTTTATTAATCAAATTTGACAGGACCAACACAATTTGAAATTAGGTGACTCCGCCTCCAAACTATACACGGAAAAAAATGCTCTGCTGTTAACTAACAGCACAATAAACTTGGCCATTGTCAAAAACAAGTCCACGCAAACAAACCTCTTCATGAGCAAACACCACGCGATTGCAGATGATTTGATTCGGATTCAGAATCAGATTTGGATTTAAAGTGTCCCAAAACTACTTCAAAATGACCTCAGAAAGTATCAGTTTCAGAAGGTCCCGCCCCCTTCTTCGTGACGTCATGCCAAGACGTCTTGCCTTGCTCGAGAATCAAAACAATGGCTTCGGATTCGGAGAATATGCTTTCTTGTTACTCATCCAGTTATGAATACGATTCAAATAGTTGTGAAGAGGAAAGCATACAAGTTTGCAATCGATTAAATAATTTTTTCTGTGTCATTTTGAGGCAAACGGGCGGGGGGTAATGTCACACCCAAAAATGGCGACCAGCTCCCGTGAGGAATGAATCAGCCCGTTTCAACAGGCTGATAAATTCCTTCCATGGAGCTTGGACACCCTCTTCTGGCAGCTTTTGGGTGCAACATCAAGGTTTTCAGACAAACAGTACAGCAAAATACATTGACGTGATGAATGACTGCTACAATGTGTCTTTTTGTCGGTCAGGGGGGGGTCCTTTAGTGACGTCACGTACGGACTCGTCACCAACTCAAAAACAAGACTTCCTGAATATTCAGCGCAAGTCTTAAAACGTAAAATATAGCTATATGCGGTGGAATCTTGGCGGTGGCATCTCAGTAGAAGTCATTTGAAGCCATTTTACAAATTATGGACACAACATGTCCGGAGACGTTGGTTGTCCTTTAAAGGTTTTCTGATTCTGATTTCTATTCCCTCCCGCCCACCCCCCAAAAACACCCTGTAATAATAATCCCATCGAGGCAGGGGTCTCGCAGCCGCATTCGGCCTGGGAGCATTGCGAGGAAACAAACAGAAATGTCACATGAGATGGAAAGAAAATACCAAAGAGCCAAAGCAGCGACAAATGCGACAAAGACGACAAAGCCATTGCGGCGACAAATGTCAGACGCCTCGCTGCAAACATTCAAAAGCCTTTTGAAACGGGACTTCGGGACATACCCGTCATGCCACTTTTGGGCCAGGTGTTTATTTATTTATTTATTTATTTTGTCAGTGTGACCAAGTGCCAAGGAAACAAAATAATAATCATGAAAAATACATTTTTTTCATCATCTTAGTGCTGCTTTATCGTTAAAATGTACATCAAAATTTTTGACCAACATTTTTTTTCTGGTTTGATTGGTTGTCAGTGTGACCAAGTTCCAAGGAAACAAAGTAATAATAATAAATAATAGATTTCATAAAATTATCTGATTAGTTATGTGCTTCTTTATTGTTAAAAATTATGTCAAGGTTTTGTTGTAGTTTTTTTGTCAGTGTGACCAAGTGCCAAGGAAACAAAATAATAATAATAATAATAATAATAATAATGATAATAATAATAATAATAATAATAACATATTTTTCATAAAATCATCAATCATCAAATCATTAGTTATATGCCGCTTTATTGATAAAATTTACGTCAATTTTTTTGGGCACATTTTTTATTTTTTGTTGTAGTTTTTTTTGTCAGTGTGACCAAGTACCAAGGAAACAAAATAACAATCATGAATTATAATAATAATAAAACAGATTTTTTATAAAGTCATCTTATTAGTCCTATGCTGCTTTATCATTAAAATGTACGCACATTTTTTGGGGGCACATTTCTTAATTTTTATTTTTGTTTTTTGTCAGTGTGACCAATTTCGAAGGGAACAAAGTAATAATACTAAATAAAAAATACTATTTTTCATAAAATTATATTATTAGTTATGTGCTGCTTTATTGTTAAAATGTATGTCATTTTTTTTGTTGTAGTTTTTTTTGTCAGTGTGACCAAGTAACAAGGGAACAAAGTAATAATACTAAATAAAAAATACTATTTTTCATAAAATTATATTATTAGTTATGTGCTGCTTTATTGTTAAAATGTATTTCATTTTTTTGTTGTAGTTTTTTTTGTCAGTGTGACCAAGTAACAAGGAAACCAAATAATAATCATAATAATAATAATAAATAATAGTAAAACATTTTAATAGAATCACCTTATTAGTTATGTGCTGCTTTATTGTTAAAATTTCCGTATTTTTTTTGCGGCCTTTTTTTGTCATTGTGACCAAGTACCAAGCAAACAAAATAAAAATCATAAATAATAATAATAAAACATATTTTTAATAAAATCATCTTACTAGTTTTGTGCTGCTTTATCGTTAAAATGTACGTGAATTTCTTTTACCAACATTTTTTTTGTCAGTGTGACCAAGTGCCAAGGAAACAAAGTGATAATAATAAATAATAAATAATAAATAATAAATAATAAATAATAAATAATAAATAATAAATACTATTTTTCATAAAATCATCTTATTAGTTTTGTGCTGTTTTGTCATTAAAATGTACGTCAATTTTTTGGGGTACATTTTTTATTTTAGTTTTTTATCAGTGTGACCAAATACTAAGGAAGCAAAATAAAAATCTGAAATAATAATAATAAAACATATTTGTAATAAAATCATCTTATTTGTTATGTGTTATAATTTTTTTGTTGTCAGTGTGATAAGTGCCAAGGAAACAAAGTAATAATAATTGATGAAAAGGTTTCTTCAGCCGTCATCTGTACCTCTTTGAAGATGTTGGACGTTTTGCTTCTTATCCAACATGCTTCTTCAGCGAACTAAAGTCTTACTGGTAGTATCGGCCCTATATATGTATATCCCTACTGTCCAGAAATTGCGGTGCCGGACACTGCTATGATAGGTCCCTGCCCTCAGGTTGGGGGGAGCAGAGGACTACTCCCTGCGGCTCCACTGATTGTTCCTATTGTCCTGAAGATCGACTGGCCTGATTGCCCCACTTTCTCCGGTATCACCTCATCAGCATTACTAATCCTATGTTGCCTAAGCAGGCTATTGTACGAACTATCCAAATTGAACCTCACACCACAATATCGGTTTGGTGAAGGATTTAGCTGTTTTATGAAAATCGCTTCTTTTACTCCCCTTTCAAACAATCTATGTTCTTTTGCTAAGATTTTAACCTCATTGTCGTCAAATGAGTGGTTGCTAGCTTTTAGGTGCATAAGGTTTGATTGAGGCCCACGAGTATTATCCCTGCAATGTTGATAGTCTTTTTTTTTGAGAATTTGTTTCGTCTTCCCAATGTATTGCTCTTTACAATTTTCATTCTTCCAATGTATTGAATAAACTACGTTACTTTGTTTTTCATTTGGCAGCCTATCTTTTGGATGCACTAATTTTTGCCTTAAAGTGTTTATCGCTTTTAAATAAGTAGGAATTTTGTGTTGCCAATGGACTCTGTAGTTTTTCAGAAACTCATGCAATGTAAAGTACTGCTACTCCTCTCCTTTTTGTATCTTCAGAATATTTGGTTTCATTCCCTAGTCTTTCTTTCTGACATTTGTTAAACGACCACTGAGGGTACCCACAGTTTGTGAGTGCTCTCCTGATATGTTTCATCGCTTTGATTGTGTCTCCTGATATGTTTCGTGTCATCGTTGAGCTGTGAATCCACTCGGGTGTCCCCGAAAGTACCGTAGCTTGCAAGTGTCCAGCCGTGCTTCGGTGTCTCATTGCTGCCTTGGTCAAACAATTCAAGTTTGCAAATCCAGTGTAGCTCCAAACGCCAAAACAATCCTTTGCAAACAAAAGGCATTCCCAGCAGAACAATTTGCAGCGCTCATCGGAAGCAGTAAGCCAGGGATACCGCTCATAGTTGCTCGAATGGAAATGGCGGACAAACTCTGACCTAAAACTACAACACTGAAAGGAGCATAACCAAATGGATATAATATAACATCAATAAAACAGTATGTAGAATAATTATATATATATACGTATTTAGAAAAAAATACTTTTTTAATGAAATTGACTTTTATTATAATTATGATAATGATGTCTGATTATGTTAGGCCAGCAGAGAAGGCCTTGCTGGCTCTGACGGCCCACCACTGAGCTATGTTATCAAACCGAATACTGTATCATCGGAGGGAAAAGAACCTCAATGTCTTTTAGCTACGGTTCAGCTGAACAATCGATTGAGCCTCACTGTGCCACAACACCAGATTTTTCTTGTTGCCAAATGTTGGTGTAAGGGGATAGATGTAAACCAATTATCAAAATACAATTGATGATTCTTTCCTGGTAGGAAGTTTTGAGCCAAATGGAGCACAACATTTGAGCTCACTTTCAGATCGGGAATCTTGGAGTCACTAACTGGATCTATCTTTCCTGTATATGGCATGCATACATGTAGCCATCATAACCTGCCAGCACAGACAACTTAAACCCCCAGTTCTTTGGTTTATTTGGTAGACACTGCTTGAGTGTAAATCTACCTTCATAGAGTACAATTATTTCATCAATTGACAAACGCTGTGATTTGGGTAATTCTTGAAAGTTTTATCATTGGCCTTACTTTGTGCAAGGGATCATAATTTGGGCTTTCCCAAGTTCCTTGTTTTGTGTTGTCTGCTATATGCAAGTTCCTTTTTATAATTTCGAAGCGATCCCTTGACATACATTCTGCAGCATAATCAGTTAGTGGAGATAGCTTTCAAGCCCAATGCATCCGAGTGTTTGGTCATTTTGAGATTGAGAAACAATATTTCAATCCCAGCCACTTCTCAAGCTCTTCGTTGGCGAGACTTTGGGGCTTATTGATGTCATTTTGCATTGCATAGAATTTAACTGTTCAACAATAATATCCATCTTTTTTTCATCGAAAATCCTTTGAAAGTATTTTAATGGTGATAGAAGTTCATCAATGCAACAGTCACGACTGTGTCAGATGCCAAAATGTCTTCATGAACATGGTCATCTATTTCATTCTCATCAGGATCTGGAAAGATACACAGTACATGGGTATTTTAGACAAAAACATATGGCCACAGCAACATTCAAAAAGCAAAAACTATACTCACCATTTAATGACAATGCACTGATCTTACCATGAAATTGGCATCTCTTTCCTTACAATACATCACAAATAGAACTTCGGTCCTTTAAGATGCTTTATCTTCCAATCACAGTACAGTGATACCTTGGTTCTCGACCATAATCCGTTCCAGAACCCTGTTCGAAAAGCGATTTGTTCGAACACCGAAACCATTTTTCCTATTACAAATAATGTAAATTGTTTTAATCCGTTCCAACACCCTGAATGTTTACCTTTTTAGTACAGTATTTCATGCATTATTTTATGCATGAAATTGCCAATTAAAATGCTGACCAACACATAAAAAGCAATGTATATCTCAGAAAACTTTTTGCAAAATGGCAAAGACACAAATAACATAAACATAAATGTAACCCAGGCTAATTGTACGTTCGTAAAGAAAATCATTATGAATAGGATTTTTTACCTTTGTGGTGGTCAGCAGAAGGCGCAGGTGGACGGAGGAAGGAGAGTCCCCTTCCATAAAAACTTTGGGGAGCTCTTCTGTCTGAGGGGTGCTCACACGTTCAAATCTCTTTGCTACGGATGACTCGGCTACAGGATGTTCTTTTCTCTTAAAATATCTATCCAATGACACTTGCTCTCACTCCCATAGCCACATCACTAGATTTCACAGCCTCCTTATTCTTTAATATCGTACTGATGTAGATTTCGCCATGCTGTATTCCCTACCAGGGGTGCTCAATACGTCGATCGTGATCACTATTGGTAGATCGCAAGACAAGGTGATGTGACATTGTCAGGACCTGACAAATCAAGTGGAGTTCTTTTGAAAAAAACGCGACGTCAGCCAATCAGCCATCCCTTCATTTGATTGATACACCAGAGAACCAATCAAATGACATCCCATTGAGAGACTCACTGCGAGCTCAAACAACGCCCCTTAGTTGCAAAGTGAACAAGGATGTCGTTAGTTACGTCCTAATTTTTCGCTCGTTTTTTTCCCCTTAAATGTAAGATAGAGTATAAAAAAGTGGAAGAGCTGGACCAAGTAGAAGAAAAAAACGTATCACTTTCATACGGAATGCGAGGATGACTTTTTTTCACGATGACATTTTCAAGTGTGGTTGTCTCGTCTGCCAATTATCAGAGTGAACTCAGGTAATGGCAAACAACTGACATAATTATGTTGTGTTGTGCAACATATGCGGATATACATCAACATAAAAATGCAATAATCTTCACTATATTTCTAAATAAATATAATGAGTACGTCATTTTGACTTCGTCATTTCAAAAGTAGCTCCCTTGCTGAAAAAAGTGTGAGCACCCCTGTCCTAGCCATATCAGACACTCGCACACCTCCTTCATATTTTGCTATTATTTCTTTCTTAAATGCAATAGTACGCACTACTTTTCTTTTTTCACTTGTAGCAGCACTTACTTTCTTTGGAGGCATGATCAGGGGCTAAAACTCTTCGTGCACCTATATTAAACGCGAGAGCAAAACGCGAGAGCAAAACGCAGAACGTCCGCAAGCGACACCATTTGGTCACGAAGTGAGCGATACATCTGTACGCCGCTCAGCATCCCACCCTTGCGTATGCACTCACGCGTCGTACCGGCGTTCGAAATCCGATTGTTGCCCGAACTACGAAGCAAGAATTTGTCGAATATTTTGTTCGGACTCCGATTTGTTCGAACTGTGAGTCCTTCGACAACCGAAGTTCCACTGTATTTGAGAATGTGAAATGCATATACGATAGTGGGGAGTATTTTGTCCACTAGGTGGTAACAAAACCTTACATGGCACAAGTGGAAATGCAACCTATTACGTTATTCAAAACAATCATTTCTACACTTTCTGATGACAAATTCTTCCTCTCAGATGATTTTAGTTGACATGCCAATCTCATGTCCTCAAGGACTTCAGAAGTACTTCTGCTGTCTTTGATTTGCCCCAAATAAAATATCGACTTTTAGGTTTTCCTGTCATTTTTTTTTCACAGAAACTTGTATTGTACCTTCACCTACCATGTTTCACGGTTTTTTGGAAATAGGAAGAGTTAAATTTGTACCAGACATTATGATGAAAATGTTTACGTTTTCTAAATTCTGTATAGGAGATACCAAAAAAAAACCATATGGACGTCCGTTTCAATAATCATATTGAGAATGCAAAGCTATGAGGTACAGCTAATAGTGGAAAACTAATTCACTTACACCATTCACTTACAATTATACGGGTCGGGTACCAAGTCAGGATCAACAACATCATCATGAAAATAACTTTAGCACACCGAATGTTCCAAATTCGGGACACTACTTATTTTTAAAATTTCTTGGTAGATAAACAAGCATTTCAGTATCAAGGTAAACCTCTTCTGAATAGCTCATAAAATAGTTACAACATATACTTGCGTGATATTTCATACATGACAAAAAATAGAAGGAGCTTTGAAGATGGAGGAGCACACGTTGTGTTGCGCAAGAAGCAGATGATGTCACTGACGCTCTTAAAGGCAAAGCTGCACATAACCTGTTTTAAAGGGAGCTGTAACTTGTTCTGCATCAGTTCCAATCGGCACTTGAACTGGATCTATAATCATTTTCTCGATCTATAATCATTTATCTTTAGTGTACTGAATTTGGCACAATCGTCCGTAAAGGCTTAATTATGACGAAAGTATCGTCTACATATCTAAACCAGTGTCGAGGTTTTGTCCCCGGGATGGATGTGAGGGCTTGTTTCTCCATCTCTTCCATGTACAGATTAGCCACTATGGGTGAAAATGGTGAGCCCATAGCACAACCATGAATTTGTTTGTAAAATGTCTCCCTAAATTGCAAATACGTAGTATTAAGGCAGATTGCCAATAATTGGCAGATGTGGTCCAGTTTAAGTTTGGTTCTTTCATGCAGAGAAACGTTCACCAGCAGTCGTCCTCACCACCAGTCTCAGTGGTGAGGACGAGATTTTTTTCTCGCGAGGAAATTAAAGAGAACCAACTAGCCTTTTTGGATTGTAAAGTAATTATAAAAGAGGACAGAGCTCAAAAATCAGAAGTCTTTAGGAAGGCTACGCACACTGACCAATACTTACTTTTCGATTCTAACCACCTTCTACAACACAAACTAGGAGTTATCAGAACCCTCCAGCATAGGGCTAAACTAATCCCAACAAGCGTCAAAGGGAGAAAAAAGGAGTCAAAACATCAGGAGAGCACTCACAAACTGTGGGTACGCTCAGTGGTCGTTTAACAAATGTCAGAAAGAAAGAATAGGGAATGAAACCAAAAATTCTGAAGATACAAAAAGGAGAGGAGTAGCAGTACTTTACATTGCAGGAGTTTCTGAAAAACTACAAAGAGTCCTTTGGCAACACAAAATTTCTACTTATTTAAAACCGCTAAACACTTTAAGGCAAAAATTAGTGCATCCAAAAGATAGGCTGCCAAATGAAAAACAAAGTAATGTAGTTTATTCAATACATTGGAAGAATGAAAATTTTAAAGAGCAATACATTGGGGAGATTAAACAAATTCTCAAAAAAAGACTATCAACATCACAGGGATAATACTAGTGGGCCTCAATCGACAGTACATATGCACCTAAAAGCTAGCAACCATTCATTTGATGACAATGAGGTTAAAATCTTAGCAAAAGAACATAGATGGTTTGAAATGGGAGTAAAAGAAGCAACTTTCATAAAACAGCTAAATACTTCACTATCGATATGGTGGTGTGAGGTTCAATTTGGATCCTTCGTACAATAGCCTGCTTAGGCAACATAGGATTAGTAATGCTGATGAGGTGATACCGGAGGAAGTGGGGCCTCCAGGCTAGTCGTTAGTCAGGACAATAGGAACAATCAGTGGAGCCGCAGGGAGTAGTCCTCTGCTCCCCCCAACCTGAGAGCAGGGACCTATCATAGCAGTGTCCGGCACCGCCATGTCTGGACAGTAGGGATAGATATATATATATAGGGCCGATAATACCAGGAAGACTTTAGTTCGCTGAAGAAGCGTGGATAAGAAGCGAAACGTCCGACACCTTCAAAGAAGAACAGACGGCCGACAGACAGACGGCCAAAGAAACCTTTTCATCGATGGACCACTCCTGTACGACTGAGACAGGGGTGCTCATTACGTCGATCGCGATCTACTGGTCGATCACGGAGGTCGTACTGGTCGATCGCAGCGTGACAGTAAAAAAAAACATTTGTCAGCCTATCAAACGTCCCGTCACTTGATTGACATACAAGGCAACCATTCAGATGACAACTGACTTTTGACCTTTAGGTCGCCGCGCATACGTAAATAACGGCGCTAAACGCAGCAAAATTTACAAGCTAGTCAGCGAATTACCTCAGATCAGATTTTAAGCCCTTGATAAAACATATGGTGATCAAAATGAGTGAGAAAGCTGCACTAAGTAAGAAGGTAAAAAATATATTACTTTCATACGGAATGGAAGGTGGACTTTTCTTCACGATGTCATTTTCAAAATGCGTTTGCCTCATCTGTCAGTCTACCATAAAAATACCAAAGAAGGGAAATGTGGAGCTGCATTTTCGGACTGTCCATGGAAAATACGACATTGACTTCCCGCTGAAAAGCCAGCTGAGAAAGAGAAAGGTGGATGAACTGAAATCCCAGTTGTCCGGACAGCAGTCATTTTTCAACTCAACATACTTCAAAAGCGAAAGCCGCCACCGAAGCATCGTTCCGGGTGAGTCACGGCATCGTTAAAAACAATAAGTCCTTCCAAGACGGAGAGATGGTAAAAGAAGCATATTATCTTCAATCAAAGCTCTGCAGCTGTCAAGACATACAGTTACACGGCGCTGTGAAGCCATGGCGCTGTGGAAGGACATCGGAGATTGTGAGTGTTTCTCACTGCAGTTGGACGAATCTACAGATCTGAGTGACACAGCCCAGATGTGCATTTTCATTCGTATGGTGTTTAGTGATCTCACTGCAAAAGAGGAGCTATTGACAGCACTTCCCATGAAAGAACAGACGCGAGGAGAGGACATATTTCAGACGTTTAAAAACTTTATCGAGTAAACTCAGCTCCCAGTGTACAAATTGGTGTCTATCACCACAGATGGAGCACCTGCAATGGTTGGGCGTGTGAATGGATTTATTGCCAAGTGCAGGCAGGATGATGAATTACCATTGCATAATCCACCAACAAGCGTTATGCGCTAAAATGCTCAACATGAAAGAGATCATGTGTGTGGCAACGAAGATCGCCAGTTCTATTAGAGCCAGATCTCTTCAAATACGGTTATTCCGTGCACATCTGGAGAAGGCTGACTGCGACCACTCTGAGTTGTTGCTACATACTGATGTGAGATGGCTTAGTCGTGGGAAATTCCTTCAAATATTTCGAGAACTCTGTCTGGAGATTAAAGAGTTTTTCTGTGTATCTGGACATACAGAATACAAGCAACTAAATGATGGTCAATGGCTGTTGGACTTGGCATTTTTAACTGATCTGACAAACTTGTTGAATGACCTCAATCTTGAGCTGCAAGGTAAAGACAAAACAGTGACCAATATGATTAGCTACGTTAACGCTTTCAAATGAAAGATGCAACATTTAACCTCAAAGCACCATGATTTGGCAAATTTCCAGAACCTGGCGTCTGAGTTGAAGACACAAGGGAAGGCCCGTGAGCAACTTGACAGTGCACGCTACATGGAGCAGATCAACGATTGTCTGTCAGAGTTTGACAAACACTTTCTTGACTTTTCTTTGCTCAAGCCAGTGGCGAGATTCATGTGCTATCCTTTTCAGGAAGATGCTGAGGTTCATTCACTCGCATCAAACATTGCAGCACTGTTTCACTTGAGCTCTTCTGGAGTGGAAGATTAGATTTTGACTCTGCAAACCGACATTGAGCTGAAGTCCAGGGCTCATGGACAGTTCTGGAACTTACTCACAGAGGAAAAGTACCCCAACATGAGGAAATGTGCTACCTCTTTGACTGGATTATTCGGCTCCATTTATTTATGTGAGTCAGACTTTTCCTACATTAAGTCCAAATACCGTTCCACCATGACTGATGAACATTTGGAAATGTGCTTGAGGCTGGCTGTCAGCATCTACTGTCCGGACTATGCCTCCCTGGCTGATTCAATTCAGTGCAAGTCATCAAAGTAAACTCAGGTAATTACAAAAAATGTAAATAGTTATTTATTACAGTAAAGTCTCGTTATATCGATATTCTCGGGAGTCTGAAAAATATCGATATAACTGGGACTATCGATATATCCGACCCTGCGCGCGTGTAATTTTCTCCTTGCGTTCATAGAAATAGTATCGTAATAAGCGGTACTATCGATATAACCGATATCGATATAACGAGACTTTACTGTATGTTATGCATATGTAGTTATTATGTGTGTTGTGCAATATTGGCTTATTCAGTTATGCAAGGTACATCAACATACATTTTACATACAAAGAATCCTGAATACATTTGAAAATAATTATGTTTTGCATTTTTTAGTGGGCAGATCATTTTGACTTGGTTGTTTTTATACATAGCTCGTATCCTGAAAAAGTGTGAGCACCCCTGGACTGAGAGCATACACAGACGTAGAGTAATAATAATAAATACTATTTTTCATAAAATCATCTTATTAGTTATGTGCTGCTTTATCGTTAAAATGTACGTCAATTTTTTGGGGGACACATTTTTTATTCTAGTTTTTTGTCAGTGTGACCAAGACCAAGGAAACACAATAAAAATCATAAATAATAATAATAGTAAAACACATTTTTCATAAAATCATCGTAATTGTTATGTGCCGCTTTATTGTTAAAATGTACGTCACTTTTTCGTTTTTGTTTTTTGTTTTTTTTAGCTTAAATGGGCTGCCGTCGAATTGAATGTGAGCGTTGCTCCTGGTTGTTGGTCAGCACTGCGTTTTTAATCAAAGATATCAAATGATCATGAGGTGCCCGCGCGATTAATACGATTCAAAAAATCTACAACGGCTTGTTTCGTCGGTAAACTCATTATTCTGTCACGTCCACTCAAGGAGTGGCGACAGGACTCGAGGGACGATGGAAGGTGGTTAAGGTCGGATCCAAAATACACGGTGGAGACAGTGATTCCAAAAAAGAGTCTTTACTGAGACACATATGGCATGAACAGAAAATAATGGAAGGTAGAGGGCAACGACAAAAAAAGACCTGCATGCGCAGGGGTGACGGGGAACTTCCTGGAATACACCGACAACAACTGAACAGTAAGGGTGGCTTTTATAGCCAGAAGGCACAATTAAGGACATAGGGAACAGGTGCGTGAGTCAGGAGAGCCAGGAAGGGAGGGGCCCGCTCCAAAGAGCAGCGGAGGAAGAGACAGGAAGGGAGGGGCACGCTCCTGGCGTTGACGAGGATGTAACAGTGCCCCCCCCCTCAACGGACGCTTCTTGGCGGCCCACCCGGTTTGGAGGGGTGAGCCAAATGGAATGGTGGTTGAGAGATGGGTCGAGGATCCAGGAACAAGGGACCCACTGACGTTCCTCTGGCCCATAGCCCTCCCAATCGACCAGGTACTGCACTCCCCTGCCCATGCGCCTGGAGTCCAGTATCTCCCGCACGGTGTAGACCGGGCTGTTGTCCAACATCCGGGGGCGGGGGGGGTCCGGGTGGATCCTCATCGTAGGTGGCAGCCGGAGCTTCACCGAGACCGGGCTGAGGATGGCCTCAATGGGGAAGGGACCTGTGGAGCGTCTGCCCAGTTTGGCCGAAGTCCCGGCAAACCGGAGGTCCCTTGTGGATAGCCACACCTCCTACCCGACCCGATATTTGGGTGCCTGGCGGCGACCACGATTCACGACCAGTTGGTTCCGGGACGCCGTGCGCACCAAGGCGGCACTGGTCTACTTCCACACTCGATGAGCCCGTCTCAGGTGGTGTTCGATGGACGGGACTTCCACCTGGCCCTCCTGGGTGGGGAACAGAAGTGGCTGATAACCAGGCGGACATGAACGGGAAGACACAAGGGAAGGCCCGTGAGCAACTTGACAGTGCACGCTACATGGAGCAGATCAACGATTGTCTGTCAGAGTTTGACAAACACTTTCCTGACTTTTCTTTGCTCAAGCCAGTGGCGAGATTCATGTGCTATCCTTTTCAGGAAGATGCTGAGGTTCATTCACTCGCATCAAACATTGCAGCACTGTTTCACTTGAGCTCTTCTGGAGTGGAAGATTAGATTTTGACTCTGCAAACCGACATTGAGCTGAAGTCCAGGGCTCATGGACAGTTCTGGAACTTACTCACAGAGGAAAAGTACCCCAACATGAGGAAATGTGCTACCTCTTTGACTGGATTATTCGGCTCCATTTATTTATGTGAGTCAGACTTTTCCTACATTAAGTCCAAATACCGTTCCACCATGACTGATGAACATTTGGAAATGTGCTTGAGGCTGGCTGTCAGCATCTACTGTCCGGACTATGCCTCCCTGGCTGATTCAATTCAGTGCAAGTCATCAAAGTAAACTCAGGTAATTACAAAAAATGTAAATAGTTATTTATTACAGTAAAGTCTCGTTATATCGATATTCTCGGGAGTCTGAAAAATATCGATATAACTGGGACTATCGATATATCCGACCCTGCGCGCGTGTAATTTTCTCCTTGCGTTCATAGAAATAGTATCGTAATAAGCGGTACTATCGATATAACCGATATCGATATAACGAGACTTTACTGTATGTTATGCATATGTAGTTATTATGTGTGTTGTGCAATATTGGCTTATTCAGTTATGCAAGGTACATCAACATACATTTTACATACAAAGAATCCTGAATACATTTGAAAATAATTATGTTTTGCATTTTTTAGTGGGCAGATCATTTTGACTTGGTTGTTTTTATACATAGCTCGTATCCTGAAAAGGTGTGAGCACCCCTGGACTGAGAGCATACACAGACGTAGAGTAATAATAATAAATACTATTTTTCATAAAATCATCTTATTAGTTATGTGCTGCTTTATCGTTAAAATGTACGTCAATTTTTTGGGGGACACATTTTTTATTCTAGTTTTTTGTCAGTGTGACCAAGACCAAGGAAACACAATAAAAATCATAAATAATAATAATAGTAAAACACATTTTTCATAAAATCATCGTAATTGTTATGTGCCGCTTTATTGTTAAAATGTACGTCACTTTTTCGTTTTTGTTTTTTGTTTTTTTTAGCTTAAATGGGCTGCCGTCGAATTGAATGTGAGCGTTGCTCCTGGTTGTTGGTCAGCACTGCGTTTTTAATCAAAGATATCAAATGATCATGAGGTGCCCGCGCGATTAATACGATTCAAAAAATCTACAACGGCTTGTTTCGTCGGTAAACTCATTATTCTGTCACGTCCACTCAAGGAGTGGCGACAGGACTCGAGGGACGATGGAAGGTGGTTAAGGTCGGATCCAAAATACACGGTGGAGACAGTGATTCCAAAAAAGAGTCTTTACTGAGACACATATGGCATGAACAGAAAATAATGGAAGGTAGAGGGCAACGACAAAAAAAGACCTGCATGCGCAGGGGTGACGGGGAACTTCCTGGAATACACCGACAACAACTGAACAGTAAGGGTGGCTTTTATAGCCAGAAGGCACAATTAAGGACATAGGGAACAGGTGCGTGAGTCAGGAGAGCCAGGAAGGGAGGGGCCCGCTCCAAAGAGCAGCGGAGGAAGAGACAGGAAGGGAGGGGCACGCTCCTGGCGTTGACGAGGATGTGACAGTGCCCCCCCCCCCCTCAACGGACGCTTCTTGGCGGCCCACCCGGTTTGGAGGGGTGAGCCAAATGGAATGGTGGTTGAGAGATGGGTCGAGGATCCAGGAACAAGGGACCCACTGACGTTCCTCTGGCCCATAGCCCTCCCAATCGACCAGGTACTGCACTCCCCTGCCCATGCGCCTGGAGTCCAGTATCTCCCGCACGGTGTAGACCGGGCTGTTGTCCAACATCCGGGGGCGGGGGGGGTCCGGGTGGATCCTCATCGTAGGTGGCAGCCGGAGCTTCACCGAGACCGGGCTGAGGATGGCCTCAATGGGGAAGGGACCTGTGGAGCGTCTGCCCAGTTTGGCCGAAGTCCCGGCAAACCGGAGGTCCCTTGTGGATAGCCACACCTCCTACCCGACCCGATATTTGGGTGCCTGGCGGCGATCACGATTCACGACCAGTTGGTTCCGGGACGCCGTGCGCACCAAGGCGGCACTGGTCTACTTCCACACTCGATGAGCCCGTCTCAGGTGGTGTTCGATGGACGGGACTTCCACCTGGCCCTCCTGGGTGGGGAACAGAAGTGGCTGATAACCAGGCGGACATGAACGGGGACCGACCTGTAGCTGTGGATACCAGGGTGTTGTGGGCGTACTCCACCCAGGGCAAGTGGAGGGCCCATGACGCGGGACTGTGAAGGCACACGTACCGGAGAGCTGCCTCCAGGTCCTGGTTCTTTCTCTCCGTCTGGCCGTTGGTCTGGGGTTGGTAGCCAGAAGACAGGCTCGCAGACACCCCTAGGGACCGACAGAAATGTTTCCATACCTTGGACACGCCGGAATCCCGTGGAGACGGACGACGTGGTTAACCAGGAGTTGAGCCGTCTCGATGGCGGACGGCAACCTGGTTAACGGGATGAAGTGTGCCGACTTGGAGAAGCGGTCCACAACAGTGAGAATGACCGTCTTGCCACAGGACTGGGGGATACCTGTAACAAAGTTGACGGAGATATGGGACCAGGGTCGGGAGGGAACCGGTAGTGGCTGGAGAAGTCCCGCCGGGGGTTGGTGGGAGGCCTTGCCACGGGCGCAGGCTGGGCACGCCTTCACAAATTCCGTGACACCCCTCCTGTACTCCGGCCACCAGAACCGCTGGGCGATGAGCTGGATCGTCCTGTTGACCCCCGGGTGACAGGCGACCCTGGAGGTGTGTCCCCAGAGTAGCACCTCAGTGCGTAGCGCCGGGGGGACGAACAGGCAATCCACCAGGCAGCCCTTGGGGATAGGATTACCCCCCAGGGCCTCCTGGACTTTCCTCTCAACCTCCCACCGCAGGGCGTCCAGGATGTGTTGCACCGGCAGGATGTTGGCAACGACCTCCTCCCTCTCTGCCGGCTCATGGATGCAAGATAGGGCGTCAGGGTTGGTGTTCTGCGACCCTGCGCAGTAGGTGAGAGTAAAGTTGAATCGCGTGAGGAACAGCGCCCATCGGGCCTCCCGCGAGTTGAGTCTCTTGGCGGACCGAATGGCAGCCAGGTTCTTGTGATCGGTAAATATGGTGAAGGGGTGTTTGGCCCCCTCAAGCCAGTGTCTCCACTCCTGCAGCGCCAGGATCACCGCCAACAGTTCCCGGTTCCCCACGTCATAGTTGGCTTCTGCGGAGTTGAGCCGGCGGGAGAAGAAGGCGCATGGGTGGAGTTTCTGGTCGACCGGGGAGCGCTGAGATAGGACCGCCCCCACTCCGGACTCAGATGCGTCAACCTCGACCGCGTACGCGAGGTCCGGGTCAGGGTGACATAAGACTGGGGGGTTGGAAAAGGCTTGCCGGAGGCGGTTAAACACCCCCTCTGCGTCGGGTGTCCACCTGAATGGGACTTTGGTGGAAGTGAGGTTAGTGAGGGGGAGTGCCTTCTGACTATAACACATCGTTAATGAGGTTTTGGAATACAGCGGGAGCATTGGTGAGTCCGAACGGCATCACCATATATTCAAAATGCCCCAAGGGCGTTTTGAATGTGGTTTTCCACTCGTCCCCCTCTCTGATGCGAACCAGGTGATAAGCATTTCGTAGATCCAATTTCGTAAAAATGGTCGCCGATTGAAGAGGCGCGAAGGCTGAATCCATGAGGGGGAGAGGGTATTTGATGCAAATGGTGATGGCGTTCAGACACCGATAATCGACACACGGACGCAGGGATCTATCTTTCTTTTCAATAAAGAAAAACCCTGCGCCGAGCGGGGAATGTGAGGGTCGGATAAGTCCCGCTGCAAGGGAAGAGTCTATGAATGTGCTCAGGGCTTCTTGTTCCGGGTGTGAGATATGGTAGAGTCTGGAGTCCGGTAGTGGAGCCCCTGGCTGCAGTTCAATGGGGCAGTCATACGGTCGGTGGGGTGGCAGGGATTGCGCGTTTTCCATGCGGGAAGGGGTCTCGCCCTGCCGTGGCGGACCGTAGGCAATTGGCATAGCAGTAGGGGCTCCAACCCTGTATGGTGGGACCCTCCCAAGAGATGGAAGGGTCATGGGTACTGAGCCAAGAGAGGCCCAGTACTAACGGCACGTTGCGGGAGGGCATAACCTGGAATGTTCAACATGGTTACCCGCTAACCTGAGTTTAAGTGGTGCCGTGATGCGGGTAACCTTGGCCAGTAGTCGACCATCAAGGTCGAGAATCTCCTTGGGGGTGAAGAGATTCACCAATTCGCAGCCCAATGATTCGACCAGTTGGGGATCGATGAATCACCCATCGGCCCCCGAATCCACTAGCACCCGTATTGTTTGGGAGCTGGAAGGGCCAATTAATTCGCCGTCCAGCTCCAATCGTGTAACGGGTGCCGTGCTAGCCGCCTCCAGAGGTCGCCGCGGTCGCCGTTTAGACGGGGACTTACAGGAGCTGGAGGTCTTCGGCTGGGGGCCTTGGGTGCGACGAGCCCCGGGGTTGGTACGATCGCTTCCACCTCCCATCTGCATGGGTTCGGGGGACCCCTCCAGGCGCCGTGATCGCTCGTGTCCACCGAGTGTGGTCGTTCGCAGCTTGCTTCCGGGTTCGTTGGACCGCTGGTTGCCCTGCTCCCGCTGCCTCTCCCGAAGGCGATGATCCAGGCTGATGACAATGTCGATCATTTCGCTGAGGGTGGCCAACTCGTCCTTGAGAGTGGTGCTCAATCCGCGACGAAAAACTCCCCTCAGCGCTCGATCGTTGTAGCCACTGCCAGCGGCCTGGATGCGGAAGGCGATCGAGTATTCAGCGGCCGAACGGGAACCCTGGACGCAGTCGTGGAGGAGCCCCTCTGCCTCGACTTCCGTCACCGGGTGGTGGAAGACCTGGTGCAGCTCGGCCACGAAGTCCGGGTACGAGGCACACAGTTCTGGTCGGGACTCCCGGACGGCCAGCACCCAGGTCTCTGCCTGACCCGTGAGCAGGCTGGTGACGAAGGCTACCTTAGCCTCATCGCTAACCCTAAGGCGTAGGGTTGTTGATCGAACACGAGCGAGCACTGCATCAGAAATTGAGCGCAGCGCCCGGGTTCGCCTGCGTAGCGTGAGGTGTGAGGTAACGGTGGCTCGCGCCTACTCACGGGAGGGGAGGAAGGGGCCGTAAGGGTGGCGTGGCGTGTCTCTACCTCTTGTAAACATTGAGCCAGCGTGGACACGGTTTGGCGGACCTCCATGATCGCTTGAGCCAGCTGGCTCGAACGCTGCGCCTGATGGGAAAGGGCGGCTAAGAATTTGTCTCCACCTCTTTACTGAGACACATATGGCATGAACAGAAAATAATGGAAGGTAGAGGGCAACGACAAAAACAGACCTGCGTGCGGAGGGGTGACGGGAACTTCCTGGAATACGCTGACAACAACTGAACGGTAAGGGTGGCTTTTATAGCCAGAAGGCACAATTAAGGAAATAGGGAACAAGTGTGTGAGTCAGGAGAGCCAGGAAGGGAGGGGCCCGCTCCAAGGAGCAGCGGTAGAAGAGACAGGAGGGGAGGGGCACGCTCCTGGCGTCGACGAGGATGTTACATATTCTCAAAGCTCATGACAAAAACCGCTCACTGATCACTTTTAACACAGCCCTGGTCAACATGGAAATATGCCGAACGGTTTGGACGACAACCCGTTTAGGCCGCGGCACCATTTTTGTTTTTTCTTTTTTTTTTGGGAAGCATCATCCTTGGTGGGGTGGACACGATCTCCGACGCCCCCCCCCCCCGTCCACGCTCGTCCCGTCACCTCACGCCAACACCCCCACCCTCCTTTCATGTCCTTTGTCCCACCCTCACGCCTCCCGCTCTTACGCCCCAGTTGTGGAGCACAAAAGAGACTCTGTGACAGACTATATATATATGCGTGTCCCCATCTGGCCGCCTCTTATTTAACCCCCCCCCCCCCTTCCCTGCGCGGCCGCTATTTCAAGATGGCGGAAATAATATAACGTGTTCGCGTGATGGGGTGTTTGTGTGTTCGTTTTTCCACACTGGTCAGTTTGATGAAGGCAAGTCATGAGCTCTCGCAATCTACCCCCCAAATCGTCTCGGTTTGCCGACACCACAGTGGACACGCTAGCGTTCAACATTATCTCCAAATGGTTGTCATATTTTGACAGATATCTTCTTCTTCTTCCCGCATTTGGGCCAAGTCCACCATGATGGTGGGGGGGAGGGGGGGGGCGTGGGTGACGGCTAATTTTCTGAGTTCTCCCTAGCACATTTCCCCCAAAGCAAAATGGACGATTTCCTTAATTTTTGGGGGGTATTCTGTTGATATTCTGTTTGGAGGGTGTTGGCGGCCCGTCGAGGCACCTTGACTGCTCAACATATCCCATCCACCTGTCACACACTGATCTCCATAAATTGTTCTCTTCCCATTTATGTTGTTGTTGTTTTTTTTTAACCATGACTTTCCCGGTGAATTTCCTCCGCGGCCCGTTTAGGCAGCAGTTTGATGAATTCATCACTGTTTCTGTATCCTCTCAACAATTCGGATATATTGAACGTTGAAACGGCACGGCATTGCTTTGCAAGGCTCAGACTCATACTTACTTTTGGGACCCGTTCGTGCAGTGGATGAATAATGCATTCATTGATTGCAGTTTCGCTGTCTTCCCATTCACTTCACAGCCAAGTGAGCGTGCGACACAATGGCGCCGAGGTTCACCTTACGGCATTTTGGAAACAGTTGACTATCGGGGATGCTAGTTCATACCCGACTCTGCACTCCCACTCCCAAGTGCACTTTCCATTCTGTCGCCTGCAGTTTGAAATTCTGCGGGTGCTAATCCGTGTCGTTGGTGAATGTCTGTGAATCAGATTTCTCTAGGAATATTTACAGACACGATATATTTAGTTTTCAAAGTCAAAGTCAGCTTTATTGTCAAATATGCTAATATGCATGACATACAGCACAGATGAAATTACTGTCCTCTCGGACCCAGCATGCAAGGCACTTATAATTACTTTAACAAACATAAACATGAAAACGCCAATTTGCCGGGAGAGGGGAGCCGCTGCGTGTTCACGCAACGCCATCTTGGGAAAAAAAATTGAAAAAATAACAAATATGACAACACAAAGACACAGTCATTCATTCTTCAGGACTTGCTGTACCCTCTTTGTGATGACATGAAGCAGTTCTAGTTGAAAGAGGAGAGGATCAAAGCATCCATGTCTGCAGTGGATCAGGGACGTCATGGTGGAATTTGTATTTATATTCAAAATATTTCTGTCCGATGGTGCTGAATCGCCTCGTAACTTGCGGATTCTTTCCGATTGTTGTGTTCATTGTTGAGATGACTTCATTTTTTGTTTGGATTAACATTTCTGGGATTGTTTGTTGTCATTACATTCTTTTCGGCAAAACCACTAAACAACACCAATGCGAATATTTGGATTGATTTTCTCGATCGGTTGAGTCGCCGCTCTGCGTTCAATACAGGTCCTCTTCGAGTCAGCTGATTCGTGCGGGGGCGGCACTGTATGGATCCGAAGCAGCAGGCCCCCAAAAGTTTTAATTGGCGTGCCGACAAAAGGAAAGAATTCTCCTGAGCACCAACCGACCAATCCCTTTCACTTTTGATTGTCTCGTCAGACCCATCTCGCTCACGGGATGCACCACTTTGGGGACGCCGAGCCTCCCACACCCTAAAGTCGGCTCGTGCGCTTCATAATATGATCCATAACATCACAGGTGTCCAAGTCAAGGCTCGGGGGCCAAATGTGGCCCGCCACCTCATGTTATTCGGCCCGCTGAAGCCAATCAAACATGTCAATGCCGTGATGCTTGCTAAAGTCCCAACCAAAATTTCAAATTGCCTCATTTTAACCACAATATCAGATTTGAACGGGTCATGAACTCATTCATTCACATTCTCGAATTTATTTACATGAAGCGCCATTCCTGTTTTTCTCTTGTTTGGGTGCCGATTAACCGCTGGTCAGTCCTCTCGCAATGTTTTTCCCATCCCACGAGGGGGCAGCATTTGCATTTTATCCATGTTCACCTAACAGCTTCAGCTAATGTTAAAGCGCTATATAAATCAATATGTCTTCTTCTTTTCTTTTGGATTTTCCCTTGAAGGGGCTGCCACAGCGAATCAGATTTCTCTAGGAATATTTACAGACACTATATATTTAGTTTTCAAAGTCAAAGTCAGCTTTATTGTCAAATATGCTAATATGCATGACATACAGCACAGATGAAATTACTGTCCTCTCGGACCCAGCATGCAAGGCACTTATAATTACTTTAACAAACATAAACATGAAAACGCCAATTTGCCGGGAGAGGGGAGCCGCTGCGTGTTCACGCGCCGCCATCTTGGGAAAAAACATTGAAAAAATAACAAATATGACAACACAAAGACACAGTCATTCATTCTTCAGGACTTGCTGTACCCTCTTTGTGATGACATGAAGCAGTTCTAGTTGAAAGAGGAGAGGATCAAAGCATCCGTGTCTGCAGTGGATCAGGGACGTCATGGTGGAATTTGTATTTATATTCAAAATATATCTGTACGATGGTGCTGAATCGCCTCGTAACTTGCGGATTCTTTCCGATTGTTGTGTTCATTGTTGAGATTACTTCATTTTTTGTTTGGATTAACATTTCTGGGATTGTTTGTTGTCATTACATTCTTTTCGGCAAAACCACTAAACAACACCAATGCGAATATTTGGATTGATTTCCTCGATCGGTTGAGTCGCCGCTCTGCGTTCAATACAGGTCCTCTTCGAGTCAGCTGATTCGTGCGGGGGCGGCACTGTATGGATCCGAAGCGGCAGGCCCCCAAAAGTTTTAATTGGCGTGCAGACAAAAGGAAATAATTCTCCTGAGCACCAACCGACCAATCCCTTTCACTTTTGATTGTCTCGTCAGACCCATCTCGCTCACGGGATGCACCACTTTGGGGACGCCGAGCCTCCCACACCCTAAAGTCGGGTCGTGCGCTTCATAATATGATCCATAACAGCACAGGTGTCCAAGTCAAGGCTCGGGGGCCAAATGTGGCCCGCCACCTCATGTTATTCGGCCCGCTGAAGCCAATCAAACATGTGATGCTTGCTAAAGTCCCAACCAAAATTTCAAATTGTCTCATTTCAACCACAATATCAGATTTGAACGGGTCATGAACTCATTCATTCACATTCTCGAATTTATTTACATGGAGCGCCATTCCTGTTTTTTTCTTGTTTGGGTGCCGATTAACCGCTGGTCAGTCCTCTCGCAATGTTTTTTCCCATCCCACGAGGGGGCAGCATTTGCATTTTATCCATGTTCACCTAACAGCTTCAGCTATTGTTAAAGCGCTATATAAATCAATATGTCTTCTTCTTTTCTTTTGGATTTTCCCTTGAAGGGGCTGCCACAGCGAATCAGTGTCCTCCATCTTCAGAGGTTTGATTCACATGTTTGTTTTGGCCAAGCCTTTACGTCGGATGCCCTTCCTAACACAACCCTCTGTATTTATCCGCGCTTGGGACCAGCACAATAAGACACTGGCTTGTGTCCCCTTGTGGCTACAGAACAAGCACCTCTATGAACTTAATAAAGATGAAGATGCTTAGGAAAAGGCTCCCAAACACAAAATGGTCATCGCCACAGCAGCATTCAAACAAAGCAAAACTTACAGTAAATTATATTGCTATTCTTCTTCAGCAATTGCAAAAGGTATAGTCGCACTGCACAAAGCTCAAAAGAAAAACTTTATTGTACAGTGCAGTTTGTCTTTAATCACAATACAATAGCACATTTATTATACATATAATAAGGTATAGTTTGGGTAGTTTTAAGGCGTATTTCGTAGAAAACTATGTTTTATGGGGACCTGGGAACAGATTATTCTCATTTTTAATGGTTTCTTATGGGAAATAAATGTTTGGCAAACAAACTTTTTGCTTCGCACACACTTTCTGGGAACCAATCAAGTTCGTACGCTGTGGTATCACTATTTCCAAGCATGTTTACACTCATGGAAATATTTGCGGCTGTAAATGATCGGGGCCATTCCTCAACTCAACAGGGGGATTATTGAAATGGGCCTGACTTACAAAAAAAGTGCTGATATCATTTTTATGTCATATAATAGCATAGATGTTTATATATCGGTATGTTTTTCATCTTCTCCTTTGGACCATATATAGACAAACAAGCCATAATAAAGCATTATTAACTTTTCTCTCGGACCGTAGTTCTCAGCGCATGACACCATTCCGAACAAACGTAGGAATGTAATGAAGGCCAAGCACAGCAGCCAGTTATCCTCTCCTCAGTGGTCCTCTCCTGCTGCTTCTGGTGTGCCTCAAGGGTCTGTTCTGGGGCCCCTTTTCTTTATTACGTACCTTCTTCCCCTTGGTGATATCTTCTGCAATTTTGGCATTCACTTTCACTGCTTTGCGGATGACAACCAACTCTACCTCTGCAGTAAACCCAACACCTCTTTCCACCTGCATGCCTCTCAGAAATTAAATCCTCGTTTTCCCATAACTTTCTCAAACTAAACAGCGAAAAAACTGAATTTATCCTTGTCGGTACTAAATCCACCCTTAACAATGCAAACAATTTCTCTCTCACTATTGACAGTTCGACTGTGTCCCCCGCCCTTTAGGTCAAGAGCTTGGGTGTCATCCTCGATAGAACACTATCTTTTCACTGCCATATAAATAACATAACTCGGTCTGCATATTTCCCCCTCCGTAATATCAATCGTCTCCGTCCCTCTCTAACCCCGCACACCACTGCTATCCTTATCCACAGTCTTGTCACCTGCCGTATCGATTGTTGTAACTCACTTCTTTTCGGGGTCAATCAAAAATGTCTCCATAAAATCCAACTAGTCCAAAATTCCTCAGCCCGGATCATCACTAAAACCCCCTCCTTCCACCACATCACTTCTGTCCTCCAGAAGCTGGCTCCCTGTTAAACTTCGTATTGATTTCAAGATACTTCCTTTTACATTTAAAGCCATCCATAACCCTGCTCCCCCCCTTCTGACCTATTCAAAATCACTATTCCCTCTCGGGCCCTCAGATCCTCATCCTCTCTCCACCTCTGTATGCCCTCTGCCCGTCTCACCACGATGGGGTGCAGAGCTTTCAGCCGCGCTGCTCCCAAACTCTGGAACTCACTTCCACCCAACATCCATAATATTGACTCCTTTCCTACTTTCAATTCTCACCTCAAAACCCACCTGTTTAAACTTGCTTTTATGCGCTAGTTTAATCTGCTATTTTATTATTTATTCGTTGTATTAAGTTCATCCTGTCTACTTGATATCTAATTTAAAACAGATTCTTTACTTACAGACAGACTTCGACGAAGGCGGAAGTATACGCCGAAACATGTCAGGTATTTGAACACCTATAATACACTGTCTGTAAGTAAAGAATCTGTTTTAAATTAAAATTATTATTTATTGTTTTATTCATGGTTTTATTGTTTTATGTATTGTTTTCTTGTAAATTGTCCTTGGGTGTTCAGAAAGGCGCTTGTAAATTAAATGTATTATTATTATTATTATTATTATTATTATTATATAAATAAATATGTATTGTATTGTATTGTGTTGTATTTTGTACAGTCGCCCCATTTCAAGCTCAGACCCATATAACTTGTGAATTAACTCTTTTTTGTTGATGAAAGAATAGAGTGTACGGTTTCCTACGCTGCATTGAATCTTTATGTCGTTCTAAAACTCCATATTCTGCTCCTGCAATTGGAGTGACAATGACAAAAACCCTGGCATGGGAATGGACACATTTTGGCACATCGTCTGGCAGTGAATGACTTAATTTGTTCCGCGCTGTAGATGTAATATGTGGAGGGGATGAAACATTGTAATGGATTCCCCAAATCCATAACGGCCCCCAAGAGGAAAGCAGAAATACAATGTGGCCCACCTGTGGCAAAAAAATGACGTTGGCACCCTTGCATTACACGAAGATACGCATCAAATCCCATGTTGATTTGTTACAGAACAAGCATGCACAAAATGGCCCGGAATGTAAAAAAAAAAACGAAAAATCGAGGTCCACGAAATATGAATATAAATATGCCGCTTTGTGTTTTGGATGTGCTGTATGACACATTGTAGGCAGCCATTTATTGAAAATAAAACATGCTACGTCAGCGCTATCATGCTAATATACTACATGAGCTGCGCAGCCGTGACTGATGCAGATACGGTATTAACGCGCTATGCAAATGACGGCGGGAGGATGGAACAAAAAAAAAGTGGGTTGAATGAGCAACTTTCAGTCACATGGGCTCGTCGACACGCTGGCTGCACACGTTCGCAGACATGTCAGTCAACATTTGAAACATTAGCATGGATGCACTTAACGTACAGGATGTGCTAAGAGCATCCTCGGTTGGGGAGGGCGGATGGGGGGTTGGTGTTCGCGCCTCGGGGACGTACGCATTCCGAGCCGGATGTGGGTCACTTTCCGCTCGTCTTATCGCTCCTCCAGATGTTTGTTTGTTTGTTTTTGTTTGATGGGGGAGCATATTAGAAGCGAGCAGATGTGTTGTTGCAATGGCGGCGGTGGCGCAGCCGTTTGTTGGTTTATTTGATTCATGATTCCACCTTCGAAATAATTTATCGCTTATTTTATTTTGGCAAATATATTGGAATCGTAAAACAGTCAACGCTGGGTTTTCGACCATAGCACGTTCCAGAAACCTGTTTGAACACCGATTTGTTCGAAAACCGAAACACCACTTCTCATTATAATCAATGTAAAATGTAAAAATATGTTACTAGTCGAAAAAGCAAATTCTTAAAACCACTTTTATTTATTACTATATAGTATTATTTTACAGCATATTAGGAGATATCAGCCAAACATGTCTGCTTCTTTGTATTATAATCAATGTCATCAATGTCTGATTGTTTTTGGGTTTTTTTTTTTGGTCGTGATTGAACAGGGTCGTGATTACACGAGGACAATGTGTTGGTCACAATCAGACAGGACACGAGGAAGTGAAATAGAAGGAAGCGGAGGGGAGTTGAGTGGTGCATTCAGGTGCACTCAATTTGCTCGAGAACCCATTTTTGGTTGTAAACCAAGGCATACAAACCCCCAAACTGGTTGAAAACCGAGACGTTTGAAAACCAAGGTTTGACTGTTCAGTCAAACATGGGTTTTTGACCATAATCTGTTCCAAAAACCTGTTTGAAAGCCGATTTGTTCCGAAACCAAAACAGCACTTCCCATTATAATCAATGTAACAAATTTTACACTAACTGTTATTAGTCTTAAAAATTGTTAAAAAACACTTTTCAACTCTTTGACTGCATTTGCTGAGATCTCAGCCAAACATGTCTGCTTCTTCATAAAAACAAAAACAAAAAAACGTTCTACAACAAAAATGTGTCTGTCACAAAGAGACACAACCAGAGGAAGTGACGTAAAAGGAAGCAAAGGGGAGTCGAGTGGTGCATTAAGGTGCGCTCAGTTTGCTTGAGAACCCATTTTTGGTTGTAAACCGACCCATAAAATAATAACTGACATTTTTGACCGAAAACCCAATTGGTTTGACTGTAATCCAAATGTTAGTATTTGGCGAAGTAAATATGCTACATTAGCGGAGCATACAATATGCATCGAATATGCACGTTTGGTACACTGGAGGTGTGCCCACACTTTATCGAGGTTTTGTCAACATTAAATATGTAACACGTCAACAAGGTGCATGATAGAACATGAAATATAATGCGATTGCAGGTTCATCTGTAAAATATGCGACAGTGGAAGCGCATAGGTTGTGTACAAATGTAAATCTGTGTTCAGGGCTTTTGTTGCCATGGTTGCGAGAAGACGGCACAAGTGCGCGCAAACTTCTGCCTCACATTCTTCGACAGTGTACGTGTCGTGTGGGTGCTGGCGCCCGCCGCACTAAACGCAACATTTGTGCCGCTCCGATGCCGTTTGTACCACCACGGTGGCGATGACAACGGCGCCGACTCGTTTGTCAATGTCTGCGCTAAAAGCGGGGCTGGATTCAAGCTAACGTACGCGTCACCTGCTCAAAGCCTAAAGATATTTATTTTCCCACCCACTTTTTAATCTTTTTGGGCCGTATTAGCTAGCGAACGCCTTGTGCGTAGGTCAAGGGTGTCCAGTTATATTTTGCAGCGGGCCACTTTGTCATTTAAATTTCGTCTCGGAGGGTGGGGATATTATTGGATTTGCCTTTATTAGTCTCGCAGTGGAGAAATTTACATTTCACCGCAGCAAAGTGATGAAAGGAATGAAAATAGAAAAACAAAATACATGAGCTGCTGGAAAGGCAGACACTCTCGCGGCGCCGTCTTGATGTCAAAAGAACAAAAAAAAACCTAAATAACAAATAATATGACAGCACAACGAAAAGAGATTGTCTCACATCTCCTGTCGCACATAAATCTGCTTCAATTCCAAGCAACAGTTCCACATCGGCGCTCTGCGCTGACGCTCCTTTCTTCTTATCGCGGGCTCCTGAAGCCATGCATCCATCCAGCCGCAGACTGTCCAACAGCACCGACCTTTCCGCTGAACAAAACAGGGCTGTGAAGATGCTGCGGGAAAAAGCACAATGGCCCCTGTGGTGTCACGCGATGACAGTCGAATAGCACTGACATTCCTCCCATTCAAAAACAGTCCTGGCATATTCATGCTGCCGAAAAGGCGCAACCGCTCAGCACAGTCTCCTCCTTGAAATCTTAGCAGTCAAAAACCATTTAAATCGGCGGTCGGCAAAGTATGTCTCTTGTACCAAAAAGAATAAATATAAAGAATGAAAAAATGAAATGCTTGAGAGTTCCTGTTTCAGTCAGTCAAGGCCGCACGCGCGAGAGTAGCTAGCAGAAAGATGCTGTCAAAAAAATGTGACTTTTCTGACATACAATGATACCTCGGCTTACGAACCTTTTAGCTAGCGAACTTTTCGCCTTACGAACATTAAATTCGAATATAGTCTTGGCATACCGCCTATTTTTTGGGAAACACACGGAGCACCACAATGAGTGATGTGTCGTTCGCGAACAAAGCTGAAAATGGCAGCTGGATTTTTTTTCTCTATTCCTCGCCCCCAGTCTTTGGTAAAGGTCCGTGGTAGATGAGGGAGGGGACACACGCAGCAAGACACACGCAGCAGTGAGCGAGGGGAGGAGTTACAGAAACAGAAAAGGGAGACGACAGAGCTTGAGACAAAAAAAAATAAAAGTGAAAAAACCAAAAGTGAAAAGGTGAGCACATGGATAGAAAACACAGTGAAATTTGGACTTGTTTCAACTTTATTGATAGTTCAAAGGCAGAGTGTAGATGACAAGGTCAAAATATCCCAACAATCAGGGTCCACGAATAACCCGCACAAGCCACCTGAACAATTCGAAGAGAAAATACAAGCAAAGGGAACCAGCTATTAATGAAGTTTCGAGTGTGTCTGCCTCCATCTGTTGCTGTTGCGATATCACAACTTCCAAGACGTACAACCCAGAGCTCCTTGAGACTCCGCTCCATTCCATCAAGCAATCAACAACCATCACAAAGGTAAATAAAACGGCTGTACAGTTTATTTCTTTAATTACAATACCACAGCAGATTTATGATATTATAATTATAATTATAATTATAATTATAATTATAATTATAATTATAATTATAATATTAAAATAATATATATTTTGTGTATTTTTAAGGCTTATTTAGTAGAAAATTGTGTTTTATTGAAGCCTCACCGAGACCGGGCTGAGGATGGCCTCGATGGGGAAGGGACCCGTGAAGCATGGGCCTAGTTTGGCTGAAGTCCCTACTAGCCGAAGGTCCCTCGTGGACAGCCAAACCTCCTGCCCGACCTGGTAGCTGGGTGCCTGTCGCCGATGACGGTCCGCGACCCGCTGGTTCGGGGACGCCGTGCGTGACAGGGCGTCCCTGGTCTCCTTCCAGACTCGGTGGGCCCGTCTGAGGTGATGTTCGATAGACGAGACCTCCACCTGGCCCTCCTGGGTGGGAAACAGAGGCGGCTGATAGCCACAGGCGGACATGAACGGGGACCGACCTGTGGCTGTGGAGACCAGGAAGTTGTGGGCGTACTCCACCCAGGGTAAGTGGAGGGCCCACGACGCCGGATTGTGACGCCTGGTTCTTCCTCTCCGTCTGTCGCTTGGTCTGGGGATGGTATCCAGACGACAGGCTCGCTGACGCCCCTAGGGACCGACAGAAATGCTTCCATACCTTGGACACGAACTGCGCTCCCCGGTCCGACACAATGTTCGTCGGAATCCCGTGGAGACGGATGACGTGGTTAACCAGGAGTTGAGCCGTCTCGATGGCGGACGGCAACGTGGTTAACGGGACGAAGTGGGCCGACTTAGATAATCGGTCCACTACGGTGAGGACGACCGTCTTGCCACGGGAGGGGGGGGGAGGCCTGTCACGAAGTCGACGGAGATGTGGGACCAGGGTCTGGACGGCACCGGTAGAGGCTTGAGGAGTCCTGCCGGAGGCTTTCCCACAGGTGCAGGTCGGGCAGGCTTTCACGAAGAGGGTGATGTCCCTCCTGAACCCCGGCCACCAGAACCGTTGGGCGATGAGTTGGATCGTCCTGTTGACCCCCGGGTGACAGGCTATCTTGGAGGTGTGCCCCTAGATGAGCACCTCAGTGCGTAGGGGAGGGAGGACGAACAGGCGATCCGTGGGACAGCCCCTGGGGATGGGGGCCATCCCCTGGGCTTGCTGAACTTTCCTCTCAACCTCCCACCTCAGGGCGCCCAGGATGCGCTGGGCCGGCAGGATGTTGGCGGTGAGCTCCTCCCTTTCTGCCGGCTCATGAATGCGGGATAGGGCATCGGGCTTGGTGTTCTGCGACCCTGGGCAGTAGGTGAGAGAAAAGTTGAAACGGGTGAGGAAGAGTGACCATCGGGCCTGTCGTGAGTTAAGTCTCTTGGCAGACCGGATGGCCGCCAGGTTTTTATGATCCGTGTAGACGGTGAAGGGGTGTTTAGCTCCCTCAAGCCAGTGTCTCCATTCCTGCAGAGCCAGGACGACCGCCAGCAGTTCCCGGTTGCCGACGTCATAGTTAGCTTCGGCGGGGCTGAGCCGGCGGGAGAAAAAGGCGCATGGGCGTAGCTTCTGGTCAGTGGGAGATCGCTGGGACAGGACGGCCCCTACTCCGGACTCGGATGCGTCAACCTCGACCGTAAACGGGAGGTCTGGGTCGGGATGATGCAGGACAGGGTGATTGGTGAAGGCTAGACGGAGGCGGTTGAACGCCCCCTCAGTGTCGGGCATCCACCTAAAGGGAACCTTGATGGACGTGAGGTTAGTGAGGGGAGTGCCTTCTTACTATACCCGCGAATGAAGCGGCGGTAGAAGTTGGCAAACCCCAGAAACCGCTGGAGCTGCTTGCGCGTCTTCGGGGTAGGCCATTCTACCACCGCTTTAGTTTTGTCGGGGTCGGCGCTGAGCTGCCCCTGCTCCACGACAAACCCTAGAAAAGACAGAGAACGGACATGGAACTCGCACTTCTCTGCCTTCACGTAGAGCCGGTTTTGCAGGAGCCGCGCCAGGACCCGTCGGACGTGTTGCCGGTGCTCCTCTGCAGAACGAGAGAAAATAAGAATGTCATCCAGATAAACGAAAACAAAAACATTGAGGAAGTCCCTGAGCACATCATTTATCAAATTTCGGAATACGGCGGGAGCGTTCGTGAGTCCGAACGGCATCACCAGATATTCAAAATGCCCTAATGGCATATTGAATGCTGTTTTCCATTCATCCCCCTCATGGATACAGACCAGATGTAAGCGCTACAGAGGTCCAATTTAGAAAAAAATTGTAGCTGACTGAAGGGGCGCGACGGCTGAGTCCATGAGGGGGAGAGGGTATTTGTTACGGAGGGTGATGTCGTTCAGACTCCGGCAGTCGACACACGGGCGCAGGGCTCTGTCTTTCTTATCGATAAAGAAGAACCCTGCGCGCAGCGGAGAACGTGACGGGCGAATGAGTCCCGCCGCTAGGAAGGAGTAGGTGCTCAGGGCTTCCCGTTCTGGTTGAGAAATATGGAAAAGTCTGGAGTCCGGTAATGGAGCCCCTGGCTGCAGTTCAATAGCGCAGTCATACGGTCGGTGGGGTGGCAGGGATTGGGCGTTGTCCTTGCTGAACACCTCCCGCAGGTCGTGGTAGCACTGCGGCACGCCCTTGAGGCAGATGCCTCGGGCGGGCCACCGCGGGAGGGGTCTCGCCCTGCCGTCGCCGACCGCAGGCAGTTGGTGTAGCAATTGGGGCTCCAGCCCTGAATGGTGGGGCCCTCCCAGGAAATGGACGGGTCATGGGTATTGAGCCAAGGGAGACCCAATACCAATGGCGCGTTCCGGGAGGGCATAACTAAAAATTGTCGTTGCTCCACGTGATTGCCCGCTACCCTGAGTTTAAGCGTGATGTGGGTGACTCTAGCCAAAAGGCGGCCGTCAAGATCGACGATCTCCTTAGGGGGAAGTAGATCGAGCAGTTGACAGCCCAACGAGTCAGCCAGCTGGGGATCGATGATACACCCGTCGGCCCTCAAGTCCACTAGCGCCCGCACGGTTTGGGAGCTGGAAGGGCCAATTACTTCGCTGTCCAGCTCCAGCCGTGTAACGTGGACCGTGGATTTGGCCTCCAGAGGTCGCCATTTCGACGGGGACTTACAGGGGCCCTCGGTCGGGGGCCTTGGGTGCGATGAGCCTCGGGGTTGGTGCGGTCGTTCCCCCCCCCCTATCAGCATGGGTTCGGGGGATCCCTCCAAGCGCTGCACGCGCTCGCTGCCGGGTGTGGTCGTCCTTGTCCGGCCACGGAGCTCGTGGGGCCGCCGGCCGCTCTGCTCCCTCTGCCGCTCCCGCAGACGGTGATCCAGGCCGATGACTATGTCGACCAGGTCGTCGAAGGTGGTGCCAGCGTCGCGGGTAGCCAACTCGTCCTTGAGATCGGCGTTCAATCCGCGACGAAACACCACGCTCGGTCGCTGTAGCCGCTGCCAGCGGCCTGGATGCGGAAGGCGACGGAGTATTCCGCGGCCGAACGAGCCCCTTGGACGCAGTCGAGGAGTCTCCCCTCAGCTTCGACCTCCGTCACCGGATGATGGAAGACCCAGCGTATCTCAGCAACGAAGTCCGGGTACGAGTCACACAGCTCCGTTCGGGACTCCCGGACGGCCAGCATCCAGGTCTCGGCTTCTCCCGTGAGCAGGCTGGTAATGAAGGCTACCTTAGCCTCATCGCTAACGTAGGCGTATGGTTGTTGCTCTAATACGAGCGTGCACTGCATTAAAAACTGAGCACAGCGCCCGGTTTCGCCTGCGTAGCGTGAGGGGCGAGGTAGCTGTAGAGCGTGCCTGCCTACAGGCGGTGAGGACTGGGCTGTGAGGATGGCGAGGCGTGTCTCGACCGTCTCGAAGCGTTGAGCCAGCGTGGTGGTAATTTGGCGGATTTCCGCGATGGCTCGGGCCAGCTGGCTCGAACGCTCCGCCTGCATGGTGAGGGCGGCGAGGAATCTGTCTTGGCCGGCGGGATCCATGGATGGTCGGAGAATTATGTCACGACACTCGAGGCTAGAAGGCAGGACTCGAGTGACGAAGGAAGGTGGGAGGGTTTGGATCCAAAATACACGGCGAGACAGATTTCCAAGAGCAAAAAAGGTATTTCCTGAGACACGCATAAAAAATAATGAACAGGGAGAGGTAAGTGACTGTACTAACAAAGGCAGACCTGGCTGTAAGGTTGTAGCGAGGGTAGCTTCCGGAATTCTCCGACGGAGACGGTAATGTGCGATCAGCATGTATAGTCAGAAGGCACAATCAGTAAATGACAAGCAGCTGTGGGAACCCAGGTGAGTGATGATGGGAGGGGCCGTCTATATATATAAATGGGGCCGATACGACCAGTCAGACTTTAGTTCGCTGACGAAGCCTCTTGGATAGGAGGCGAAACGTCCGAAACCTTCACTTTTGTACAGATGACGGCTGAAGAAACCTTCTCATCGATGGACCACTCCTGTACGACTGAGAGCTTACACAGAACTATATATCTGCCTGGCAGTGCAAGACTCAGCATCCTTCTCCTGATATAGTCACTCTCTCTCCTCTGGACATGTCCAAACCATCTCAGTCTGGCCTCTCTGACTTTTTCTCCAAAGCCTCTAATATGAGTTGTCCCTCTAATGTACTCATTCCTGATCCTATCCAACCTGGTCACTCCCAAAGAAAACCTCAACATCTTCAGCTCTGCTACCTCCAGCTCTGTCTTTTCTTCAGTGGCACCGTCACCAGTCCAAACATCATAGCTGGTCTCACCACGGTTTTATACACTTTTTCTTTCATCCTAGCTGAAACCTTTCTATCACACATCACACCTGACATTTTTTTCCAGCTGCTCCAGCCTGCCTGGACACGCTTCCTCAATCTCTTTTCCACACTCTCCATTGCTCTGGACAGTTGACCCCAAGTACTTAAAATCATCCACCTTCTTTATCTCTTCTCCCTGTAGCATCACTCTTGCACTTGCATCCCTTTCATTCACACACATATATACTCTTTCCCATAGTTTCATTGTATGGCTCATCAACTTTATTCCTCTGTAGTTAGTACAACTCTGCACATCTCCTTTGTTCTTAAAAATCGGCACGAGTACACTTCCTCTCCATTCTTCAGGCATCTGTTCACCATCTATGTTGTTAAATAACCCAGTCAGGAACACCAACGCCACCTCTCCAAGACACTTCCATACCTCGATTGGTAAATCATCAGGCCCGAGTGCCTTTCCCTCCTTCATCCTCTTCAGCGCCCTCCTCACTTCATCCTTGCTAATGTTTGCTACGTCTTGGTCCACAACAGTCACGTCTTCTACTCTTTGTTCCTTCTCATTTTCCTCATTCATCAATTCTTCAAAGTACTCTTTCCATCTTGGCATCACACTACTGGCACCTGTTAATACATTGCCATCTCTATCCTTAATCACCCGAACCTGCTGCAGGTCCTTACCATCTTTGTCTCTCTGTCTCGCCAGCCTGTAAAGATCAGTCTCACCTTCCTTGCAGTCCAGCCGAGCATACAAGCCATCATAGGCCTCTTGTTTGGCCTTTGCCACCTTTACTTTTACCGTGCGCTACATCTCCTTGTACTGCTGTCTACTCTCGTCCGTCCTCTCAGTGTCCCACTTCTTCTTTGCTAACCTCTTTCTCTGTATACACTCCTGCACCTCCCCATTCCACCACCAAGTCTCCTTATCTACCTTTCTTCCACTCGATACACCAAGTACTTTCCGACCTGTGTCTCTGATTATGTTCGCTGTAGTTTGCCAGACATCTGGAAGGACCTCTTGCCCACCCAGTGCTTGTCTTACCTCCTTCCTAAATGTCATGCAACACTCTTCCTTTTTCAACTTCCACCATTTTGTCCTCACTTCAGCCTTTGGTTTCTTCATCTTCCTCACTGCCAGCATCATCCTACACACCACCAACCTATGCTGTCTGGCTACACTCTCACCAACCACTACTTTGCAGTCACTGATTTCCTTTAGATGGTGCCGTTGACACAAAATGTAGTCTACCTGTGTACTTCTGCCTCCACTCTTATAGGTCACCCTATATTCCTGTCTCTTCTGAAAGAAAGTATTCACAATAGCCATTTCCATTCTCTTAGCAAAGTCAACCACCATCTGTCCTTCAGCGTTCCTCATCTGGAGTCCAAACCTGCCCATCACCTCCTCATCATCTTTGTTTCCTGCGCCAACATGACCATTAAAGTCTCCACCAATTACAACCCTGTCACTTCTCTGGATGTTCTGTATGACTTCATTAAAGTCAAACCAAAATTTCTCCTTCTCCGCCAGCTCACATCCTACTTCTGGGGCATACCCACAAACAACATTGAACATCACGCTTTCAATTTCTAGCTTCAGACTCATCATTCTATCTGATACTCTTTTTACTTCTAAGACATTCCTAACAAACTCCTCTTTTAAGATAACCCCAATTCCATTTCTCTTTCTGTCGTCACCATGATAGAACAACTTTAACCCTGACCCTAAGCTTCTTGCCTTGCTCCCTTTCCACCTGGTCTCCTGGACACACAGTATGTCTACCTTCCTTCTCTGCATCATGTCAACCAGCTCTCTACCTTTACATGTCATTGTTCCTACATTCAAAGTTCCTACTCTTAGTTGTATACTCTTGGCGTTCCATTTCTCTCTTTTCCTCCGGGCACACCTCCCTCCACTCCTTCTTTGACAAACAGTAGTCCATTTTCCACTGGCACCCTGAAGGTCAACAGTACCAATGGCGGCCGTTGTTAACCCGGGCCTCGACCGATCCGGTATGGGATTCATAGGTTTGATTCGCATATTTGTTTTGGCAAAAACTTTTACGTCGGATGCCCTTCCTGAGACAACCCTCTGTATTTTTCCGGGCTTGGGACCGGCACAATAAGACACTGGCTTGTGCCCCCTTGTGGCTACATTATATATATATGAATCTTATATATATATATATATATATATATATATATATATATATATATATATATATATATATATATATATATATATATATATATATATATATATATATATATATATATATATATATATATTTATTTTTTTTTTCGGTTGAAAACAAAAAAAAATGGGGACGAATTTTTCCAAATGTTTTCAAAATGTACTCAAAAAGAACCAATGTTAGCCATGCTAGTTAGCCACGTTACCTGCCTCGCTAGCAAGTCGATGAGAAATGCGCTAGCTGGTCGCAAATGATCTTTTATTTTTTTATTTTATATTCATGCACTACTTTTACAGTGAATTTGTGTGATGTGTTATGTTAGGTTGAAGCTAGCTTGAAGCGACCACAGATGCTAATTTCCATTTAAGATGTCTTCAGTTAAGCGAGAGGAATTGTATTCAATGGAATTAGACGATCTTGGTCTGACATTTACTCATGTAATATTGTAATTTTCTTAGTTTTAGCTTTTAGTTTTACAAAAAATAAGTAGCTTTTAGCGTACACACATGGTTCATATTAGAACTGTGAAAATAGGTGCTAAGTACTAAAGAAATAATAATAATAATAATAATAATAATAATAATAATAATAATAATAATAATAATAATAATAATAATACATTTCATTTCTCAGTGCCTTTCAAAACTGTCAAGGTCACTTTACAGTCAAAAGATCAGTTCTTCTGTGGATGAGCAGCGGCAGCCACATGCGCCAGCGTTCACTCAACCCGGAAGTAACTCAAATAGATAGCAAGCTAGTTATCTAGTGAATAACTAACTAATAGCTAGCAAATAGCTAGCTAATAGCTAGTGAATAGATAGCCAATAGCTAGAGAATAGAAGGCTAATAGCTAGTGAATAGAAGGCTAATAGGTAGTGAATAGATAGCTAATAGCTAGTGAATAGATAGCTAAGAGTTAGTGAATAGATAGCTAATACCTAGCGAATAGATAGCTAACACCTAGTGAATAGATAGCTAATAGCTAGCTAGCTAAATAGCTAATAGATACAGTAGTCAGCATAATAGCTAGCCAGCTCGATAGCAAGATAGCCAGCTCATAGATTTTTAAGATGTTTTCAAGAAGTCTTGAATGAGGTCAACTGAAGACGCACAGCTAATGGATGGATTGCCCCATCATACCTAAGTTATATGTAAGTTATATGGAGTTATACGAGCCTGAAATGAGGGTGGCCGTCCAAAATACAATGCAAGACATACACATTGTTTTTTTTCGCAGCTGCAGCTGGAACAAAGCACCAACATTGAAAAAATGCTGCCCCGTTGTGGAAAGAATAAAACATTGCCAGAGTCCATGGCCAGCGCTTTATCGGCACCCAAACAAGAAAAAACAAAACCCGAACAAATTTGGGAATGTCATTCATGTCATACTTTCAATTGCCGAATCAATTCGCGAATGGAAGTGAATGAGTTAATAACGCAGACAAACTCAATTAATTTTTTTCATGCGTTTTATGAAGCTTAAAGGACAACCGACTTTCTTGTTTCCTAACATCAGAAAAACATTTTATAGTATCTAAAATACCCAAACACGCAGGCTGATATTCTTAGTCAAATGCAAAACACCAATAAAAATGACTTAAAGTGTGCTGAAACTGCAAAAAATTGAAACCGGAAGTGGCCAGTTTCAGAAGGTCCCACCCCCTTGTTCGTGGTGTCACGGCAAGACGTCTTGCCTTGCTTGAGAATCAAAGCAATGGCTTCAGATTCGGAGAACATGCTTTCTTGTTACTCATCCAGTTACGAATATGATTCAAATAGTTCTAAAGAGGAAAACATACATGTTTGCAATCGATCAAAAGTTATTCCGTGTCATTTTGAGGCATCAGTGGAGGGGGGGAATGTCGCACCCAAAAAAGGCAGAAGATGGTGAGAAAGCTCCGTGTGGAAATGGGCTCAAAATTCACCATCGTGTTATGTATTTTCCTTCTAATCATCAACACAGATCAACACGAACTTTTCATACCAAACAAAAGTACCGCAAAATGCATTGACGTGATGAAAGGACTGCTACAGTGTGTCCTTTCTCGGTCAGGAGCGTTCCTTCAGTGACGTGACGTGAGGAGTCGTCACCAACTCAAAAACAAGAGTTCCGGAATATTCTGTGCGAGTCTTAAAACGTAAAATATAGCTATACGTGGTGGAATCTTTGTAAAATACGCTCAGTAGAAGTCATTTGAAGCGAGTTTACAAATTATGGACACAACTTCCTAATTTGTGGATTTTTTGGGGGGCAGTGTTATTTATTTTATTTGTATATTTTCTAGGACGCTGGATGAAAGTGTGCTTTTATCCGTCTGCGGACACCAGGGCGTGCTAAATAAATCATATGAGGTTTTTATTTTGGGTTCAAGCATCAACTAAGCAGCCATTTTGCTTCTGCTTAAACGTGCTCGCCTCGTCTTCATCTTGTGTGGTTGTAAATATTTAAATTGCAGACCCTCGGTGCAGGCGGGCTTTGTTCCATCTCGTCGGGCGCGGGATCACGTGCGCTCGCTTAATAATGCACACCATCTTGTCAGCCGCAACTTATGGACCCTTTGTGTTTCCCGTCATGTTTGACATGTGGAGCGCACGCTTTTTCTGCATAGCGGGAGGACCCAAATATCAAGTTTTTTTAATCATGACTTTAAAGGACAACCGACACCATTTTTTTGTTTCCTAACTGACATCAGAAAAACGTTTTATAGCATCTAAAATACCCATAACACGCAGGCTGATATTTTTAGTCAAATGCAAAACACCAATAAAAATGACTTAAAGTGTCCCAAAACTGCTACAAAATGAGCTCGGAACTGGGAAGATTCAGAAAGTCCAGCCCCCTTGTCAGTGACGTCACTATTGGTCACACACTGCCTGGCTCCAGAATCAAAACAATGGCTTCAGAGAGTTCAAATTCGGAGAATATGCTTTCTTGTTACTCATGAATATGATTCAAATAATTCTGAAGAGGAGAGCATAAATGTTTGCAATCGATTAAAGAAGTCCTTCCGTATCAATTTGAGCCGTCTGGACTCCAATGTAGCGTCCAGAAAATGCACAAGATGGCACACAAGCTCTGTTGGAAATGGGCTGATTTGTCCACTGGGAATTTGTGTAAAGTTTCACCTTCTTTATGCGTGTTACCGCAATTGGCTGTGACATACAACAAATCACCATTGCGTTATTTATGTAGTTTTCCTTCCAATTATCCGATCAACACAGTGTTTTCAGACGAAAAAAAAGTACACTAAATCCATTGTGTGTCGCTTTCTCGGTCACGGGCGTTCCCTCCGTGCCGTCACTTAGGGGATCGTCATCAACTCGAAAGCAAGACTTCCTGAATATTCAGCGCAAGTCTTAAAACGTAAAATATAGCTATATGCTGTGTAATCTTTGTAAAATATGCTCAGTAGAAGTCATTTGAAGTGATTATACACACAACTTGCCGGAGGCGTCAGTCGTCCTTTAAGCGGAGAGGGTCATGTTTGCCAAGTTCCCTGGTGGCAGCTGCAGCTAACGTTAGCATCATCACGCAAAAGTCATCGTTGGCAGTTTGCCGCAGCGTTTGTCTTTTCTGTTTTACATTTTTTACAATTCTTTCCCCAATATTTGATCATGTTCTACATCACAGGTGTCAAAGTCAAGGCCCAGGGGCCAAATGTGGCCCACTGCATTATTTATTCAGCCAACCAATGCAAATCAAACTTGTCAAATTCCATGCTATTCTATTCTATTGAGCTAACTAATGTGTGAGCGAGTGAGTTAGCTCTTTCTATTCAGCTCCCTGGCTAATCCCTTACATCACAGGTTTTAAAGTGAAGGCCTGTGGGCCAAAACCCGAGTCGCTGCATCATTTTGTTTGGCCCGTGAAAGCAAATGAATCATGTCAAGCGCCATAATGCGTGCTAAAAGTCCCAACCAAAATTTCAAATTGTCGTATCTAAACCACAATAACAGTCATTATTCTTGACTTCAGATTTGACAAGTACATATTCATCATTTTTTTGGTGCACGCTATATTTTTTGTATGATTAGAAATTCTAACGGCTTCATCAAATTCATAACAGCCCCCGACAGGGAACCGTAACTGGCCCGCGGCAAAAAATGATTTTAATTTAAAACAGATTCTTTTCTTACAGACAGTGTATTTTAGGTGTTCAATTACCTGACATGTTTCGCCGTATACTTCCGCCTTTGTCAGAGTGGCACTCTGACGAAGGCGGATTTGATATCAAGTAGACAGGAGAACTTAATACAACTATTACGTAAAAAATGATTTTGACCATGATTTTTTGTTAGCTGTTTTGCATCAGTTAAATGGTGCCTCAACGTACGAATGAAAGTTGTCTCATGACCACAATCAAAACATATTTCTCCATTGAAATCAATGCTAATGTATTTTATCTGTTCAAGTGCCGCAGAAAATGCAAGCAAATAATCTTTTTCTTGTGTTTTGAAGAAGAATCGCTTGCTACTGTAACCCTCAACACCACACCCTCCTAACCAAAAATATTTTGTAACAAACGCGTAAAAAGATGAAGCACTGTGAAAAAGCAAAGTTACAAGAATGGCACGCTGAGGCTAGTTTGCAGGCAGAGTTTGCGAGGTGATTCCCGCCCGCTCACTGGCAAGTCCAATTCCTCTCCACTCGGCTCGGTTGAGCTCAGCGCTGCCGCGTGGGCGGCCAACGCCGCCGTTGCCGCTTCTGCTGTATAAATAAGTTTCTGCCAGCCAATGGTACAGCGGCAGAGACAAGGACGATTCAGGGGGGACGAGGTGGAGGGTTCGCATGGGAGAAGGAAGTAGGAGAGGGAGGATCGAGTTCATCGCATTGAGATGAGCCGCGGAGAACCATTGCGCCCATATATGCCAGCGTTTGTTTAGAAGGGAACAAGTGTGATTGGTGCGAAAATCAACCCTTTCGTGCGCGCGCATGTGTGTGTGTGTGTGTGTGTGTGTGTGTGTGTGTGTGTGTGTGTGTGTGTGTGTGTGTGTGTGTGTGTGTGTGTGTGTGTGTAGGGGGGGGGGTGCTTGAATGAAACCATCGGCGTTAGTCACCACCCACCATGTTTAAGAGCGTCGAAACTAGCGCCAATTGGGAATCGGCACGACTCGATAACATCCTACGTGATATTTGTCGAGGTAGAATCGGTGGCGGGGATGAAAATGGAAGATGTTCGTCGTCAGCAGCAGTAGCAGCGTGTTATTGCAGGCTCAACATGTGTGCTGCTCAATCCTGCAACCATTTTTTTCTACTTTATACCAGTGTCTGAAACTCATGACAAAAAGTTACTGGACACCAGGGCAGACAACTCCGAAAAGTTGCTTGGCCGGCCATAATGTGACTTGGCCCATTTTTCACAACTTGAAACACAATAAAACGACTAATTGCAAAAAACATGGTTGCAAAGTATTAAGGATTGTTTTTATTAAGGATGTACCTACCACAAATGCTCCCTTGCTTTATTTATCGTAAATATCCATTGCTGATGATTTTACTCCAGTTGGTCGTTTGGCCATACACTCTTCGTCATTTTCCACAATGCAATGTTTGCGTCGCGTAGTCTGCTACAAGCCACGTGAATTCTTCTTTCCCCAATGCTTTTAGTGTGCGTTCAATTTCTAAGAGCCTTTCAAAACTCTCAAGGAAACTTTACAGTCATGGGATAATGTACGTTTACGTTTTGTAGTGTCGTAAATTGTGTGAGCTTCTTTTGAATCTTTCTTCTGGGGCTTAGTTTCTGCCCGTCTACTTTGGAAAATGATATGCAAATGCACGACCTTATAACGCTCGGGAAAGACGGAAGCACGCTTCTTATTGGCTGCGTGCCGAGTATGCAAATTGCCAAATGAACCGAAATTCAGAAATTTCCAAAACGAATGAAAATTTCTAAATCGGAATAATTTATTCTGATTCGAAATCTTGGTTCAAACTTTCGCTTTATTAAATCTTCTTTTCCTTTTGGCTTTTCCCTTCAGGGGTCACCACAGCGAATCAATGTCTTCCATCAATCCCGGTTTTGTGCATCCTCTTCTCTCACGCAGATACCTTTATGTCCTCTTTGACAACATCCATAAACCTCTTCTTCAGTCTTCGTCTCGGTCTCCTGCGTGGCAGTTCAAGGCTCAGCATCCTTCTCCCGATATAGTCAATCTCCTCTGGACATGTCCAAACCATCTCAGTCTGACCTCTCTGACTTTCTCTTCAAAGCCTCTAATATGAGTTGTCCCTCATTCCTGATCCTATCCAACCTGGTCACTCCCAAAGAAAACATCTTCAGCTCTGCTACCTCCAGCTCTGCTTCCTGTATTTTCTTCAGTGGCACTGTCTCCAGTCCAAACATTATGGCTGGTCTCACCACTCTTTAATACACTTTTCCTTTCATCCTAGCTGAAACCCTTCAATCACACATCACACCTGACATTTTCTCAGGCCTGCCTGGACACACTTCCTCACCTCTTTCCCACAATCTACATTGCTCTGGAGTCCAGAGCAATGTACAGTGTCCGAAAATAATACTAAGTATTATTTTCGGACACTGTTTTTCTCTTTTTTCAGTTTACATTACTTTGAATTCTTGACCGGAACGATTTTGTAATCTTTTTTTTTGCTTCATTATTGTTAAATGATTTTTTAAAATTAAATTAGCTTTTATTTTATTTTATATGTCTTATTTTATTACATGTTACTTTTAATTCATTTTAATTTTATTTGTCCTTATTTTGTTTTTTATTTCATTTTATTTTGTTTTTACAGTGGGGCCTCGGTTTACCGAACACCTTGCCTTACGAAATTTTCGGTTTACGAACGTTAAATTTATGAAAATTCAACCTTGGATTAAGCACTACTTTTCGGGATACACACAGAGCTCCGCCCCACCACGGCCGGCGGAGTAATCTTCGGCGGAAGAACACCAAAGCACACCACCGAATACCGGCCCAGCCGGCCTACCTTTCCCACCCCCTTTCTCTGAATGCACATGTTGATCGCCTCCGAGGAGTTTTTTACAAATACTTTTGCTGTTACGAGACCGAAAAAGACCACACCACAGGCTCGTGTTCAGCCGAAGAAGACACAAAACAAAATTACAGTCGAGGAGAAGAAGGAGATCGTTGAGAAACACGGACGAGGTGTGCGTTTGTCTGATTTAGCGGCCCGGTCCCGATATGCTAAGTCCACCTTTGCTACCATCCTTCGCAACAAAGCGTTACACAAAGGCTTTATTTACTCGATGCTTTCACGTGACCAAAGGCTTGGCATGATGTTACCCTTCGATCCTTGAAAGCAGCATAGAAGAATTTGTGGCCCGCATGCATCCTTGAGAGGGACTTTGAAGGATTTGATCCTCATGACTGTTGTTTTGGACGACATTGTTTCCATTGGACAGAACATGGGACTTGAAGTGGATGCAGAGGACATCGAGGAGCTTGTTGCTGACCATAATGAGGTCATCAATACAAAGGATTTGATTTGCCTTCAAGAGGACAAGCAGAAGCAAGCCATTCAGGAGTTGTCATCTGAGGGCGAGGAGGAGGAGATGGCTGCAGAATCAAGTGAGAGCATTGGATTGGATTGGATTGGATTTGCCTTTATTAGTCTCGCAGTGGAGAAATTTATATTTCACAGCAGCAAAGTTATGAAAGAAATGAAAGTAGAAAAGCAAAACATAGGAGCTGCTGGAAAGGCGGCCACTCTCGCGGCGCCGTCTTGAAGTCAAAAGAACAAAAAAAACTAAATAACAAATAACATGACAACACAAAGACACAGAGAGACATTCATTCTTAAGCACTTTCTGTACCCTCTTTGTTCCATAAAGCAGTTCCAGATGAAAGATAAGAGGATCAAAGCGTCTCTTCACCAGTGGATCAGGGACATCATGGTGGAATGTGCACGTCGACTACAAGCTAAATGTTTAAATCAAGGCAATGTTGGCTAAGTGGAATGATGTGCAGGCTTTTATTGAACAGTTCCATCCTGAAAAGACTGTGGCTATGAGAGACATCAACATGATGAATGATAATGTGATGCCTCAGTTTCGTAAGACCTTACAAGTCAGACAGCAACAGGTGTCAATTAAGGGCTATCAACGACCATCACAAATGTAAATAAAGTGACTTTACTGTACAGTGCAGTATGTTTCTTTCATTACAATACAATAGCACATTTGTTATACGTAGAATAAGGTACGTTGTGTGTAGTTTTAAGGGTTATTTAGTTGAAAATTATATTTTATGGAGACCTGGGAACAGATTGTTCTCATTTTAATGGTTTCCTATGGGAAATTAATTTTTGGGATACACACTTTTCTCCTTACACACTTTCTGGGAACCAATTAAGTTCATAAGCCAAGGCCCCACTGTATTTCATTTTATTTTATTTGTCTTTATCTTATTTTATTCAATTTTATTTTATTTGTCTTATTTGTTTATTGTATTGAATTTTATTTTATTGTATTTCATTCAATGTTATTTGATTTGTCTTTATTTGTCTATTTTATTGTATTCAATGTTATTTTATTCTATTTTATTTTATTCCATTTTATTTTATTTGTCTTTATATTTATATTATTATTATTATTATTATTATTATTATTATTATTATTATTATTATTATTATATTTTGTTATTTTGGCTAGAGGCTAGACTTTGCATCTGACCTCCATCCGCCATCCTGTCCAGCGTGATTAAAGTCGCCCGCGTCATTTCTTTCCTGTCGAGTCACAAGTTATCAAGGCAGCCGCCCGACGACCGTTTGTTTTCCCGCACGGAATTCGAGTCTCTCGAGTTCTGACCTGAAAGGTCCGGGCCCAAACTCATCGGGCGACCTTTTCCCACATTTCCAATCCAAGAAAAACAAATTGAATTGGCCTGACATGAGGGGACACCCCCCTTCCCTCTTCCCCAGCCCGACCTTTTTGTGCACCTGCAAGCGATGCTTGGGTCGCCGTGACATCAGCATGGTGTGTTTCAGGGGGTCGTCGTGGCAACTCATGCTAGGGACTTTGGACCTGAGAACAATGAAGACATTCAGCTAATCCATGTGACTGATTAATTGAAATATTTTGATCTGGAATGGCTTTCACTTCATTTATTGGAGAGCGAGCAATTGCCAGCGCGATACAAGGTTTTGGGTTTTGTCCGTTGCATTTGTCATGGAAAAGTCTGGCTCGTTGCGGGGTGTTCAAACATTTTTGCAAAGGGGGCCAGATTTGGTGTGTTAAGAATATAGGGGGGAGGGGTCACCTTGGCAAACATTCTTTACAATTAACAATTAATTTCACATTTTCTTTTAATTTTAATTTCCGCTATCCTAAGCATGTTTTGGTTCATTTGAAACATGCATATCAAATTTGATTTGAGATTAATAATTGAAATGGAATATTCACTGAACTTTTTTTAAACAACTTTTTTGAACAGTTGAACAGAAGTCATTGTTGTTTTGTTGATTGTCGCCATTTTAGAAATGTTTAAAAAAATGGAGGAAATCGCCATTTTAGATTTTTTTAATGAAAATATCGCCATTTTAGAAAATAAAAATAGAAAATGGGCATTTTTGTCCATAAAAAATTGAAAATCGCCATTTTATGAATTAAAAAAATGGAAAATTGCCATTTTCGTACATGTTTTTTAAAAAATTCTGAAAATCGCAATTTTATAAAATAAATAAAAAAGAGATAATTCGCATTTTTAGGACATTTAAAAAAAAATCTAAAAATTGCCATTTTAAGAGAATAAAAAAATGAAATTTGCATTATATATATTTTTTTTTTAATTCTAAAATAACCATTTTAGAAAATAAAACATTGAAAATTGGCATTTTAGATCATTAAAAAAATTGAAAATAACCATTTTAGAAAATAAAGAAAAAGAGAATTGCCGTGTTAGTACATTTAAAAAAAGAGAGAAAATCACCATTTTTAGAAAATAAAAAAGAAAAGAAAAAGGTCATATCTGAAACAATACTAATTTGCAGTTCCTAATGTAGCCTGTAGTTGGCAGCACTTGGCACACGCAGGTGTGCCAACAGCGCATTGTCTTCATTCTCCATGCGGGCCCTACGTTATGGATTTGATGACAGGAGGCTGCAGGCCGGATGAAAATTGACCACGGCCCGCATTTGGCCCCCCGACCCGGACTTTGGTTAGACGGAAAACCAACGTGGATGCTTTTCTGCTGGCTAAGACAATTCCATCAGGACATTTCTTCATATTGGAAGCTTTTACTTTTTAGGGGGGTTCGTAAGGGAGAGAGTAGGGGGGAAGGTGCACGGAGCTAAAAAGCAAACGAGGGACAAGAGATGACTGCTGGTGACATCATTGCTTTTAGAGCAGCGACGGTGGGGGCGGCAACGGCCGAACGGCCCTCGGGCCGGCCAGGCCCCTGATCAACTCTCCACAGTCTTGTGTACTTCCCTCACGCTCAATTATTCAGAGCGTTCCTGATGGAGACGCTCTGACTACGCTGGAATGCCGATATACTACATCCTCGCCTACAACTCACTCCGTGGGTGGGTGGGGGGGGCATGACAATGCATGTGTGTGTGTGTGTGTGTGCGTGTGTGTGTGTGTGTGTGTGTGTGTGTGTGTGTGTGTGTGTGTGTGTGTGTGTGTGAGAGAGTGAGTGATTGTGAGAGTGGGAGTGAGTGGGTGAGTGCATGTGATTGTATTATAATAATAATAATAATACATTTTCTTTATAAGCGCCTTTTAAAACTGTCAAGGTCCACCAGGGGTCAGCTCTGAGCCCCTTCTTGTTTGCTATGGTGATGGGCAGGCTGACAGACGATGTTAGACAAGAATCTCCTTGGACCATGATGTTTGCAGATGACATTGTGATCTGTAGCGAGAACAGGGAACAGGTGGCGGAGAAACTAGAGATGTGGAGATATGCCCTGGAAAGGAGAGGAATGAAGATCAGTCACAGCAAGACGGAATGTATGTGTGTGAATGAGAGGGATCCAAGTGCAAGAGTGATACTACAGGGGGAAGAGATAAAGAAGGTGGAGGATTTTAAGTACTTGGGGTCAACTGTCCAGAGCAATGGAGAGTGTGGAAAAGAGGTGAAGAAGCGTGTCCAGGCAGGCTGGAGCGGCTGGAGAAAAATGTCAGGCGTGATGTGCGATAGATGGGTTTCAGCTAGGATGAAAGGAAAAGTGTATAAAACCGTGGTGAGACCAGCTATGATGTTTGGACTGGAGACGGTGCCACTGAAGAAAAGACAGAGCTGGAGGTAGCAGAGCTGAAGATGTTGAGGTTTTCTTTGGGAGTGACCAGGTTGGATAGGATCAGGAATGAGTACATTAGAGGGACAACTCATATCAGAGGCTTTGGAGAGAAAGTCAGAGAGGCCAGACTGAGATGGTTTGGACATGTCCAGAGGAGAGAGAGTGACTATATCGGGAGAAGGATGCTGAGCCTTGAAGTGCCAGGCAGGAGACCGAGAGGAAGACCGAAGAGGAGGGTTATGGATGTGGTCAAAGAGGACATGAAGGTAGCTGGTGTGCGAGAAGAGGATGCACAAAACCGGGATAGATGGAGGACATTGATTCGCTGTGGCGACCCCAGAGGGGAAAAGCCAAAAGGAAAAGAAGAAGAAGGTCACTTTTCAATCACAGGATCAGTTCTTCTGCGGGTGAGCAGCGGCAGCCACACCCGCCAGCATTCACTCAACCCTCAAAAATAAATAATAATAAAAAATAACTCAAATAGATAGAAAGTTAGCTAGCTAGCGAATAGATAACTAATGGCTATCTAGCTAATAGATCTAATAGCTAATAGATCACTGCTATCCTTGTTCATAGTCTTGTCACCTCCCGGATTGACTATTGCAATTCACTTCTCCTTGGTGTCCCTCAAACCTCTCTACAAACTTCAACTTGTCCAGAATTCTTCAGCACGAATCATCAGTAGTAGTAGGCAGCCTCAGCAAGTGCTCTCATGAGCCTTGGTTTTTTTGGTTGTTTTTGTCTTGTTTTGTGTTTTCTTTTGTCACTTTGTGTTGTTGTGCAGCGTGTGGAACGGATACAGATTGTTTTTCAGCATTTTTGACCACGACATTCATCAAGGAGGAGACTGTGCTGAGCGGTTGCGCCTTTTCGGCAGCATGAATATGCCAGTACTGTTTTTTTGAATGGGAGGAATGTCTGAGCCATTCGACTGCCATCGCTGGACACCAAAGGCCATTGTGCTTTTTTTTGCGCCTGTAATGGGCAGCATCTTCACAGCCCCGCTTTGTTTAGCGGAAAGGTCAGTGCTGTTGGACAGTCTGCGGCTGGATGGATGCATGGCTTGAGGAACCCGCGATAAGAAGAAAAAGCGTCAGCGCAGAGCGCGGATGCGTATGTGGAACTGTTGCGGCTTGGAATTGAAGCAGATTTATGTGGAACAGGAGATGTGAGAAGTCTCTTTTCGTCAATGGATGCTACAGCTGCGTGTTTGCTTTCAACATTTAGCTTGTAGTCGACGTGCACATTCCACCATGATGTCCCTGATCCACTGGTGGAAAGACGCTTTGATCCTCTCCTCTTTCATCTAGAACTGCTTCATGTCATCACAAAGAGGGTACAGCAAGTCCTGAAGAATGAATGTCTCTATGTGTCTTTGTTTTGTCATATTGTGTCTATGCTGTCATATTATTTGTTATTTAGTTTTTTTTTGTTCTTTTGACTTCAAGACGGCGCCGCGAGAGTGGCTGCCTTTCCAGCAGCTCATGTATTTTGTTTTTCTACTTTCATTCCTTTCATCACTTTGCTGCTGTGAAATGTAAATTTCTCCACTGTGAGACTAATAAAGGCATATCCAATCCAATCACCAGAACCTTATCCTTTCACCACATCACCCCGTCCTTCAAGAGCTCCACTGGCTCCCAGTCAAATTTAGAGTAGAGATTTAGGTCTGGAACGCCTCTGACCGCGAAAGCGATACACAATGCATTTTGAGTACTTTGTTTGGTGTGAAAACTTCGTGTTGATCCGTGTTGATGGCGAAATTAGAAGGAAAACACATAAATAACGCAATGGTGAATCGTTGTGTGTTGCACCAAGACTACTATTTGATACTCGCTGACACAAATTCCCAGCAGACAAATCAGCCCATTTCCAACGGAGCTTGGGCGCCATCTTGTGAATTTTCTGGGACGCTACATTGGAGTCCAGACGCCTCAAAATGACACGGAAGGACTTCTTTAATCGATAGCAAATATTTATGTGTTCCTCTTCAGTACTATTTGTATCATATTCATAACTGGATGAGTAACAAGAAAGCATCTTCTCCGAATCTGAAGCCATTGTTTTGATTCTCGAGCAAGGCAAGACGTCTTGGCATGACGTCACGAACAAGGGGGCGGGACCTTCTGAAACTGATACTTTCTGAGGTCATTTTGAAGTAGTTTTGGGACACTTTAAGTCATGTATATTGGTGTTTTTCATTTGACTAAAAATATCAGCCTGCGTGTTTTGGATATTTTCGATGCTATAAAACGTTTTTCTGGTGTTAGTTAGGAAACAAAGAAATGGTGTGGGTTGTCCTTTAAAGCTATAAAGCTATAAAGCTTTAAAGCGTTGTACCTGTTGGTCGGTTCATTCTGTCGCGTTTAGCAAGGTGGTGATGGCGGGTGCGGATCCCAAAAAGCAGGCAGGAAGGAGCAGGAGGTTGTTTGACAAATTGTATTAAAATAAAGGTAAGCAGGAACAAAATGTAACATCAAAATAATCTGAACAGAAAAAAAGTATCAAAAGAATACCAAGTGTAAAAGTCCGCCAACGTTAAACAAACACATGCACAGCATACAATGCATGCAACAAACAATGAACCGACACCGGATGGTCGTGCCGTGAGTCCTTTTAAGTGTCACTGATTAAAACAACTAGCACCTGTGAGGCTACAGGCAGGGCTGACGTCCCTACCCGTTGGTCGCCAATCTGAACGTGGCAGTCCGCCACTGATCGGGACGACCAGCACCTGTGCAGGTACAGGCGGGGCCAACAGCGCCACCCGTTGGTCGCCAACCAGATCCTGACACTCGCAGAGCTTGATCGTGGCGTGGAGTCAAGCAAGTCGTGTTGTGAAACTCCGTCCGATGCTGAGCAGGTCTCAGGGAGTTGCGTGTGCGTCTGCGTCTGAGATATTGTCTGCTGCTGTCCCGCGATGGCTGCTCTTTTATACTGTCTAAGCGTGGGAAAAGTGTCAGGCTGAGAATCCCATCAAAGCCGCGGTCCGCACCTGTGCCGCCACAGGGCTCCCCTCCTGGATCCGAAGTCAGTGAAGGCGATGAAGAATAAATGAAGAACAATAAATAAACAAACGTCATTCGGAGAGGCCAGGCACAATGACGGTTGATCACCGGGCATGGCGGCCGTCGTGGGGAGGTGGCCGAGGAAGTGTCCTTGAGAGGTTTTTAAAGGAAATGAAATAAATGAAATAAAATGTATTATCAGAATCAGAATCAGAATCATCTTTATTGCCAAGTATGTAGAACACACAAGGAATTTGTTTCCGGTAGAACACACTGCACTAGTATCGTCGTCAAAAAAACTGCTAAGTGGCACTATACAGTTCCATATTGGCTACTGTTGAAAGAGTTCAAAGAGTTCAAAGAGTTAATGGCTTGGGGGAAGAAGCTGTTTAAATGTCTGCTGGATTTGGTGCGCATGGATCGGTAGCGCCTGCCTGAGGGGAGTAGCTGGAAAAGGTGGTGGGCAGGGTGCGGAGGGCCCAGTAGGATTTTCCGCGCCCTAGTTTGGATTCTTGCAGTGTGCAAGTCCTCGAGAGTGGGTAGGGCAGTGCCAATGATTTTTTCCGCCGTCCTAACTGTCCGTTGAAGTCGGATTTTGTCCATTTTTGTGGCTGCCCCGAACCCAACGGTGATGAAAAACACAGGATGGATTCGATGACAGCCGTGTAGAAATGTTGCAGCACCTCCTGTGGCAGGCCATGCTTCTTTAGCAGCCTCAGGAAGTACATTCTCTGTTGGGCCTTTTTTCAGGATAGGTGCTGGTTTCTTTGGAACTGGGACGATAGTAGACTGTTTGAAGCAGGATGGGACTTCACACTGCTCCAGGGATCTGTTGAAGATTTGTGTGAAGACCGGAGCCAGCTGGTCAGCGCAGTCTCTCAGGCAGGAGGGGGACACTCTGTCAGGTCCTGCAGCTTTCTTGATCTTCTGCTGCTTGAAGAGCCGTCTAACGTCCAGTTCGTGGATCTGTAGGGCAGAGGGCGGAGATACGGTAGTTTCTGGTAATGGTGGGCAGACCAGGGAAATGGGGTTGTCCTTTTCAAATCGGCAAAAGTATGTATTTAACTCATCAGCCATACCATTGTTGTACACTGCTTGGGGGGAAGGTAAACGATAATTTGTTATTGCTTTCAGGCCATTCCACACTGATGCAGAGTCGTTAGCGGAGAACTGTTTGTTAAGCCTCTCCACATAACTTTTCTTTGCGATGTTAATTTTCTTCGTCAGCCTGTTTCGGGTGAGTTTGTAAACTGCTCGATCGCGAACCATGGCTCGAGTGAACCATGGCTTGTTGTTGTTGAATGAGCGGAAGGACTTTGTTGGTACACACATGTCCTCACAGAAACTAATGTATGATGTTACAGTGTCTGTGTATTCCTCCAATGTGCCCGTTGAAGTTTCAAAGACGCTCCAATCAGTGCAGTCTAAGCATTCTTGTAGCGATAACTTTGCTTCATCTGTCCATGCTTTAACTGTCTTGACTACCGGTTTTACACATTTGAGTTTCTGTTTGTATGTGGGAATTAAGTGGATTAAATAGTGGTCAGAAAGACCCAATGCTGCATGCGCAACAGACCGGTATGCGCCTTTGAGTGCTGTGTAACAATGATCTAGAATGTTTTCTCCTCTGGTGAAACAGTCAATATGCTGCTTATATTTGGGAAGTTCACGGTTTAAACGTGTTTGATTAAAATCGCCCAAAATGATCAGGGGTGATTCTGGATATTTTAGTTCGAGATGGTTTACATGGTCCGCTAGCGTTTGTATACACGCGTTAGAATTAGCTTGTGGTGCGATGTACACGGCAACGAGAATAAAGGAAGCGAACTCACGTGGCGAGTAGAATGGCTTGCAGTTGAGAGACAGCAATTCCAAACCAGGGCTGCAGTGTGCGTCGAGCATCGTGACATCGGTGCACCATTCTTCGTTGATCTAGAAGCATAGTCCACCGCCTTTGGATTTCCTCGATTGCTCCGTGTCACGGTCGGCCCGAAGGAGACGGAATGACCCTAGGTCTAGCGCGGAATCCGGGTGGCGGTCACTGAGCCAGGTCTCAGTGAAGCACATCGCAGCAGAGCGGGCAAACGTTTTATTGGTCTTTGTGAGAAGCAGAAGTTCGTCCATCTTGTTTGGTAGTGAGCGTAGATTAACGAGGTGGATCGATGGGAGCGGCGTTCGAAATCCACGCTGCCGTAGCTTGACGAGCACGCCGGCTCGCTTCCCCCTCCTACGCCGGCGTCTCAAAGCTCCGTACAGAGCTGCTACGCCGCTCGCGAGCAGCCCCGAAAAACCTTGTAGATTTTGGTCTGTCGGTGAAAATAGTCCAAGAGTGGATTCCCCAATACTCAGTAACTCTTCCCTCGTGTAACTGAGTCGCGTAGGATCGCAAAAAAACAAATGAAAATGACAAAACCAGGAACAATACTAGGGAGCGTGTGACCGAGGCTGCCATCCGCGGCGCCATCTTGGATCTTGAAGAAGCGTAATGTCCGACACCTTCAAAAACTATTATTATTATTATTATTCTTATTATTATTATTATTATTATTATTATTATTATTATCATTATTATTGATAGATAGCCAACTAGATTGCTAGCTAGATAGCCTGCTATATAGCTCAAGTGAGCAACACAATGTAAAATGACCAGGAAGGACCCATTGTACACTTTCTGATTGACACCAATTTTTTGACCGAACAATTGTGTTTGATCTTGACTATGTGTGTGTGTCTACGAGAGAGTGTGTGTGTGCGTGCACATATGCACACACACGCACACACATACATTTGGGTTTTCAACAAAAAAAAAACAGACCGAGCGAGACCGAAGGAGGAAACGACACTCCACTTTTTGTTCTACCTCCCCAAACGCGAATCATCTCTTTGGGCGCATCTCCACACCATGAACGCACATGCGTGCATGCCGTTCAGTCTACAGTGAGACCTCAATTTACGAACGCCTTATAATACGAACTTTTCATCATACGAACGTCAAATTTATGAAAATTAAGAATTATAATACGTACTATTTTCATAATACACACCCACCACGGCCGGTCCATCAAGCACACGACCTTCGGATCTGGCGAAAGTGATCTTCGGCAGAAGCACGACCGAATAGCGCGGCTCTACTTTCCATACCCCTTCTCATTGAATGCACACGTCGATCGCCTACTTGGAGCTTTTTGCTGATAATTTTACTTTTATGGGACCGGAAAATAAACACCACAGGCTCGTGTTCAGCCTCAGTTCAAATGTGGTGCGTTACTATGAATAAATTGAAGAAACTACCAGCCGTACACGTCTACTCTGCTCTGTTTATTTGTCATCCAAGACTTGGGGTGCGTTCAGGTTCGAGAATAGTGCACGACTTCTTAAGACTCTAAGCTGTTTGGAAAGCATTGTGTAACTGAATGAGCGGTGACAAACACTTCCCAATGTTTTTGTGTTGCTACACTTGAACGCACCCCTCTGTCAAGTTGCGATAGAAGTGATTGTGATTGGCTAAACGGTAGAGTCATGTGTCATGGTAAGCCGATCAGAGCTAGTGTTTTCACACACACCGGAACAGCGTGTCAATAGTCACGCTAAATTGTCATGTGCGAGTTGAGGGCTCGGGCGTGGCCTACGTTCGCGACACTTCATTTCATTGTCGTTCTGCAATTTCATTTCTTTTCAACTAGTCACTGTCACCTCACCAGTGACATGATTATGACAAAAGTGCATCGCTACGTCTTGTACTCCAAGAGTTTGCTTTGCACGATGTGATTGTTAGACGCGAGTGTGCCATTTTATTCGCCCCGCCCGCCTTCTTTTGTCGCGTTTTATTCCGCGTCCGTCGAATCTTCGGACTCGCGCCTTTTGTTGTCATAAAATCTCTGCCAGCACCTACGAGACTCGAAGTGAATACAGATGACATCGAGGAGCTTGTTGCTGACCATAATGAGGTCATCAACACAGAGAATTTGATTTGCCATCAAGAGGACAAGCATAAGCAGGCCATTAAACAGTTGATGTGCAGGCTTTTATTGAATAGTTCCATTCAGAAAAGGGTATAAGAATCATCAACATGATGAATGATAATGTGATGCCTCAGTTTCGTAAGAGCCATCAATGACCATCACAAATGTAAATAAAGTGACTTTATGATACAATGCAGTGTATTTATTTCATTACAATACGATAGCACATTTATTATACATAGAATAAGGTAGGTCGTGTGTAGTTTTAAGGCTTATTTAGTTGAAAAGTAAATTTTATGGAAACCCGGGAACGGATTATTCCCATTTTAGTGGTTTCCTATGGGATTTTTTTTTAGATACACACTTTTCGCCTTACACACTCTGTCTGGGAACCAATTAAGTTCGTAAGTTGAAGTCTCACTGTATTAAGGAGCGCTGGAGTGAGCTGGACGAGTGTCATCCTCTGTATTTTTCAGGACCACTGCATTCCCAATATAGCCACACTTGCCTTTTTTATGTATTTATTATTTATTTATTTTCGGGTGAAACATCCATTTCCCCACTTGCTTTGTGTGATGACAGCCAGAACGCAAGAACTCCAACTTGATATCATTTCAGCAGGGCCATTTGTTGGTGATGTGTCATGCAAACGACACAATGTTGTTTCTTAGTTTCTGTGTTTAGAAGCCGAAAACACCGGATGGCAAAAATGACTGAGTGCGACCGGATGCGTCGTGTGTGTGTGTGTGTGTGTGTGTGTGTGTGTGTGTGTGTGTGTGTGTGTGTGTGTGTGTGTGTGTGTGTGTGTGTGTGCGCGTGTGTGTGTGCGTGTGTGCGTGCGTGCGCGCGTGTGTGCGTGCGTGTGTGTGAGTGAGTGAGTGAGTGAGTGAGTGAGTGAGTGAGTGAGTGAGTGAGTGAGTGAGTGATTTGCGGCGTGGGCAGCGATTGGCGAGAGGGAAAAAATGATGTGATGGAAACGTGGAGTGCAGTGAATTGCCACTTATTAGCATCGAGCTGGCGCCACACCTGTGAAAGGTGCTGCTCTGGTTTTTCGGGGGGGGGGGGGGGGGGGGGGGGGGTTAGTGGGGTTAGGAGTTTTTTTTCATCATCACTTGTCGCTGCTGCAATGACATCACATCCTAATTGCTTTTTCTTTTTTTGTGTCTTTTTGCATTCGTCTATTAGCTATCTAGCTGGCTAACTATTTATCAGATACCTATTAGCTAGCTAGCCAGCCTTCTATCTATTTGAGTTATTCTGGGTTGAGTGAACACTGGCGCGTGTGGCTGCCGCCGCTCACCCACAGAAAGAAACTTAACCTGTGACTGTAAAGTGACCCTGAGAGTTTTGAAAGGCGCTTATAAATGCAATGTATTATTATTATTATTATTATTATTATTATTATTATTATTATTATTATTATTATTATTAGCCCAAAGATGTCCAAGTCAAGGCCCAGGGGCCAAATCTGGCCCACCACATCATTTGATTCGACCCGCGAGAGCAAATCCAACCTTTCTAGCTCGCAAGCTTCTTCTGTTCAGCGAGCTGTCTAATCCATACACCAAAGGTGTGAAAGTCAAGGCCTGGGGGCAAAATCTGGCACACCACAAAAATTGATTCGGCCCGCGAAAACCAATCAAACTTGTGAAATTTCATGATTCTTGTCCCAACCCAAATTTCCAATTGTCGTACGCACACCACAATGACAGTCATTATTTTTATTTAAAATTTGACAAGTTATTCGTTTACTTGACACCCCCTGCATTAGCCATTTTGTGTAGCTTTCAAACTTGCCATCACATGAATCACGACAACAAAATGTTCATTGAAAAATTAAAAAGGTCTTTGGTTTCCGCCACAAAACCTTGCTATCGTTTTATTTTCAAATGTCAAACGATTAGTGTCATGTTGACCAACCAAAGATGTTGTCGCAAGATTGTGCCTCTCCCAAAATGTCGTCCATATCTTGCGCAACCTGCTGGACATCTCGTCTGTACAGGTTTCTGCATGTTTTTATGAAAATCCTCCCCCCCCAAAAAAAGCCCCCCATTTAGTCGGTAATGGCAGCCCACAGGCTGCCACTGGCTTTAAGCATCTGGCATCAAGTGCAAGCCCCCCCCCCCCCCCCCCCCCCCACCCAGCCCTCCACAGGATGCTATCACACACACACAGGCACGTACGATCCACCCCCACAAATGGCCAAAAGTGTTTTGCGCAAATGCAGGCATGCGCGGCAGGTCGGGTGCTCCTTTTTTCCCGCGGGGAATCGCCAGCCAGCCAGTTTTTAATTAGTGCGGGGAAATAGATTCACTTATCTGCTCTTTGACACTTAGTGCGTGGACACACCACACATTCGCGCACACACCGTCCATAAGCGATGACCTATCGCATCCATCAGCGTTGCCACCGAATGAGTCGGGCGCTCGTTGCGAGGGAAATAAACACGGTGTTTTCCGTGGGCTGACCGTCGATTCACCACGGTAACGGTGGCTACTGCGTGAAGGATTGGGATGGTGAGATGGAGCGGAAACAAGTGGACATGTGAGGAAGATTTGTCAGACTTGCCCGAGCTTTGAGGAAGTCTCGTCTAAGTCACTGATGTTTGTTGAAATCTCAAGAGATCTCAGAAAAGAGTGACGGGATTTGGCATGAAATTGCCTGAAGATTTGCAGCGGTCTGGCAACGCTTGACGGGATTGACGACAGTCTCGCAAGACTAGCTGAAGTCTCCCCGAGATAGCGGAGGAGGTTACCCGTTGCTAGTGCGAGCGCCGAAAATGGTAACGAGGCTTCCTCAGGGTCGATGACACTTGGTGTATAATGAGCAAACGCGCCTTTGGCGAACGCCGTTCATATTTCTCCTCTCGCTCTCCCTCTGTGTGCACAATTAGCCATTTGGCTAAAATCTCCTGGCGGTCTCGTTGCTGACTTTTCTCCAGGAATGCATCCTGCTCCCGGGTGGGGGAACGCTCGGCGGCATCTAGCCATTGTATCCATTTTTCCCTATGGTGTCGACTGAAAATGACATCACAATGCCCAGGTCATCAGTTATGGGTCGCCTGTTTTCAGAAACTACACTTTGAATACTCCTCAATACACAACTACCCTGTTTACAAAGCAAAACTGGCTTCAGTGCATTGAATTTATCAAATCTCTGTCAAATCAATGGTAAAAAAATCACCTAAAATGGCTGATTTGAGCAAAATGGCATCTTATCTGCGGCCATTTTGCCCTTTGGTGTCGACTGAAAAAAACGTATGCAACATAGTTGCTGAGGTCATTATCAGTTATGGCTCACCTGTTTTCAGAAACTACGCTTTGAATTCGCCTCAATACACATCCACCCTGTTTTCAAAGCACTGGCTTCAGTTGGTTGAATTGATCAAATCTGACAAATCAATGGTAAAAAGTCACTGAAAATGACTGCTTTGAGCCAAAATGACCGACTTCTTGTTTGTTTACTAGCTTCTTGAGATTCTTTTTTTTCTATTGTAAATTGTCTCATTATTACACAAAATTTCATATCAATTAAACTGGCTACGGGGGCCGAAGTCCATTTTAAAGGATAGCATAAGCTATCTATGGGCTAGCTAGCTAGCTTTCTATCTATTTGAGTTACTTCCGGGTTGTGTGAACGCTGGCGCGTGTGGCTGCCGCTGCTCAAAAGTCATCCTGTGACTGTAAAGTGACCTTGAGAGTTTTGAAAGGTGCTTATAAATTAAATGTATTTTTATTATTATTTATACGGGCTCTACTTTGGTGCAAAAGTCGTTTGCAAATCGTGTTATAACACAGCGCACAGTTGGGTTTTTCCAAACTGCTGTTTGCAACGTTGTGGCCAATGAAGCGTATCCCGCCATTCCTTTTAAAACCAGCTTTGGTTATCAAGATCTTCAATCGCCCTTGTGGATGAAGTGGGCCATCCAAGATCACCGCTATCAAGTGAGCACTAGAGAAGATCGCCTTCCCGATTATTCGTGGAAACCCAAATTGCATGTCAGCTGACTATTGATATTGATACTATTATTACCTGTGAGTTTATACGGCGTTGCCGATATGTAACCTGCAGCACGTGGGCATCCTTTTGCTAGTACGTCCTCTCATCGGCTGACTCATAGCTGCTGTTTTTACATCAGGCCTCAGTTGATGGAGTCCAACGGAGTCCACCGGAGTCATCGTTCGTGGGCAGTGAGTGAAACAGAGTGGCTTACATATTTTTTTCCTTTCCCAAAGGCTCTTCTGCTATAAATAATCCAATTGGCAATTCTCTGATTCTGCCAGAGGAGAAGGCAAGAGAGGAAAAGACGGGTTCCCAAGATGAGGGGGAGGGTGGTCAACGCTGTCGATTATCTCCCGCACCGCGGCCTCAAAATGACATTCTTTCTCTTGCGAGTGCCACAAGTCAAACACATATTATGACTCAGGCGGCGTACGTCGGCCGGCGCACATTTCCTTTTTAATCTGTTCCACCATGCGGAATGGGGAACCCTTGCCATTTGCCGTCCTGAGACAAAAATTTGCAGGGCCCGACCGATGCGGACTTTGGCAGGTTGTATTGTGGCAGGAAAAAAATGTGCTGATTGCACATTCATCAAATGATACATTTCAGAAATAACGCAACAATAAATATCTGAACTACTGGCCCAATGTTGGATTGGATTGGAATTGCCTTTATTCGTCTCGCAGTGGAGAAATTTACATTTTGAGCCCTACGTCCTTGTAAGCTCCCGTCGTACAGGAGTGGTCCATCAATGAAAAGGTTTCTTCAGCCGTCATCTGCAAAGCTAAAGTTAAAAATATTACTATTTTGCCAGCAGACAAGGGTAGGTGCACAGTGCTTCTCAATACATCGGATTATGAAGACAAAATAAATAGGATAATCAGTGATTCTTCCACTTATGAGCAACTACGACGATACTAGTGCAGCGTGTTCTACCGGAAACAAATTCCTTGTGTGTCCTACATACTTGGCAATAAAGATGATTCTGATTCTGATTCTGACTAAAAAGGGACCCTTCCAATAGATACAAGAAAGAAATGATAGACTGTCTCCAAAAGTTAGAGAAAGGAAAACATATAGACAAACAGATGTATTTTAGATTATACCCAGGGGAGGCCACGCCATGTATCTATGGCCTGCCAAAAATACATGAAGAAGGGTGCCCCGTCAGACCCATTGTTTGTATGGAATTGACTCCTCTACATACAATGTAGCCAAATATTTAAAAACTATCTTAGCTCCGTTGGTTGGTAACACAGAATATCACGAAGGGAACACCACAGGGTAGAGAAGATCAAAGACCTCATATTGGAACCTGAGGAAACATTGGCATCTTACGATGTGACTTCTCTCTTTACATCTGTCCCAACCCCAGCAGCAGTCTCAGTGGTGAGGACAAGACTGCTGGCGGACGTTTCTCTGCATAAAAGAACCAAACTTAAACCGGACCACATCTGCCAATGATTGGAAGTTTGCCTTAATATTACGTATTTTCTGTCACGTTTTGCGAGGTGGTGATGGCGGGTGCGGCTCCCAAAAAGCAGGCAGGAGGTTGTTTGACAAATTGTATTAAAATAAAGGTCAGCAGGAACAAAATGTAAAACATCAAAATCATCTGAATGGAAAAAATACAAAGTAGCAAAATAAGACCAAAAGTAAAAGTCCGCCAAGGTTAAACAAACACATACACAATGCATGCAGCAAACAAGCAGCAAACACACAATGAACCGGCACCGGATGATCTCTCCGGGTGTCCTTTTATGTGTCAATGATTAAACGACCAACACCTGCGAGGCTGCAGGCAGGGCTGACGTCGCTACCCGCTCGTCGCCAATCTGATCGGGATGACCAGCACCTGTGCAGGTGTAGGCGGGGCCGAGAGCGCCCTCCGTTGGTCGCCAACCAGATCATGACAGTACCCCCCCCCCCTTCAAGGGGCTGCTTCCAGAAGTCCCAAAAGTCTCCCAAAAGGTCCACTCACCAGGGAACGGTCGGTGGAGAGGGCAACCGCTGCCTCTCCAGCATACGACAGGCGGCGGCCTGATGGGAATGGGACTCGGCCTGGGGTGGACGAAGATGCGGCACGGATCGTCGTGGGCGTGAGTGCGATCCCTCTCGCACGTTCACGCGACGGCGCATGGCTCTGCGTGGATGTCAAACTGCCAGGCGCAGAATGGCACCCCGTACGGCCGTATGGGACCAGGTCTCGGCGGGACGCCGATGTGGGCGTGAACTGACCGGCTCCGGGGGAACGAGACCAGTCCAGAGCCGCTCCGGGATCCAGCGGTGAGTGGGGTTTCGGTCTGACGTTGACGCGGACGTTGCACGGCTCGTCGTGGATGAGACTCAATTCGTCATGCACAACGACAGCATGGCTGGACGTGGGCGTGCAATGCCAGTCACCCAGTGTCACCCTGGACGGCCACCTGGAAGGAGGTCTCGGCCGGACATTTACGTGGACGTTGCGGCTCGTCGAGTGACGCAATTCAAACTCGACGAGGCTTGCGCTAACGTGGACGTAGCATTGCCAGGCACAGGGTGGAAATGAGACGGGTCCGATGTACCTGCGGGATCCGATGGTTGGCCGGTTCATTCTGTCACGTTTTGCGAGGTGGTGATGGCGGGTGCGGATCCCAAAAAGGCAGGAGGGAGCAGGAGGTTGTTTGACAAATTGTATTAAAATAAAGATCAGCAGGAACAAAATGTAAAACATCAAACTCATCTGAATGGAAACAATACAAAGTAGCAAAAGAAGACCAAAAGTAAAAGTCCGCCAAGGTTAAACAAACACATACACAATGCATGCAGCAAACAAGCAGCAAACAAACAATGAACCGGCACCGGATGATCGCTCCGGGTGTCCTTTTATGTGTCAATGATTAAACGACCAACACCTGCGAGGCTGCAGGCAGGGCTGACGTCGCTACCCGCTGGTCGCCAATCTGATCGGGACGACCAGCACCTGAGCGGGTGTAGGCGGGGCCGACAGCGCCCCCCGTTGGTCGCCAACCAGATCATGACAGTACCCCCTCTTCAAGGGGGCTGCTTCCAGAAGTCCCAACAGTCTCCCAAAAGGTCCACTCGCCAGGGAACGGTTCGTGGAGAGGGCAACCGCTGCCTCTCCAGCATACGACGGGCGGCGGCCTGATGGGAACGGGACTCGCCCTGGGGTGGACGAAGATGCGGCACGGATCGTCGTGGGCGTGAGTGCGATCCCTCTCGCACGTTCACGCGACGGCGCATGGCTCTGCGTGGACGTCAAACTGCCAGGCGCAGAATGGCACCCCGTACGGCCGTATGGGACCAGGTCTCGGCCGGACGCCGATGTGGGCGTGAACTGACCGGCTCCGGGGGAACGAGACCAGTCCAGAGCCGCTCCGGGATCCAGCGGTGAGTGGGGTCTCGGTCTGACGTTGACGCGGACGTTGCACGGCTCGCCGTGGATGAGACTCAATTCGTCATGCACAACGACAGCATGGCTGGACGTGGGCGTGCAATGCCAGTCACCCAGTGTCACCCTGGACGGCCACCTGGAAGGAGGTCTCGGCCGGACATTTACGTGGACGTTGCGGCTCGTCGAGTGACGCAATTCAAACTCGACGAGGCTTGCGCTAACGTGGACGTAGCATTGCCAGGCACAGGGTGGAAATCAGAATCAGAATCAGAATCAGAATACCTTTATTCGTCCCGCAATGGGGAAATTTGCAGTCCACAGCAGCAATTGAAGAGGGATGGGGTTGGGGTGGGAGTGAAAGGATAGAAAACAAGATATTCTAAGCATAACAAAATAAAAATGTCAACTGTATACTGTGCAAATGTAGATGTGCAAAAACCGTTCTATAAACAAGACTGTACATAGTGCAGAATCAAGAGATGCATTTAGATATATTGCAACAACCCATATTTACAAGTGTCCAGTTTTTTTTTTTTTTTTTTTTTTTTTTTTTCACATGTGATCATTGGGAATTGTGAAGCCTGACAGCAGTCGGTAGGAACGAGCGGCGGTACCTCTCCTTCTTGCAGCGCGGGTGTAATAGTCTCTGGCTAAAGGAGCTACCCAGAGCTGTCAGGATGGGCAGGAGGGGGTGGGAGGGGCTGTCCGTCATAGCTTTTAGTTTAGCTAGCGTCCGTCTGTTGCCCACCTCCTCAAGAGAGTCCAGCGAGCAGCCCACGACAGAACTGGCCCGCTTGACAAAGCGCTCCAGTCTTTTTCTGTCCCGGGTGGTGATGCTGCCTGACCAGCAGACAATGCCATAGTGGATGGCTGATGCCACCACAGAGTCATAGAAATGAGACGGGTCCGATGTACCTGCGGGATCCGATGGTGGGCCGGTTCATTCTGTCACGTTTTGCGAGGTGGTGATGGCGGGTGCGGATCCCAAAAAGCAGGCAGGAGGGAGCAGGAGGTTGTTTGACAAATTGTATTAAAATAAAGATCAGCAGGAACAAAATGTAAAACATCAAAATCATCTGAATGGAAAAAATACAAAGTAGCAAAAGAAGACCAAAAGTAAAAGTCCGCCAAGGTTAAACAAACACATACACAATGCATGCAGCAAACAAGCAGCAAACAAACAATGAACCGGCACCGGATGATCGCTCCGGGTGTCCTTTTATATGTCAATGATTAAACGACCAACACCTGCGAGGCTGCAGGCAGGGCTGACGACGCTACCCGCTGGTCGCGAATCTGATCGGGACGACCAGCACCTGTGCAGGTGTAGGCGGGGCCGACAGCGCCCCCCGTTGGTCGCCAACCAGATCATGACATTTTCAATTGAGGGAGAAATTTTACAAATTCATGGTTGTGCTATGGGCTCACCAGTTTCACCCATAGTGGCTAATCTGTACATGGAGAGATGGAGAAAAAGGCCCTCACATCCTTCCCAGGGACAAAACCTAGACACTGGTTTAGATATGTGGATATGTGTCATAATTAAAAAACAAGAAATTCAATCCTTCACAGATCACCTCAACTCGGTAGACATCAACATTAAATTTACTCGTGAGGACATTAAAGAGAACCAACTGGCCTCTTTGGATTGTAATTATAAAAGAGGACAGAGTGCTAAAAACCGAAGTCTTTAGGAAGGCAACGCACACTGACCAATACTTACTTTTCAATTCTAACCACCCTTTACAACACAAACAAAGAGTTATCAGAACCCTCCAGCCTTGGCGAGATTACATCCCGGCGCCCCCAATACAATTCAATGACAACAGCCAACTGAGCAATCACAACAGTTTAATTTGAGTAACAACAAACTCAACAATAACAACAGTTACTTTGTCCAGTGTATCTTTCAACTAAAGACTAAAATTTGACACGTCTGGACTTCCTGGCAGCAAAGGCATCTATGGTGTCATCAAATGACACCTGCCAAGACATCTCACGGTTTATACTCATAAGGGCAAGTCCATTTAAACGCTCCTGAGACATGGTGGATCTCAGGTACGTTTTGATGAGCTTCAATTTGGAGAAGCTCCTCTCTACAGCAGCAACTGTTACAAGAATGGTGACAGCAATCCTCAGGGCGACCCACTTATTGGCGTAAACTACCTTCAATTTCTTCTCCTGTAGGAAGCTGAGATGTAACACATGTTATATCAGCATTGCTCATGCCCAAAGTCCTTCTCTGGCGTTGTTCAACGTTACTTCAACATAGCTAGCTCAAATAAAATGTCTTCACATAAAAAAGAGAAAGCATAATATTACCTTTATATTGTGATTTCTTCTCCTCCTCCTCTTTTCTTTGCTTTCTGTACTGCGCACCTGAGGGCTTGGATGGCCTTTTCATCTTGCAAATTACAAATCCCGTCTCTCACGTGACCTGCCCCGACCTGACCTCTGATCCGCACTTACGCACCCAATAACAACACATCACGTGCTCATACATAATTTAGGAACATGTCACTGTTTATTTATTTGTAATGTTAATATATATAGATATATATATATATATATATATATATATATAAATTATTATTTTCCCTCGAGGCCATGAGGGACTGGCGGCGTCGGCGCCCCTCCAGCAGATGACGCCTTAGGCGACCGCCGATATCGCCTATGCCTCCAGCATAGGGCTGAACTAATACCTACAAGCGTTGAAGGTAGAGAAAAGGAATCAAAAGAGCACTCACAAACTGTGAGTACCCTCAGTGGTCATTTATCAAATGTCAGAAAGAAAGAATAGGGAATGAAACCAAAAATTATTATACATTTTCTAAATGTATTAACAATTTAGAAAACGCAGATTTTCGAGTTTTTTTTCAAACATTTTTAAAATGGTGATTTCTACTTTTTTCATTCGAAAATGATCAACAAAAGGACAATTACTCATGTTCAACTTTTATAAAAAAAAGGTTAATGTTAAAAAAAATTGAAGTTAGGGGAATATTGAATTTCAAGGTCAATTTAATTTTAAAATGTATGTTTCAAATAAACAAAACACACAGTGCCTCTTTGCAATTTTTTTGCTGATGATACTAGTGCAGCGTGTTCGACCGGAAACAAATTCCTTGTGTGTTCTACATACTTGGCAATAAAGGTGATTCTGATTCTGATATGCTGTCGTGCGGCGAGACAGCAAGCAGGTGGAAAGAGGATAAAAGTTCACTCAGCTAGATGCAGGAAGGGTATCGTGAGTTTTCTTTATTTGAAGTTGATATCAGCTTTCGGCAGACCACAGGTAACACCGCTCTCCAGCTTGTCCTTTGTCCCTCTTCTTCCTCCTCAAAGTGACTGGCTCAGTCTAGTTTTAAAGGTGCTTCACCTGAGCTTCTGGCCAATCAGATCCCAGCGGCAATTGGCCATTACCAGGTGGTTGCAATCACCTTCTCAATCAGTCTCAGTCAATTAGTGGTCGCCCAACTCGACTGCTTTGGATGGGGAGAAATGCGCACCTTTCTCCCATCCAAAATCCAGAACACACAAAATTATTTAACATTTCTTTTGGCATCATGACATCATTCACACCCTCTCCTCAGAGTTCAGACATTCTTGTAAAATAATCAGCAATAACATTTGTTGTCAGGGCAGAGAATGTCATATGTGACAGGTCCTATTCTCCTAGTCACAGCGTATGGGCCCTGCCACTTTGCCAGTAGCTTACTTGATCCCATATGCAACAATATTAACACCTTCTGTCCAGGGTGCCAATCTCTCCCTGATAAATTCTTGCCGTTATTCTCGCTGGAGATCCTCTTCCAGCTCCTGACGTTCTGCATCTTCCGTTTCTTTCTGGAATTCTGGGTTCAGAAACCATGGGAATTGCAGCTTGTCTTAGATGATGAAACTGTGGAGGTTGGGCATGTTAGGTAACCAGACTTGGGAGTTTCTTGTGCGGGAGGAAGGTTCGTTGGCCTGGATGTTCGAGAGTCAGCGCCCTGGGGCTGCGGTCCCAGAGGAGGATAATGTTGACTAGATCGACTGTCAAATGTCCATTCTTACTTCTTGGTGCATCTGATCTCTAGATCTGTTCAATCAACATCACCTCTTGTCTGAGTCTTAGGCTTCACCACTGGTTCCATCTCACTCTGCTCAGTTCCATCTTTGGCTTGGCAACTGTCAGACGCCTCATGGAAAAGAAGAACGGCATCTTCTTGGGGCAACTCAAGCTTCTGGTTTCCTTGATCCCCTTCAGAACTCTTCAGTCCAGTTTGATTGGCCCGTGCTACACAACTTCTTCCTCGTCCCACCTTCTCCATCTCGGCTTCCTTCTATCTTTTCCACTTCAGCAAGGCGTAACGATCCCACCTTCTTCACGCAGACAGCAAGCAGGTGGAAAGTTGATAAAAGTTCTCTCAGCCAGATGCAGGAAGGGTATTGTGAGTTTTCTTTATTTGAAGTTGATATCAGTTTTCAGCAGACCCCAGGTAACACTGCTCTCCAGGTTGTCCTTTGTCCCTCTTCTCCCTCCTCAAAGTGACTGGCTCAGTCTAGTTTTAAAGGTGCTTCACCTGAGCTTCTGGCCAATCAGAAATTTTACAAATTCATGGTTGTGCTATGGGCTCACCAGTTTCACCCATAGTGGCTAATCTGTACATGGAGAGATGGAGAAAAAGGCCCTCACATCCTTCCCAGGGACAAAACCTAGACACTGGTTTAGATATGTGGATATGTGTCATAATTAAAAAACAAGAAATTCACACAAAATTATTTAACATTTCTTTTGGCATCATGACATATGCGTAAGATAGATGAAAGTTAAACGTTTGGACGCCCCTGTCCAAAGGCATCGTGGGGTATGATTTCCGACATGGGTGGTTTAAATGCTAAGGTGTGTCATGGTAACTGATAGCATGCTTGTGAGCTTAGCACAAACCAGGAACAACTTTGCCTTCCGTCGTCGGGCAGGATTTCAAATGTGACTTGTTCACCTGATGACATGCTCAGCGTTGCGATGGTAACATCTGAAATGATCTGGTGTTCAAAAAAATAAAATCAAATAAAAAGATTGTGCAGCGGAGTGGTCTCGAAGGCGCCCGACGACGTGGCAGGCGACAAATATCACAGTTGGAGATGATAATAATAATACATTTCATTTATAAGCGCCTTTCAAAACTCTCAAGGTCACTTTTCAGTCACAGGAGAAGTTTTTCTGTGGGTGAGCAGCGGCAGCGTTCACTCAACCCGGAAGTAACTCAAATAGATAGAAAGCTAGATAGCTAATACATAGCCAATAGATAGCTAATAGGTAGACAGCTAGCTAGGTAGCTAGGTAGCCATATATAACTAATACAGTAAAGTCTCGTTATATCGATATCGGTTATATCGATAGTACCGCTTATTACGATACTATTTCTATGAACGCAAGGAGAAAATTACATGCGCGTAGTGTCGGATATATCGATAGTCCCGGTTATATCGATATTTTTTCGGACTCCTGAGAATATTGATATAACGAGACTTTACTGTATATAGCCAGCTAGATAGCTGGCGAGCCAGCCAGATAGCTAATAGAGAACAAATTAATAGCCAGCACGGTAGCTAGCTAGATAGCCAGCCAGGTAGTAATCATAATAATCATAATAACCATAATATAATAATGATAATAACAATAATCACCGTCACTACTGAAGTCTACGGCGAGCGAGTTCTCGCTGCACGGCGACAACGAGGGGACGCACAAAAATAGATGGCAGCCTCTCATCTGCGTTTTTCCCGGCGACTTTGCATCTTGCTAAATAGAGGAAACGTGTTTTTCCCGGCAGTGGAAAGTACTCAGGTGGCGATTCAAACCTGCATGCCTGGATGAAGATTTCCTCACGTTGGCTCATTTGAATTTTGCTGCGTCTTGCTGACGAAAAACATCCCTGTTGTGTCTTTTCTCTCACTCCCCTCCAGCATTTTGACTAGTTTAAAAAAACGTATGAAACCCCCAAAAACATTTTGCTAAGTAGCTGAACGCTTTTTTTTTAACTTGCCATTTGGAAAACATCAATCACGAAAGCGGACGGATACCCGAAAGCGGGTTTCTTCTTCGTGGCCAAAGATTGATGTTCGAGTCAAAACAACCATCGCTACATGTGACGTTTATTCAATAACGGTTACTTTTTCATGCTGTTTTTGCACGGGTGGCCCAAGTCGCAACTCCAATGAGGCAATTTTTTGGGGGGATGTCAAAAGTACTCTTCAGAAATGGTTTGTCGACGCTCGTCCCCATGTCCCAAAAACGGACGCGGTTCCATGGCGACTACGCAAGGCTCTTCCATGACCAATTGGTTCATGGTCATTGTAGTTCCATTCCAAACAGAGGACTCTGGTTCTTTGTACAGATGGTTATTCTTTAATGTGATTTTACACCACCACCACCACCATCGTAGAACTACAAGCAAGTATAAAAATATAGCTGTTATTTACACAAACATTTGGACCCCACATCAATGAAATAAAACATATGCAACAAAATCTTAAAAACCACTTTGCCCGCTTTCTGTCCGAAATAAAAGTATTTGGTCTGTGTTCTTTTGTCTTTTCTTTGCTAAACAGCACAGCGATAAAGCTTGTCAATCCTCGCCGTCTTCTTAGTAAAATGACATTACCGGAAGTCAGAACAGCCCAATGCAATGTTAAGAAAATAAAGCACAGCCATTAGCTGGTCAACTACGGGACAGCAGTCATAAACAAATGCATCAGCTGCAGTTACACTCCCACCAAACACAGTGATTCTTGAACCCTTTACAATGCAGTGGTGGGCCGTCAGAGCCAGCAAGGCCTTCTCTGCTGGCCTAACATAATCAGACATCATTATCATAATTATAATAAAAGTCAATTTCATTAAAAAAGTATTTTTTCTAAATATATATATAATTATTCTACATACTGTTTTCTTGATGTTATATTCTATCCATTTGGTTATGCTCCTTTCAGTGTTGTAGTTTTAGGTCAGAGTTTTTAATCCAATCAGAATTCAGCTATCTTGTGTCGCCAGGCTGTATGAAATCTGACCGACGCCTTCAGAATCAACAGTGAGGGCGTCTGTGCGCTGTACATGAACGGGCACATGTAGTTGATATACAGTTGCGATAGCCAATCAGATCACGAGTTGGCACAGTAAGGCCAGCTAGAGGGCCTCGCGTTGAACATGACATGTACGCGTCCTGTGATTGGATACTCACTTTACCTCAGCCCTCAGCGGAGGCAGCGCTATGCAAATCAACCAAGCTACAACAGATCAGACCCGGAAACTTTAGCAGAAAAACCAAGTATATCTACTCGCTTTTTTAACCCACAATGGCTGAAGGAGAGGACAACTCGCTGTCGCATGTAGGTAAGCCTATTCTCAAGAACAAATGAAAAAGATTTGTTTACTTTTATTTTCAACAAATAGTTCGTTTTGTGAACGTCTTGTTGTTTTTTTATATTAAACTGACATTTTGTAATTTAGCGTAAAATCTTGTTCAAGATTCATATTCTTGGTGGACTTAATAAAACTTTGTGGACAAATGATTTTAAAATTCCTTTTATTTTTAAGTGTTTGCATATCACGTATAGTGACAAGTTCTAATTGCTGATGCAGATTTATTGATGTGTAATTGCTCCGGAAAATAGCCTGTGTTGTAGACGATTAAGGTGATGCCACGCCCAGTACTGTGTGCGTGTGCTTTTGGAAATGATATCTCCAGCCGTTGTGTCATAAATTATGGTATTACGAGGGATATTTGTTCAAGTCGGACTTCACTGAAGGCCTAGGTGTGAAATGCACGGACCGCCACTGTTACAATGTATATATATATATTTAAACAAAGCAAAACAAAAAGACTGCAGTGCATTCTCTACCCAATAGAACTGTTTTGTATCTAGCCCTCTCGACATAACGTGGCTGAAATGTGTTTATGCCTTTGTTGTCTAATCTTGTGTCACTGACCAAAGGTTTAACTCTTTTAATTCTATTGTTTTGTAATTGTTTGCGTCTCTTTGTATCTTGTTCCTTCAAATCCGGTTTTTGAACTTCCTTGGGATATTCCTTTACGGGACTCTCTATTTTTAGAGCTTTGTCAACTTCTTGAGGATGGGTCTTGTCTTGTTTCTCTTCTCGCTGTGGTTTCTCTTGTAGTTTTTTAGCATCTTTAAGTGATTCCACAGACCTTTGTTTTTTGGAAAATAAAATTTGCTCAACTCAACATTACTCAAATTTTTCTTCTGTCTCTTTCTGTACTGATTCTTGGACTATCTTCACTCCCTTTTTAGGTTTCCTAAGGTGCTCTTCTTTGTTAGAAATTCCTATGAGCTCTGTCCGAGTTTTCTTGACTTCTTTCTCTTTCTTCAGATGTTTCTTAGGTTCCTGAAAAGGTCCTTTGACCTCCGTATCTTGTTTCTGTTTTCGTCTTGTTTCCTGACTTCCTTTGAAGATACCTTGACCTCTGTATTTTTCTTTTGAAGTTTCTCAACCTTCTTCTCCTTTTGAGAAGGTTCTTCTTCTTCAAGAACTTTCTTAGCTTTTTCAGAATGGTCTTTCTCTTCTTTCAGGACTTTCTTAACCGCCTTATGTTTTCCAGTTGGTTCTTTAAGTTCTTTGTCTTGTGTTCTGAAGGCAAGGTCGACTTCAGACTTGATCATTGAATGAGCCATGATCGTTGGTGTGACTTGTTTTGTGATGATGCAGTGACTAACACCAATTTCATCTTCATAGCCTGAGTTACCGCTATTATAGCCAATGATAATCCAACCCAGTGCAAACTTGAGCGCAAAAGGTTGATATTCATTGCATTGCAATATTCATTCATCTCTTGGAGCTAGGGCAGGGGTGGGCAAACTTTTTGACTCGCGGGCCGCATTGGGTCCTAAAATTTGGTCTGAAATTTGAGGGGCCGGGCCAGGACCATTTGGAGGGAGTGTTTGGGCCGGAAATACTAAACCTAAAGCATTAAAGGACAACCGACGCCTCTGAACAAGTTATGTCCATAATTTATAAAATCACTTCAAATGACTTTGACTGAGCGTATTTTACAAAGATTCCCCAGCATATAGCTATAGTTTACGTTTTAAGACTCACGCTGAATATTCATGAAGTCTTGTTTTTAAGTTGATGACGACCCCCATGTGATGTCACGTTTGGACCGCCCCTGACCGAGAAAGCGACACACAATGCATTTTGGGTACTTTGTTTGGTCTGAAAACTTCGTGTTGATCCGTGTTGATGGCGAAATTAGAAGGAAAACACATAAATAACGCCATGGTGAATCGTTGTGTGTTGCACCAAGACAACTATTTGATATTCGCTGACACAAATTCCCAGCTGACAAATCAGCCCATTTCTAATGGAGCTTGGGCGCAATCTTCTGCATTTTCTGGGTGCTACATTGCTGTCATTGACGGCTCGAATTGATATGGGAGGACTCCTTGAATCAATTGCAAACATTTATGCTTTCCTCTTCAGAACTATTTGAATCATATTCATAACTGGATGAGTAACAAGAAAACATCTCCGATTCTGAAGCCATTGTTTTGATTCTCGAGCAAGGCAAGACGTCTTAGCGTGATGTCACGAACAAGGGGGTGGAACCTTCTGAAACTGGCCATTTCCGGATTCATTTTTGAAGTCATTTTTATTGGTGTTTTTCATTTAACTAAAAATATCAGCCTGCCTGATTTGGGTATTTTAGATGCTATAAAACGTTTTTCTGATGTCAGTGGGAAACAAAAAAAAATGGTCTCAAGGAATATGGCGTTTACATACTATTTCGCAGATACTTGGAGGAGGAAACGGAAATAGATATCAATATCAAGATTGCGTCTGTTTTTAATAAGTTTTCATTGAAGGGGCAAAGTTAAAGAAATTAACATTTATTGAAAAATGGAATCACTTTCAACATTCAAAACATATTATTACAAACGAAATATTCAAGCTCAATAATACCTACTTGTGTTAAATTCCGCCAAATCATAGATGGTTTGTCCTGACCGCGCGCTCAACAAACTCCACTGACACCCTCGCCTTCACGCGCAAACAATACACGTGTACCGTCGCCGAGCACACAGACATAGGCTACCTGCAGTTGAAAATTGCATACTCCGTACGGCAGCCAATTAGAAGCCTGCTTCTTTCTTCCGGACTTTCGCAAGCGTTATAAAGTCGTGCAATTGCATGTCATTTTCCAAAATAGATGCACTGAACCTCAGCCCAGAAGAAAGATTCAAAAGAAGCTAACAACATATGTGACGCTACAAAACGTAAATTTACATTAAACCGTGACTGTAAAGTGTACGTGACACTTATGAAAGGGGCTTAGTGGCTCCTAGGGAGCAATGCAAACGTTGCATTGTGCGCCACAATGACAATCGACTACTGCAGCAAAATGTAGACCCATGCACATTTACCGTAAATTAAGCAAGGTAGCATTTGTAGTAGGTACATTCTTGAGTTAAAAAAAAAATTATACTTTGTGGCAATTTTTTAAATGTGATTAGTTGTCTCATTGTGCTTCAGGTTGTGAAAAATGGGGCTGGCAACTTTTCAGTTATTTGCCCTATTGTCCGCTAACTGTTTGTCATGAGTTTCAGACACTGTTTTTACTATAATTTGGGCAAATTCGGCGGGCCGGATTAAAAAGCCTAACGGGCCGTATTTGGCCCGCGGGCCGTAGTTTGCCTATGTCTGAGCTAGGGCTTGTGAACAGTTATAGCCAATTATTAATCCTACTTCACAGTCAAGTTTTTCAGACATTTTATCAGCTAGATGCTCTAAGTGTGGCCAATATATTGCTGTTTCACTCATGGGTATATGAGATCTGTTCGCTGGGATGTATTCCTGAGTATAGCTTACCGGGAGCTTGATCTTGGTTCGAGACTTGATACCTCTCACTTGTACACCTGTCACCTTCTCGCTGGACACAACTTTGGTTTGAGAAGTGATTGTAGATATCTTGAGCATTACCTTATCTTTCTTCACGTTCAGTGTGTCAGCTACATCCTTTAGAATAAAAGTAGTGTCACTTTGGGTGTCGAGCAATGCGTACACTAACATTTCCTTGTCTGGTTCAGTCGGTTGGACACATAGACTGGAACAATTGGTGAAATGTAAGTGCTGCTCCTATCCTGTACAATTCTAAGAGAGGTAGCTACATGTGACTCTTGTGTCCTTGGTTTAGACCCCTCTTCTTTGTCCCTTTCTCTTGGCTGGTCTTATTGTCCTTGCTTGTACTCTTTCCTGTCACGGTTTTGATGTAAGGATGTTGGATGGTGCTTTTCACATGTGTCACATGTGCTTCTAGATTTTCAGTTCTTTTAATGATGACCAGCTTCAAGGCAGCCTAAACAAAGTGTCTCCTGCTGCACAAACTATCCTCTTTCCTCTATTGGTTTTTCTATAAACATTCGACACTTGTGGAGAGTGTGATTTACTTTCTTGCAGAACAGACATTGGCTGTCTGTCTTTTCACTTGAACTTGTAGTGAAAGTTTTGTTGCTGGCTTGCCTTTTCTTTCCTGTCTTTTGGGTTCATAGCTTGCCACGATGTTACAGGGTGGCAGGCAATACGAGCCTCTTTTCTGAGGAATGACACAAAGGCATTGAAATCAGGAAACGCATTAGTTTCATCCTCAATTGTTACAACTGCACGATTCCAGCGTGAGCTGCACCAATCAGGCAGTTTGGCTGCTATTCTTTGGTTCTCCCAGCAGTCATTGAGAACTTGCAGTCCTTGTACATAAGGCATGGCTGATTCAATGCTGCTGAGAAAGTCTGCAAATTCACATAGGTCTTGATTATCCTTTGGGCCAATTTTGTGCCATGCATGGATCTTATCCCTGTATGCTTTGTTAATTAAGAAATGATTGCCATATCTGTCTTCCAATGTACTCCAGGCAGCACGGTAAGCAGATTCTGTACCTACCAGAAAATGCCCTTCAATAGCTTTCTTGGCCGAACCACCGACATACTTGCGTAAGAAAAACAGCTTTTCTTCAACTGGCATGTTCTTCCTATCAATCAGCATTGAGAACGAAAGCTTCCAATCATTAAACTTGAGATTATCTCCTATAAAGACAGCAGGCTCTGGGACTGGAATGCGATTTGCTGTAATGGCTTCAGCTAAGGTTTTCACAAGATCATTACAAATGTTATGAGATGTAGTTGTGTGTGAAGATAAGGAGAAATTGGAGAGTGTAGTCTCAAACACGGAATAATTGTCTGGCCAAGATGAGATTTCTGACCTATGGTCTTTGAGGAATTGCTGCGCCTTTTTATTGGCAGTTTGGGTGAGTGCTTTACATGTGTCATTCTTTCTTCGGATTTCTGAGTCTCGATGCTCTGGATGTAGTGTGTCTCTGATTTGTAGGTAAGTAACATCAATCACATATTGAGCTGTACTTATTCAGCTCATTGTATTCACTAGGTCAGAATCGTCATTGTATTTGATGGCCTTTTTTAGTCCATTAATATTATGTTTCCACCGTTCATACGTCACTTTCAACTTTGCTTGCAGATCTTTCAACTTGCCATCTACAAATGCCTGTCCCTTTTCAGTTCGTGTGCGAGTGCGTTCACTTCTCCTAGGCTGTGTGGCATCTGCTTTACTCGGATGTGGTGTTCCATCTACTGTTGCTTTAACTTGCTCTTCTTGGGCGTATGGTTGCTCTCTTTCACCTTCACATGGCATGTTGACTGTTTAGCAAAATGTAGTTGAAGTGGAAATAAATTCTCCCTTTTGTGTAAATATACTTTAGGCTTAGCTTCTTTAACTTTAAAGTTACAGTAGAGTGTCACAAAAAACAGGTGTAAATATCAACTGTCCAGAGCAATGGAGAGTGTGGAAAAGAGGTGAAGAAGCGTGTCCAGGCACGCTGGAGTGGCTGGAGAAAAATGTCAGGTGTGATGTGTGATAGAAGGGTTTCAGCTAGGATGAAAGGAAAAGTGTATAAAACAGTGGTGAGACCAGCCATGATGTTTGGACTGGAGACAGTGCCACTGAAGAAAAGACAGGAAGCAGAGCTGGAGGTAGCAGAGCTGAAGATGTTGAGGTTTTCTTTGGGAGTGACCAGGTTGGATAGGATCAGGAATGAGTACATTAGAGTGACAACTCGTATTAGAGGGTTTGGAGAGAAAGTCAGAGAGGCCAGACTGAGATGGTTTGGACATGTCCAGAGGAGAGAGAGTGACTATATCGGGAGAAGGATGCTGGGCCTTGAACTGCCAGGCAGGAGACCGAGAGGAAGACCGAAGACGAGGGTTATGGATGTGGTCAAAGAGGACATGAAGGTAGCTGGTGTGAGAGAAGAGGATGCACAAAACTGGCATAGATGGAGGACACTGATTCGCTGTGGCGACCCCTGAGGGGAAAAGCCAAAAGGAAAAGAAGAAGAGATATACTATTTTCAATTTAGCTTATAAACCCAAGCTTCAATACTTAATTAACCAATTGCAATCAACTAGGTTAATGTAGCAAATCACAATGACTTATATAATTATATCACACACTTGCAATGCAAATATAGACATGCAAAACTCAGTATTTGCGAATTAAATCAACTTACTGAATGTTGTTTGCCAGTGCCGATGTAGGGAAGCGTCTGCTTCTCTTTTAAGATGGCGGGGTCTTTGCAGCGAAGAGTTCAGTGGCAGTCCTTGTCTGGCCCGCTTGTCGAGACGTTGCTTGTTCAACATGCTCCTTGTTCAGGCTTGAGACACTGCTCCTTTCACTTCGAAGCTAAAACTTTTACCATGGACATCTGCCCTGTAGTGCAGTGCGCCTAAAGTGTTTGATGGTTCTCTTTATTTGTAAGTAGGTTCCTTGTCAGTTCTCCCAGGCAGGTGACGCGCAGAGCTTGATCGCGGCGTGGAGTTGAGCAAGTCGCTTTGAGTCTGTGAGTCTGAGATGAGTCTGAGATGATTCTGCCCCGTGGTTCGCCCGATTTCTCTGTCCCGCGACAGCTCCTTTTATACCATTTTCAAGCGTCTGATATGCGTCAGGGTGAGACGCACATCAAGGAGATCAAGTGAAAGACATGCAAGGGTTGAAAGGCGCACTTCAAAATCATAAACATGTGTGACGCCACAGGGCTCCCCTCCTGGATCCGAAGTCGGTGAAAGCGACGAAGGAAAAAGAAATAAAAACAAAAGTCATTCTGCGACATGGTGAGGCCAGGCAAGATGACGGTCACCAGGCATGGCAGGCGTCGGTGGGGTGGTTGCAGAGGAGGTTTCGTGGTGCCTGAAGTCGTTGAGCACTTGTTGCACGGCAACAAGTGCTCTACGACTGCCAGTTTGAGTCGATCGATGGAAACTTTCATTGCGGCCGCCGAGTCGATGCCGGAAGGTCTTCTCACCATGAGTTGTTCGGCTGGGGTCGGTCGAGTCGGGGAATGGATGAGGGAGGGGTTGGTCATGCTGCCGGGCACGGACAGGCCGGTCATCGGCGACGGTGGCGATGATCGCGCTGCCATGGCGCTCTGCAGGACGCTGAGGAAGAACGCTGACGTCGGAGGCCGAGTCGGCCATGAAGCGTATTCCCGAAGTCCGATCATGGACATAAGCGATGTCCGACGATGTCCGATCGTGGACATATACGATGTCCGATCGTGGACATAAGCGATGTCCGACGATGTCCGATCGTGGACATATACGATGCAGCTAGTTGCAAAGTCGCCAGGCGAATTGGACGTTGTTGGCCATCAGGGTGCAGCAGGTTTCACGGTGGGGTCAGGGAGCCCACGGGTGGTGGCGGCCCATCAGGAGCTCGGCTCGAGGGGTCTGCTGTGAAGATGCCGGGTTCACGAGCGGCTGGGAAATCTGGGTCTTTCCATTTGGAGAATTGATTGAGCTGAGGAGGAGGGAAAAAAATGCTCCTGGATAGCTCGCCAATAAAGAGTTTGATGTTTCTCTTTATTTGTAAGTAGGTTCGTTGTCAGATCTTCCAGGCAGATGATGCGCAGAGCTTGATCGTGGCGTAGAGTCGAGCAAGTCGTGCTGTGAAACTCCGTGCGATGCTGAGCAGGTCTCTGCGAGCGGTGCGTCTGTCTGGGTCTGAGTCCGAGATGAGTCTGAGATGATTCTGCTCCGTGGTTCGCCCAATTTCTCTGTCCCGCGACAGCTCCTTTTATACCATTTTCAAGCGTCTGATATGCGTCAGGGTGAGACGCACATCAAGGAGATCAAGGAATTGAAAGACATGCAAGGGTTCAAAATCATAAACACGTGTGACGCCACACGCCCAATGTGCAGACGTATTAGAGACCACCATGAGGACGTGGTAGAGAACATGAGGGGGGATGTGTGGGCATGGATTATGTATAAAAGAACAGGTATGTGCTTTATGCAGAACATTGCTGTTAGAACAACCCTGAAAATGGCAAAGGGACATGGTTATGAAGCTCAGTTTAAACTGAAGGCTATCAGCTACGCCGAGGAGCATGGGAATCGAGCCGCCGTGAGAGAATATAAAATTAACGAGTCGATGGTTCGCAAGTGGAGGAAGCTGGAGAACGAGACATTTCCATCAGGCGTCATTATTAAGGCAAACGAAAAGGGCTGAATGGACTAGGATATGATAAAGGATTGGCTGAGGCAGGTGTATGTAAGGAGACCGGGAGGTTTTTTCCACACATCACCGTCACTTCTGATTCGTGACTCTATGCGAGCGCATCTCACAGACAATGTGAAGAAGAAAGTGAAGCAGATGAATGCTACGCTTGCTGTTATTCAAGGTGGGTTGACCAAGGAACTCCAACCGCTGGACATCGGTGTGAACCGGCTATTCAAAGTGAGGCGGCGGTGAGTGCGAGCGGCGTGGGAGCGATGGATGACCGAAGGAGACCAAGGCTTCATGAAGAGTGGTAGGCAGCACCGGGCGAGTTACGCCACAGTTTGCAAATGGATTGTGGATGCTTGGGCTAACGTGTCTGCTGGCACGGTGGTTCGAGCTTTCGGAAAAGCCGGCATTATTTCCGAGGAGCCGCACAGCACAGAAAGTGACTGACAGTGAGGAAAGCCATGTTGGATTTAGCGCAGCTGTTCAATTCTGTTACCAGTAATGTGCTTGGTTTTACCATGCCGACGCCTATTGAGCGATGATTACAAAATATTATTACTTTGTCATTAATAAATAAAGCACTACCAAACTCAGTTTGCCCCCGATCATATTATTTAAATACACACACTTGTATGCCTGTATGTTGTGGTAAGGCGGACGTACGTATGGCAGTAGAGGATATGTACCAGTATATAAAACTTGCACCCTATCATCCGCCCCATGTGTATGTTAAATACAGAAATGGCACACATAAATGAGACTGCGCCTTTTCACACGGTGCGCCCTTTGGTTGTGAAAATACAGTATTTGGTCTTTGTTCTTTTGTCTTTTCCTTGCTAAACAGCACAGCGATAAAGCTTGTCGATCCTCCCCGTCTTCTTAGTAAAATGAAACTTAAATAACGAAGAGCAGGAAGGACAATGTTAAGAAAATAAAGCACAGCCATCTGCTGGTCAACTACGGGACAGCAGTCAAATGCATCCGCTGCAGTTACAGTCATCATGTCAGTCAAGCATCGGTCACACCAGCCAACGCGGTCATGCCTCAGCCGCCAGGATGCATTATTGAGCCATTCCAAAGCGTCGCCCAGACCTCCTCCCTTGACTTTCGGATACGGCGCTCCATCTTCAATGGACTGTTTGGGGATTTGCCGCCGGACGGAGCGTCGCATGTGTGCATAGTACATTTCCAGTACAAAACATGCTTACGAGCATCCTGGGATTCTCTCTGGTTGTCTGTAGCCGGTCTTTTGCAAGCGGTGTGTGTGTGTGTGTGTGTGTGTGTGTGTGTGTGTGTGTGTGTGTGTGTGTGTGTGTGTGTGTGTGTGTGTGTGTGTGTGTGTGTGTGTGGTTGGCATGTTAAATGCTATGCTAGCTGCCTTCTTAAATAGTACAGTAGCCCGGAAGCTTGGAGAGCTAGCGGCTGTTAAATAGTAAACAATTTGGGGAGCCCGTGTCTCCCCGAGCTGCTTGCTATAGTGCCAACATACATGGAAAAATATATTTATTAGAAAAGATGGATGGATGGATGGATGGATGGATGGATGGATGGACAGACGGATGGAGATAGGTATAATGATAGCGATGTATAGATATATATTTTATGACATGGAGCGCCATAACCAGGTGGTTGGCATAGTCTACCGAAACTGTGCGGAGTGAAAACCCCAAGGTCAAAATGGGAAACACCTCGCAATGTAGTAGAGAATGACCGAGCAAAGATCTTGTGGGACTTCCAGATACAGACTGAGAAGATGGTAATGGACAACCAACCAGATATCGTGGTCATAGATAAAGGGCAAAGGAAAACCGTTGTCGTGGATGTGGCGGTTCCGACTGATGGAAACATCAGAACGAAGGAATATGAGAAAATTGAGAAATACCAAGGGCTCAGAGAGGAGCTGGAGAGAGCCTGGAAGGTAAACGTGACAGTCGTGCCTGTGGTTGTCGGCGCACTCGGGGCAGTGTCCATCAAACTAGACAAGTGGTTGCAACAGATCCCGGGAACAACATCAGATATCTCGGTCCAGAAAAGCGCAGTGCTCGGAACAGCACGGATACTGCGCAGAACCCTCAAGCTTCCTGGCCTCTGGTAGAGGACCCGAGCTAAAATGGGGGACAGACACCACCCATGGTGGGTGAGACGAGAATTATATATTTATATATATACGCCTCCTCTCTCTGAATTCACACATCGATCGCCTCCGAGGAGCTTTTTGCAGATAATTTTACTATTATGGGACCGAAAAAAAAAACACTAGAGGCTCGTGTTCAGCCGGAGAAGACACAAAAAATAAAATCTCCGTCGAGGAGAAGGAGATAATTGAGAAACACGAACGAGGTGTGCGTTTGTGGCGTCACATGTCAAAGTCAAAGTCAAAAAGTTAAAGTCAGCTTTATTGTCAAATATGCTAATATGCATGACATACAGCACACATGAAATTACTGTCCTCTCGGACCCAGCATGCAAGGCACTTATAATGACTTTAACAAACATAATAAACACGAAAACGCCAATTTGCCGGGAGAGGGGAGCCGCTGCGTGTTCACGCGCCGCCATCTTGGGAAAAAAAAAAAAACAAATATGACACACAAAGACACAGAGTCATTCATTCTTCAGGACTTGCTGTACCCTCTTTGTGATGACATGAAGCAGTTCTAGATGAAAGAGGAGAGGATCAAAGCATCCATGTCAGCAGTGGATCAGCGACGTCATGGTGGAATTTGTACGTCTACTACAAGCTAAATGTTGAAAGCAAACACGAAGCTGTAGCATCCATTGACGAAAAGACATTGTCTCACATCTCCTGTCCCACATAAATCCGCTTCAATTCCAAGCCGCGACAGTTCCACATACGCATCGGCGCTCTGCGCTGATGCTGCTTTCTTCTTATCGCGGGCTCCTCAAACCATGCATCCATCCAACCGCAGACTGTCCAACAGCACCGACCTTTCCGCTGAACAAAGCGGGGCTGTGAAGATGGAGCAAATAAGCACAATGGTCCCAGTGCTGTCCAGCGATGACAGTCAAATGGCTCGGACATTCCTCCCATTCAAAAACAGTACTGGCATATTCATGCTGCCGAAAGGCGCAACCGCTCAGCACCGTCTCCTCCTTGATGATTGTCATGGCCATAAATGCTGAAAAACAATCTGTATCCGTTCCACGTGACACACAACAATATAAAGTGACAAAAGAAAACACAATAACAAGACAAAATCAACAAAAAAGCAAGGCTCATGAGAGCACTTGCTGATGGCTGCCTACTCAGGCGCCATCTTGAAATAAATAAATAAATAAATAAATAAATGTGTACACCGCGGCTGTCATGTGAATCTCAGCCTGACACATGTTTCACGCTGTGTGTCACTTCCCTGAGAGTAACTTTCTCCATTTCCACCATTTGGCCTTTGCCATTTTGTGCCCTGCCGCCGATTACGATCTTTAAAAACAAAAACAAACCAACAGTCGTTTGGCAGCCTCATCTGAACTTTTTTGTTGTTGTCATTTTGGGGGTCTGATGTTTTTCCCATTTTTCGAGGCCTTTTGGGATTGACTGTTTTTCCCGCGACCTCTCGCAGGTCTTTAATACGCCCCCTAACTGACCGCTTAACGGGCTTTTACACCATTAATGTAAACATACAACTCGATACAAGACATCTTTTGCTTTTTTTTCAACCCTCCCCCACACACACATACACACGTTCCTGTTAATTATGTATTTGTCAGCCTTGTTTGCGCTTTGTGCGCATCTGCGACTTTGTGTCAAATCTCCGTGTGGTTAAGCACATGTATGTGTCATGAAATATGCACACGACGCATATGCACCCTGACGTTACTCTCGTCCGCGTGTGCGCGCCCGAGACGGCAAAGAAAGTTGACGTGAGCGGCCATATTTGGCTGCCATCTTTTCCTCCGAGACCCGCCGAGTAAGCAAGCGATCGGCGGCGGCGGCTTCAATATTAATTTACGCAGCGGCCTCAACCGAATCGTCGGCCACGCCGGATTTGGACTCGCCGCGGTCGCGCATTGGATGACCGTTTGCACTCATTTTCGATCATTCATGCAAGATGTCATCAGGGAATCGCCAGGTGATACAGATACACCCACTTTGTGTGTGTGTGTGCGTGTGCGTGTGTGTGTGTGTGTGTGTGTGTGTGTGTGTGTGTGTGTGTGTGCGTGTGCGTGTGCGTGTGCGTGTGCGTGTGCGTGTGCGTGTGTGTGTGTGTGTGTGTGCATGATCTTTTTCAGACGGCTGAAAAGACATGTTGTGTTGCTTTGTCGTAACAAAGTCTCCTCGCTAACCACCCCCCACCCCCACCCCGTGGACGGCCATTTCCAAATGTGTTCAGGTTTTGTTTTTTTCTTGTTTGGGTGCCGATAAAGCGCTAGCCATGGCCTCTAGCAATATTTTTCCCCTCCCACAAGGGGGCATTTCCCTTTTATTCCATGTTAGCACTTTATCCCAGCTTCAGATGTTGTTCAAGCACTGTAGAAAGCAATATGTATGGATAGCATTGTATTTTGGACAGCCCAGCAGTTTTGCACATCGTCTGCCAGCCAATGAGTTGAGTCGGTCACATTTCTTGTTTCTTGATTGACAGGTCTTTATTTTCCAATTGCTTTCCTACATTTCCCTTGTCTTTGTGTTTCTTTTTCTTTCCTTTCTCTTGACCCCCTATTTTTTTCTAGGGGTTCGTGCTTGACTTCCCCTCACGTTCTTTTCTCATTTTCCCAAAAAAATGTAGGAAATGACGTCCTCCACATTCTCCTCGTTCGTCCTCCACATTCAAGGTTAACTGTGTGTTTGTGTGTGTGTATGTGTGTGTGTGTGCGTGTGTGTGTGTGTGTGTGTGTGTGTGCGTGTGTGTGTGTGTGTGTGTGTGTGTGATTGTGAATGGGTGATCATGGATGTGTGTGAGTGTGTGTGTATGTGATTGTGTTCATGTGTATGTAATTGTGTACTTGTGTGATTTTGTGTCTGTCTGTGTGTGTTATTGTGTGTGTCTGTGTGTGTATGTGTTTGATTCTGTATGTGTGATTGTGTATGTGTGCATATACGTGTGTGTGTTTGCATGTGTGTGTGTGTGTGCGTGTGTTTGTGTGTGTGTGTGTGTGTGTGTGATTGTAAGTGTGATTGTACGCGTGTTTGTATGTGTGTCTGATTTTGTGTGTGTGTGCGTGTGCGTGCGTGCGTGCGTGTGTGTGTGTGTGTGTGTGGTTTCCGGAAGACAAGATGCACCACAGACATGATTTTTGTATTAAGGCAGCTTATGGAGAAGAGCAGAGAACATTGCCTGGACCTCTACATAGCCTTCATAGATCTCAACAAAGCATTTGACACCGTCAATCGTGAGTTGCTATGGAAAAACCTCTCCAAATTTGGGGTACCACCCAAGTTTCTTTGCATCCTCCAGCAGCTGCATGACGGGATGAAAACCAGAGTACTCTTCAGAGACCTCCAGTCAGAGCTCTTCGGAGTGAAGCAGGGCCGTGTCTTGGCTCCAGTGCTCTTTAACATCCTCCTCTCTGCCATCACGTGCCTATTTCACGAAGGCATCGGACATGAAGATGGCATCCGGGTGGAGTACCACCTCGATGGAAACCTCTTCAACACCAGACGGCTACAGGCCCACACAAAGACAAATACCCGTCACATCTGTGAATTCAGTATGCTGATGACTGTGCTGTATTAGCTCACAGCTCAGAATCTATGCAGCATGCTCTCAACACAATTTCTAGCTTATACCAGTCTTTTGGTCTCCAGATCAACATCAAAAAACAGAGCTCATGTTCCAATCTGTGTCTCCAACTCCCACACCACCCTGCCTCCACATCCATGACATTTCACTAAATATAGTGGATCATTTTACCTACCTTGGCTCCACTTTGTCTTCCAATTGCTCCCTTGACTTTGAAGTACACAACATATGAATAAAGCCTCGTCATCGTTTGGTCATTTACGCAGCAGAGTCTTTACGAACCGAAACCTGAGAATTGGAACCAAGATTACCATATACAACGCAGTATGTCTGTCCACTCTCCTCTATGGGGCAGAATCATGGACCACATACCGTCGGCACATTACTACCCTTGAGGCCTTCCACATCCGGAGCCTGTAGAAGGTCCTTGGCCTGTCCTGGGAAGATCGAGTACCCCACTCAGACATCTTTCAGCGCACAAATTCCATCTGCATTGAAGCGGCAGTTGCAAAGAAACACATTTGGTGGATTGGACACACCATCCGCACACCCGATCACCACCTGCCTCGCCAAATTCTCTATGGACAGCTGAAAGACGCAAAGCGCTCTGTAGGGGAGCAAAAGCGACGCCTCAAGGATTACACCATGGACCTCCTCAAACAAGCCAACATCAACACCACGAAGCTCGAAACTTTGGCCTCCACCCGACAAACCTGGCAGACCAAGACACACAATTAGAGAGACGCATTCAACGGCACCAGCGGGCGGCTGGTACCCCCCTGCCATCCGGCCTCCCATCTTCCATCTGCGGACGTGTCTGCGGCTCAAGGATTTGGCTCGATGCCCATCAGAAGTGGCACCAGCGACACCGTCGCTAACTCCCGCCCCAACATCCCCTCCCTTGGAGCAAACGTCATCATCACCTATGATGGACAGCTAGTATGTGTGTGTATGTATATATGTGTGTGTATGTGTGTGACGCTGTATGTGTGTGTGTGTGTGTGTGTGTGTGTGTGTGTGTGTGTGTGTGTGTGTGTGCGTGTGTGTGTGTGCGTGTGTGTGTGTGTGTGTGTGTGTGTGTGTGTGTGTGTGTGTGTGCGTGTGTGTGTGTGTGTGTGTGTGTGTGCGTGTGTGTGTGTGTGTGTGTGTGTGTGTGCGTGTGTGTGTGTGTGTGTGTGTGTGTGTGTGTGTGTGTGTGTGTGTGTGTGTGTGTGTGTGTGATTTTGTATATGTGTGATTGGGAATATGTTACAACCTGGAGCTGAACACGCTCAATACAGTAGAGATGATCGTGGACTTCAAGAAACATCCATCACCACAGCTACCCCTCACACTATCCAACTGCCTTGTGTCAACCGTTGAGACCTTCAAGTTCCTGGGAATCACAGTCTCCCAGGACATGAAGGGAGGTCAACACCAACTCTATCCTGAAAAAGGCCCAACAGAGAATGTACTTCCTGAGGCTGCTAAAGAAGCATGGCCTGCCACAGGAGGTGCTGCAACATTTCTACACGGCTGTCATCGAATCCATCCTGTGTTCGTCCATCACCGTTTGGGGCCACCACAAAAATGGACAAAATCCGACTTCAACGGACAGTTCGGCGGCGGAAAAAAAATCATTGGTACCGCCCTACCCACTCTCGAAGACTTGAACACTGCAAGAATCCAAACTCGGGTGCGGAAAATCATACTGGACCCTCCGCACCCTGCCCACCACCTTTTCCAGCTACTCCCCTCAGGCAGGCGCTACCGATCCATGCACACCAAATCCAGCAGACATTTAAACAGCTTCTTGTTCCAAGCCATTAACACTTTGAACAGTAGCCCAAATTGAACTGTATAGTGCCTCTTTGCAATTTTTTTGATGATGATACTTGCAGCGTGTTCGACCGGAAACAAATTCCTTGTGTGTTCTACATACTTGGCAATAAAGATGATTCTGATTCTGATCCTGATTATTGTTTATGTGTGTGTATGTGTGTATGTCTGTGTGTGTTAGTGTGTGTGTGTATATGTATATACATATGTGTGTGTGTGTGTGTGTGTGTGTGTGTGTGTGTGTGTGTGTGTGTGTGTGTGTGTGTGTATGCGTGCGTACGTGTGATTTTGTATATGTGTGATTGTGTATGTGTGATTATGATGTGTGGGAATATGTTATTGTGTGTGTGTGTGTGTGTGTGTGTGTGTGTGTGTGTGTGTGTGTGTGTGTGTGTATGTGTGCGTGTGTCTGTGTGTGTGTGTGTGTGTGTATGTATCAGTGACGTGCAGTCATGGAAATATCAAATGACAAAATAAATTAAACAGTTATATTTATTTAATGATTTGTACTTTAACGTTCTTTTCCATTTAACTTCACCTTTTTTGGATTTTTTTTCAAAATCGCTGAATTTTCACATTTACTGTTCAAATACTAAGTGGAGACGAGCGGTGAGGCAGCAGCCGGCTGAGCCTCACCACTGATTGCGCAATCACGATGCTAACTGTGTTGGCTTGCTCTGCAATGAGACAACATTGCTGTCCTTCTGCATATCGCTCTTAAAGTGTTCAAACACGTTTAGTATATGAACTAAATTTCTACAGTTTAGCTGGTGTATATAATATACAGTGACTGTACATTATAAACACTGTACTATAGTGTTTATTTTATTTTATTTTCATCAAAACTGTGTGCATAGGTGAGGCAAACAGTTCTCCTGCCTCATGACAGGGGGCGCTGGTGATTAGAGAATGTTCTTGCGACTCCTCGGCTGCAGAATAATAGTAATAAATAGTGAGAGCAAGCTACAGTAAACAGCAAGTTAAAGGACAACCGACGTCACTTTTTTGTTTCCTAACTGACATCAGAAAAACGTTTTATAGCATCAGAAATACCCAAAACATGCAGTATAATATTTTTATTAAAATGCAAAAACCAATAAAACTGACTTAAAGTGTCCAAAATCTGCAAAAAAATGAGCTGCGAATTGGGCATTTTCAGTAAGTCCCGCCCCCAGTTCGTGACGTCACTCCAAGACGTGTTGCATTGCTGGAGAATCAAAACATGGCTTCAGATTCGGAGAATATGCTTTCATGTTACACATCCAGTTATGAATATGATTCAAATAGTTCTGAAGAGGAAGGCATACATGTTTGCAATCGATTAAATAATTTATTCCGTGCCATTTTGAGGCAACATTGGGGGGAAATGTATCACCAAAAAAGAGGCAGAAAATGGCGACCAAGCTCCGTCTGAGGAATTAATCAGCCCGTTTCCACAGGCATGGAGCTTGGTCGCCCTCTTCTGGCTCTTTTTGGTGCAACATGACGTTTTCAGACCAAACAAGTACAGCAAAATACATTGACGTGATGGAAGGACTGCTACAATGTGTCCTTTTTTCGGTCAGGGGTGTTCCTTCAGTGACATCACGTACGGACTCGTCACCAACTCAAAAACAAGACTTCCGGAATATTCAGCGCGAGTCTTAAAACGTTTAAAAAAAAAAAAATATATATATATATATATATATATATATATATATATATATATATATATATATATATATATATATATATATATATATATATATATATATTCTACTTTCATTCCTTTCATCACTTTGCTGCTGTGAAATGTAAATTTCTCCACTGTGAGACTAATAAAGGCAAATCCAATCCAATCCAATCCTATAAGCGGTGGAATCTTTGTAAAATACGCTCAGTAGAAGTCATTTGAAGCCATTTTACAAATTATGGACACAACTTGTCCACAGACGTCGGTTGTCCTTTAAGTGCAACCATCCAGTCCTTTTTTTCGTGTTGCTTGGCCTTATTTTCAGAATGGTCGATTACGTATCTAAATTGAATCGAATCAGGAGATAATAATTAAAAGAAGACCAACACCGGACTGTATAGCTCACAAACGGCGAGGGATGAATGTAAATCTCCTGGACAAGATTCTCAGCTTTTTGGCCAAGGAGGATCTCATTGAAACTATTCCTGAAGCGACAAAGTTGCTTCAGCTCGTGGTCACTGTTCCAACTATTACAGCATCAGTGGAGCGGTCATTCTCAGCACAAAACACTGAAAACATACAGTCGGAACAGGCCTGATCAAGGACGACTTTCTTCACTGGCAGAGACAGAGAGACTTGCACTTCATTTATAAGTAAAGGTAACACGATAATGAGTTTTTTTAATTATTTTTTTCTATGCTACAGTTTGTATACAGTATATAAAGAATGCTGACATGACATTTTAAACAAAACACGTTAACTGTTTCCAATCAAATGGTGAATAAGCTACTCTTTGGAGTTGATATGTTTATAAATCTGACTGTGACGACGTCAGTGCCTCACCAGCCATGAACCTCACTGGTATGTATGTATGTATGTATGTATGTATGTATGTATGTATGTATGTATGTATGTATGTATGTATGTATGTATGTATGTATGTATGTATGTATGTGTGTGTGTGTATGTATGTGTGTGTGTGTGTTTGTGTGTGTGTGTGTGTGTGTGTGTGTGTGTGTGTGTGTGTGTGTGTGTGAGTGTGTGTGTATTTGTGTGTGACTGTAAGTGTGTTTTTGTGTACGTGTGCGTGTGTGTGATTGTGTATGTATGATTGGGAATGTGTTATTGTGTGTGTGTATATCTGTGCGTGTGTTTGTGAAAGTGTATGTATTTGTATATGTGTGTGTGTGCGTCTGTGTATGTGTGTTTGTGTTGTAGTGTGATTGTGTAGTGTGTGTCTCCCAGTGCGTTTGTGCCCGTTGTGGGGACCCTTCCAGGCACAAGTGCGCCATCGCTATCAGCAAGCGAGCGGCACTCAGCCTGTTGCCACGCGGAGATTGCCCCTCTTCTCTAAACCCCCGAGTACCAAGTGTCACCTACAGTGAGGCAGGCGTCTGCACACGCGTGTACACGCGAGGATGCAGTGGCATAGATCTTTGAAAGTACAATTTCATCCTCTCACTGCTTGTGTGTGATGACAGGCTGTTCAAATCTCCTCTCGGTGGCTGCTTGTGCGGGTGTCTTGTGTCTTCATGTGATGGCCACCAAAGACACACACACACACACACACACACACACACACGCACACACAAATGTAAAGGTCAACTAGAGCTGACAGTTGATTTTTGTTGCGATGCTTCTGACGCTAAATGTGCCTGGTGTGCACAAGCATTGCGCGAAGCGAGTCGGATGCGTGGGTGCGCTCGTTTTTCTTTTGCCACTCCGACTCGTTTGGAAATCCAAACGACCGAGATGAATTCTTGCTTGACGCCATCAATAGAAAAAATGGGGGAAAAATGGACAAAAATCAGAGTTAAAGGCATTCTCATTCTGATTCTGAAAAAAAAATAATCCCAAGAAGAAAAAAAATCACAACACTACCACATTTCTACACGGCTGTCATCAAATCCATCCCGTCTTCTTGCATCACGGTTTGGTTCGGGGCCGCCAAAAAAATGGAAAAAATCCGACTTCAAGGGACAGTTAGGGTGGCGGAAAAAAATAATTGGCACCGCCCTAGCCACTCTGGAGGATTTGCACACTGCAAGAATCCAAACAAGTCACTCCCCTCAGGCAGGTGCTACCAAATCCAGCTGACATTTCAACAGCTTGGATGGATGGATGGATGGATGGATGGATGGATGGATGGATGGATGGATGGATGGATGGATGGATGGATGGATGGATGGATGGAAAGCGAGCCAGACAGCTAATAGATAGCAAGCTAGATAGCCATCCAGACAGACAGACAACACATAGCTAATAGATAATGTATAGCAAATAGCTAGCTAGCTAAGCGTTCAGCGTTCACTCAACCCGGAATAAGTCAAGTAGATAGAAAGCGAGCCAGCTAGCTGCTAGCTAGCTAGATAGATAGATAGCCATATAGCTAATAGCTAGTCGGCTATATAGCGAGCCAGGCAGCTAATAGATAGCTAGCTAAATAGCCATCCAGACAGGCAGACAACAGATAGCTAATAGATAATAAATAGCTAATAGGTAGCGAGCTCGGCGTTCAGCGTTTACTCAACCCGGAAATGTACACCATTTCCTCAAATATAAAATGGCAACAATAACATTAAAGTAAAGTCAAACTACTTACCATTTGATGACAATGCTCTGATCTTACCTTGACCTTCCCGTCATTTCTAAACGCTAGCTAGCTAGCTACACTGTAAAACCCAACAAGTTGAAAGTACTCAAAAATTTTATGGCAACTGATTACGTCAAAATTTTTTAGTACAGTTTACTCAAAATTTTTGAGTAGTGGAAATACATTTTATGAGTTTAAATGAACTTAAATGTTATGAGTTTGTATGGACATAAATGTTATGAGTTTGAATGAATTTAAAAGATGTACTTTCAGTTAACTCTAATGTTTTCTTGTTATCTTAATTTTTAAGTTAAAATTAGTTTTTATATTTAAGCGTAACCAACTCAAATTTATGTTAAATGAAAAATATATGTATACTGTACTTACATTTGCCTTCTATGTCTAAAAACAAAAACCCACCTCACGTCTGCTTTAGTGCACATTTTTTATTAAGGTTTAAAACAACCTTTGATAAAACATTCATGATAACAGTATCAAATGCACAGCATGTCCACGTACCAAAACAACAAATAAACCCCTGAACAGTTCTTTTTTAGTAATTAACACAACATCGTGATAAAGATGTGAAATAAACACAACAAAACAAAACAGAAAAAAACTACAAATTATACTCTGCTGTTCTGTTAAAAAATAAATTCTCTGACAAGCATATACTTGAATAAATACAAGAGAATACATTTCAATGTACTCGTTATAAGGTGCAAATCAAAGTAAAACTTACTAAAACCAAACAGTATTCATGAAATGAAAAAAGACATTTTGGTGAAATCCAGGTTTACACATCAAATTATGAATAGAAAATCAGTCACAAACAGTACAGCAATGTTTAGGTATACAAAGCAGAGTAAAACTATGAAATTACTTATCCAGTGTTACTTTGTTCCGTAATATTGGAGGCCTTCAATATTGCGGAACAAAGCATTTTTCAAACTTAGCAGGCGTGGTTTGAGTGGTCTGTTATCATCAAGACACAGCAGTATTTTCTGAATGAAGGTGAATGTGTGGATTAATTTTTTTGGAGAATCTAAATGCAGTGCATACATTAAACCAAACAAGAGGAGGTGTGTATCAGCCAACCTGGGGAGACATCTCACAATAATGCCATCTTCTATCACAACAGAAATGCTGTCGGGGTTAAACAAGATGGCGCTAGTTGTCAGTTGTCACGGAGAAAAGTGTGACAGGAATGTTTTCAATGTCTGGATCCTCTTCCCACTGCAAAATACATCAATAGACATTTGTATTAAGTCAGGCAATACATACATTGCATGTTTTGAAGAACTGTGAGTCATCTTCTCGTAGGTATGCATGGAGAGCAGACTGCGTCTCGTGTATATCATGCTGTTCTTTATCAAAAGCTAGAGGAGATTTTTATCTCCTCTTGCACAAGTTTTAATTTGGGGAAAGCGACAGGAGCTAAACATTGCAGTACTTGTCTTCAGCATCAAAAACCCAAGACAGCAGCCTATGGAGACCTATGGAGAATTAAGTTTAGGTAAAATTCTGTTCAATATAAAAAAATACATACATGTATTATTTTTAATAGGATTCGGGTAATTAATCATGTAGCCTTAATAAAAATGTAAACATACCTTAGATAATGGTGGTGTTACTCAATTTCCACCCTGGGGCTAAAAGGTTGAATAGAAAAAACAGACAACAAATGTAATCATTTAATTTAATAAAACACCCTGATCCATTTTTACTTTTTAAATTGAATAAATAATCTAATTTACCAGATTAAATGATGCCATCAAGCCAGTCAGGTGTTTGCAGTTTGAAAAATGGTGTTTGCAGGTGTTTGCAGTTTCAAAAATACATTTAAAAAAGTTTTATGTTTACACATGAATGACCATTTAAAACTACACCAATTGTACAGAGTGATATTTCATTTGGCTAGCAATATATTTACTTAGTGCCTTCTTAAAACGGCAGCACAACTGTTGCACGTTGAATTAGCATGATTTATTGTGCTGCCGTTTAAAACAAAGTTAACTCAAAGCACCAACCCGGGTGACCCATATAACTTTTGAAGTTCATATAAAACTTAATTTAACACCCATTTGACGATTATTCTCAGACCTTCGCCGACACAAACATAACATTTTATCACCTCGTGATAGTTGTTACTCCACCACCGCCCAAACAAACCTGCGCAGTACAATTCTCTTAATAACACTGCTGTGTCTTTCTACAAACAAGAGACGTTTAAGAAAAATTCTTACTTACCGCAGAAGACCTCATAACATTAGGAGAACGTCTGTGTAAGCTCTCAGTCGTACAGGAGTGGTCCATCGATGAGAAGGTTTCTTCAGCCGTCATCTGTACAAAAGTGAAGGTTTCGGACGTTTCGCCTCCTATCCAAGAGGCTTCGTCAGCGAACTAAAGTCTGACTGGTCGTAGCGGCCCCATTTATAACATTAGGAGAAGTCCTTGGCTCGAGCGGTGGATGACATTGATATTAAATACGATTGTTTGTCTTTCCACCCTAATTTAAAATAAATAATCCGTCGGTCTCTGCCAGATTCAGCCGTTGAGAAATCAAATGGCGTCCAATGAGAGCACGCAATGATGTCATCACGCAGCTTCCTGCCGTGAACTCAAAATATTTGAGTAAACGATTGCCATGAACTCAAAAGTATTGATCTCCTGCAAATTAAAAACGCAGGACTCATTCAAAAACTCAAAACGTTTGAGTTTTTGAAACAAAAAATCGGCTTTTGAGTTGACTGAGCTCAATGACTTTAAGTCAATAGTATTGTTTGGGTTTACAGTGTATGTCAATGAAATCAATGAAGCTGGAAGAAAATGCTGACTGTGTCGTATTGTTTTTTTTTCTTTCACCCCGCAAGGACGAAAAGTCAACGTTCTTCCAGTTTGGCGCCGCCTTGCAACAGGAGGCCCTCCTCATGCTGGCCATCATGGAGGAATACGACTGGCACGTTTTCTCCATCGTCACCTCCAAGTTCCCCGGCTACCAGGACTTCATCAGCACCCTCCGGGTCACCGTGGACCACAGGCAGGAGTTTTGTTTGAAAACAAAACAAAAAAGGGGGCAATATGGCATGGGTGACTTGTTCTTTCAGCTTTGTGCGCTGGGACCTGCAAAGCGTGGTGACTCTGGACGCCGTGGACGGAGACCCCAACTCCAAGTCTCACGTGGCCCTCAAGAGGATCCAGAGTCCCGTCATCCTGCTCTACTGCTCCAAGGACGAGGCCGCGTAAGAATGTTTTTGAGCAAATTGCCGTGGGGAAGATGAGCGCGGCGCCGACGTTGACTCGCCTGCCGCTGCCGCCGACAGCTACATCCTGGAGGAGGCGCGCTCGTTGGGCCTAATCGGAGCCGGTTACATCTGGATTGCGTCCAGTCTCACGACGGGAAACCCGGACTTCACCCCTGAGGTAGCGTGCCGACCGACCGACCGACCGCTTGAATCGCTTGTCGCCGTTTTGACGGCAATGATTTGAGCGGCGCCCCAAAGCCTTTGGATGCGCCATCTTGGTTACATGTACTCATACTGTGTACAGTGACCAACCAATTAAGTTCATGTACTCATACTGTGAACAGTGACCAACCAATTAAGTTCGTAAGATGAGGTCATCTTATGAACTTAATTGGTTCCCGGGAAGTGTTTGTTAGACAAAAAGTGTTTGTCCACAAAAGTGTTTATCCACTAAATAAGCCTTAAAACTACACAAAATATACCTTATTTATGTATAATAAATGTGCTATTGTAATTAAAGAAATAAACTATTGTATAATCAAGTCATTTTATTGACCTTTGTGATGGTCGTTGATGTAGTTGCCTCTTGATGATATCCGAGTGAAGTTACCGTGGTTTCTCGGCGATAATACCCTCACACACTGTCCCCTGCTAGCTGCTTTATGTTAATCCAAATCAGCAGAAGTTTTTCAACCTCTTCTGTTGCCTGAGACCGTTGCTTAGACAACACAGAAACACCCTTAGCCACACGTAGCCACTTAGCGTACTGGTGCTGGGACGCTAAGTCACACAAACGCACACCTTGTTGGTGTTTTTCGATGCTCTCCTTCCGTCATTTCTTTTGTGTACTCTTCGGCTTAACACGAGCCTGTGGTGGGGTCTTTTTCACTCCCATAATAGCAAAAGTACACCACTCGATAACAAACCACGTCCGTATTGTATACGTCAGGTATCGAAAACTAGTCCGGCAGCCACGGTGGCACTGTTCGACCGTGTGGTTTGGTGTTCTTCTGCCGAAAACTACTCCGCCAGCCATTGTGGCGCTCCGTGTGTTTCTCGAAAACTAGTTTGTATGCCAAAATTCTATTCTCGCAAATTTAATGTTCGTAAGGCGAAAGGTTTGTTAGCGAAAGCGTTCGTACGCCGAGGTATCACTGTACTTGGCAGAGGGCTCTTGAATAATAATCGTCTCGTCGTCTGGCAGTCCATCGAAGTCGAAGATGACATAGCTTCCATTCTTGTGGGGTATTGGACAGTGGTTATTGTCGCTATTGCTAGTATAGCCTCGATACTGGTGGAGGCAGTGCGTTGAAGGATGTCAGTGTGTGGGACACAATCCTGCCAGGTGATGCCGAGGATCCGTTGGAGGCACCTGATGTGGAATGCATCAAGTCATCTCACATGGCGTCGATAGATGGTCCAGGCTTCTGCGCCATATAGCAGCGTGGACACACACACTGCTTGGTAGACTGCGACTTTTGTTGGAGTTCTTAAGTGGTTGTTTTTGAACACACGAGTACGCAATCTGCCAAAAGCTTTGGAGGCTTCATTGATGCGGGCCTGGACGTCATCATCAATTACACAGGAGGGTGTTAGAAGGCTGCCAAGGTAGCTGAATTGTTGGACAACCTTGAGGGGTGTGCCACTGAGGGTGAACACTGGGGGTGGAGAACTCTATTTTGCCATGACCTCCGTTTTGGTTACATTGATCACGAGACCGAGTGATCGGTAGATGGAGGACATGGTATCAAGGGCATGCTGCATGGCAGCTGGGCTGTGGGCTAGCAGAGCACAATCATCTGCATACTGGGTCTTGGTCTTCTGTAGGCGTCTGATGTTAAACAGGCTACCATCCAGGCGGAATTGGATTTGTACACCGCCACCTTCCTGGATGGACTTATGGAAGAGGGGCGTAGCTGCCATCAGGAACAGGTTGAATATAGCAGGGTCAAGTACACAACCCTGCTTCACCCCGACTTCCACAGAGAAAGGGGAAGATTGCTGGCCACCAACAAGTACAGTTGCTTGCATGCCGCTGTGGAATTGTTTAAGGATGCTGAGAAATTTGGAGGGGACGCCAAATTTCTGCAGTATGGTCCACAAAATGTCACGGTTAACTGTGTCAAATGCCTTGGTAAGGTCGATGAAGGTGATATAGAGGTCCTTGTTTTGTTTCCTGCATTTATCCTGAACTTGGCGCACAGCGAAGATCATGTCCTGAATGCTTCGATCCTTTCTGAAACCGCATTGTGCCTCTGGGAGGATGTCTTCGGGAATGTGCGATGTAAGACGGAACAGCATTACTTTTGCAAGAATCTTGCCAGCAACAGAAAGCAGGGAGATGCCACGGCTGTTGCCACAGACTGACTTGTCCCCCTTCCTTTTATAAATGGTGACAATGCTGCTGTCTTTCCATTCCTGAGGAAGTGTCCCATTTTGCCAGATGTTGCAGATGAGGTGGTAAAGTTGCCGTGTCAGGAGGTAACCGCCGCTCTTGAAAACCTCAGCTGGAAGGCCATCTCAAGGTCACTTTACAGTCACAGTATGGGGTTTTCTGTGGGTGAGCAGCGGCAGCCACACACGGCAGCGTTCACTCAACCCGGAAGTAAATAGATAGTAAGCTAGCTAGTCAGCCATTAGATAGCTAATATATAGCCAAAAGATAGCTACCTAGATAGCCAGCCACTCAGATACCAATACAGCTAATATATAGCTAAATAGATAGAAAGCCAGCCAGCTAGTATATAGCTAATAGATAGCCAACAGATAGCTAGCCAGATTGCTAGCAAACTAGATAGCCATATAGCCAATAGAAAGCTGAAAGATAGCAAATAGATAGATAGCTAGGTAGGTGTCACATCTCGTCGCCGTCCTGGGCGCGCCCCGCCCCTCCTGTCATCTCCTCCGCTGCTCCCTGGAGACGGCCCCTCCCATCATCACGCACCTGGGTTCCCACAGCTGTTTGTCATTCCCGTGATTGTGCCTTCTGACTATATCTACCGATTGCGCTATTCAGTCTCCGTCGGAGTATTCAGAAAGCTTACCTCGCGACCTCCCTTCCGTCAGGTCTGCCATCTTTTTCCCTCACTCATCGCCACTTGTTTTGTTTGTGCACATGCTCCCAGTAAAGACTTTTCTTGATTCAAGTATCTGTCTCGCCGTGTACTTTGGATTCGACCCCCCGCTTTCCCTCGTCTCTTGAGTCCTGCCTCCTAGCCTCAAGAGACGCAACAGTAGGTACCTAGATAGAAAATAGATAGCCAGCTATGTAGCGAGCTAGATAGCAAGCCAGCCAGACAGCTGATAGCCAGATAAATAAGAAGTGAAGAGAGGAAAAAAGAAATAACAATAAAATAAGGCGAAAAGTTGGTTAGCGAAAGCCTTCGTAAGCCGAGGGATCACTGTACTTGGCAGAGTGCACTTGAATGTCAAGTCTCAGTCGATTCATTCCTTCAAGTGCTCAAAACGAATCGGCGGAATGCACAAATGCAAACGTTGAAATAGCCGCTGGTCGTTTCTCGGGGGCAATCAAAGCCAAAGGCACATGTCAATGCTCGTCGTTACCCGAGCTGCGCTCTCTTTAGGCTTTCATGTTCCTTTTCATTCAGATCAAAATGTCATTTGCATTCCCAATCATTTTTCGTTCTTTTCAGATACTTTTTCATTTTTATTTTGAAATTATGGTTCCATGTTAATGACGAATACATCTTCATTTTAATTCATAAGGAATTTTAATTTTTATTCATTTTCATGAAGAATAAGTAGTGATTTAAATTACAATGGATATTTTAATTCATGGTAAATTATCATGAATAATTACATTTTATTTTCATTTTAATTAATAATTCATTTCTATGTTTATTTTCATTTTAAATAAGAATTGTTTTTAATTTTAATATAATTTTAATATAGTTATAATATAATTTTCATTCAGAATACATTTCCATTTCAATTACAATTGTCATTTTAATTCATTGTAAATTCTCATGAATAATTATGGATTATTTTCATTTTAATTAATAATTTATGTCAATGTTTATTTTCATTTTAATTAAGAATTGATTTGAAGTTTCATTCATCATACATTTGAATTTGGATTGGATTGGATTGGATTGGATATGCCTTTATTAGTCTCACAGTGGAGAAATTTACATTTCACAGCAGCAAAGTGATGAAAGGAATGAAAGTAGAAAAACGAAATACATGAGCTGCTGGAAAGGCAGCCACTCTCGCGGCGCCGTCTTGAAGTCAAAAGAACAAAAAAAAACTAAATACCAAATAATATGACAGCATAGAGACAATATGACAAAACAAAGACACAGAGAGACATTCATTCTTCAGGACTTGCTGTACCCTCTTTGTGATGACACAGAATGATGAAACAGTTCTAGATGAAAGAGGAGAAGATCAAAGTGTCTTTCCACCAGTGGATCAGGGACATCATGGTGGAATGTGCATGTCAACTACAAGCTAAATGTTGAAAGCAAACACGCAGCTGTAGCATCCATTGACGAAAAGAGATTGTCTCACATCTCCTGTTCCACATAAATCTGCTTCAATTCCAAGCCGCAACAGTTCCACATACGCATCGGCGCTCTGCTGATTTTCATTCAGAATAAATTTTCATATTCATTCATATGAAAATTTCATTTTCATTCTGTCAGAGATATGACAGTCAGACACCGTGGACAGAGACTCGGAACCGGAAAGATCTTCCCCACTGCCGGCAGGAGACGCAGTGATCAAATGACATATGTCTGCATTCTGCGCCTCTCTGCCAAGCTATTTATTGAGAGTATATGTAAATTAAAGTGATATACAGTAAAGTCTCGTTATATCGATATTCAAGGGAGTCCAAAAAAATATCGATATAACCGGGACTATCGATATATCCGACCCTGTTTGCATGTAATTTTCTCCGTGCGTGCATAGAAATAGTATCGATATAACCGGGACTATCGATATATCCGATATCGATATAACGAGACTTTACTGTATTAGTAAAACATAGTTTTCTTGATTATAATGCCACGCCTCTGGGCGTTCTGAGCACCAACAGCTGCAAGCAGTAAAAGATAGACATTTTAATTGGTTGTCTTTTCCATGAACTGATAAATTTGTAATCTGGCACTTGTGCAGGATGTTTAAGCCGTAAATAACTTTGGTGAAAAGGGAGTATCTAAAGCCCTAAATTCTGTGCAAGGCTGGACCTTCTAGAACAGGGGTGGGCAAACTTTTTGACTCGCGGGCCGCATTGGGTTCTAAAATTTGACAGAGGGGCCGGGCCACGAGCATTTGGAGGGAGTGTTTGGGCCGGAAATACTAAACCTAAAGAATTAAAGGACAACCGACTTCTCCGAACAAGTTATGTCCATAATTTGTAAAATCACTTCAGATGACTTCGACTGGGAGTATTTTACAAAGATTCCACAGCAAATAGCTATAGTTTACATTTTAAGACTCACGCTGAATATTCATGAAGTCTTGTTTTCGAGTTGATGACGATCCCCATGTGACGTCACGTTTGGACCGCCCCTGACCGAGAAAGCGACACACAATGCATTTTGCGGTACTTTGTTTAGTCTGAAAACTTCGTGTTGATCCATGTTGATGGCGAAATTAGAAGAAAAACACATAACGCAATGGTTGTGTGTTGCACCAAGACAACTATTTGATATTCGCTGACACAAATTCCCAGCTGACAAATCAGCCCATTTCCAACGGAGCTTGGGCGCAATCTTCTGCATTTTCTGGGTGCTACATTGCTGTCATTGACGGCTGGAATTGATATTGGAGGACACCTTTAATCAATTGCAAACATTGATGCTTTCTTCATTAGAACTATTTGAATCATATTCATAACTGGATGAGTAACAAGAAAGCATCTTCTCCGAATCTGAAGCCATTGTTTTGATTCTCGAGCAAGGCAAAACGTCTTGGCGTGACGTCACGAACAAGGGGGTGGGACCTTCTGAAACTGGCCATTTCCGGATTCATTTTGAAGTCATCTTTATTGGTGTTTTTCATTGAACTAAAAATATCAGCCTGCCTGATTTGGGTATTTTCGATGCTATAGAACGTTTTTCAGTGGGAAACAAAAAAAGGTGCCGGTTGTCCTTTAAATGCAGTGTGTACAAACCTCATAGCACAGTAAGAACACTACAACCCAATTTATTAACTGTATTTCAAATGTGAATAATATTCCTGATCAGTTAATAAAATTGTCTCAAGGAATATGGCGTTTACATACTATTTCGCAGATACTTGGAGGTGGAAATGGAAAGAGATTAAAATAACATATGCACTGTGATTTATCAAGATCGCGTCTGTTTTTATTTTCATTGAAGTTGTCATCGAAGGGGCAAAGTTAAAGAAATCAACATTTATTGAAAAATAAATAAATTCCGCCAAATCATGGATGGATTGTCCTGACCGTGCGCTCTACAAACTCTCCACTGACGCCCTCGCCCTCACGCATAAACAATACACGTGTACGATCGCCGAGCACACAGACATAGGCTACTTGCAGTTGAAATTTGCATACTTGGCACGGCAGCCAATCAGAAGCCTGCTTCTTTCTTCCGGACTTTCGCAAGCGTTATAAAGTTATAAAGTCATTTTTCAAAATAGATGCACAGAACCTCAGCCCAGAAGAAAGATTCAAAAGAAGCTAACAACATGTGTGACGCTACAAAACGTAAATTTATATCAAACCGTGACTGTGAAGTGTACGTGAGACTTATGAAAGGGGCTTCGTGGCTCGTAGGAAGCAATGCAAACGTTGCGTTGTGCACCGCAATGAGAATGGACTACTGCAGCAAAATCTACAGCCATGCACATTTACCGTAAATTAAGCAAGGTACAATTTGTAGTTGGTACATTCTTGATTTAAAAAACTTTATACTTCGAGACAATGTTTTTTAATGTGATTAGTTGTCTCATTGTGTTTCAAGTTGTGAAAAATGGGGCAGGCAACTTTTCCGTTGTCTGGCCTGTTGTCTGCTAACTTTTTGTCATGAGTTTCAGACACTTTTTTTACTATAATTTGGGCAAATTCGGCGGGCCGGATTAAAAAGCATAACGGGCCGTATGCGGCCCGCGGGCCGTAGTTTGCCCATGCCTGTTCTAGAATCTAAATGGAGACGACAGTTCACCTTGCCGTGTCTGTTTCACTCAGATTTATGTGGCCATCTGCGCTTTGACTGTGGGCCCATTGTTTAGTTGGTCAGCAAAGCACGGCACTTTTAAACATGATAAATTATTATTCTCCATCACATTCCTAATCATTTTTCATTTGAATGTTTCTTTTCATCTTCTCCTCTTCTTTTCCTTTGGGCTTTTCCATTCACGGGGTCGCCACAGCAAATCAGTGTCCTCCATCTTGAGAGGTTTGATCTGCATGTTTGTTTTGGCCAAGCTTTTACATCGGATGCCCTTCCTGACACAACCCTCTGCATTTATCCGGGTTTGGGACCGGCACAAGAAGACTTATGCCTCTTTGTGGTTACAGGACAAGCAACTCGCTAAGTTAAAAGGCTCCCAAACACAAAATGGTAATCGGCACAACAACATTCAAAAAAGCAAAATGAATGTTTCTTTTCATCTACTTTTTTATTTTTATTTTGAAATCATGGGAATCACGAATACATCTTCATTTTAATTCATCAGGAATTTTAATTTTCATTCATCATACATTTGAATTTTCATGAAGAATAAATTGTCCTTTAAATTACAATTGTCATTTTAATTCATGGTAAATTGGATTGGATTGGATTGGATTGGATTTGCCTTTATTAGTCTCGCAGTGGAGAAATTTACATTTCACAGCAGCAAAGTTATGAAAGAAATGAAAGTAGAAAAAAATTCTCATGATTACGGCTTATTTTCATTTTAATCAACAATTAATTTCAATGTTTGTTATCATTTTAAATAAGAATTGATTTTCATTTTTAATTCATCTTACATTTGAATTTTCATTCAGAATAAATGTTCAATTAAATTACAATTGTCATTTTAATTCATGGTAAATTCTCATGAATAATTACAACTTATTTTCATTTTAATTCATAATTCATTTCAATGTTTATTTTCATTTTAATTAAGAATTGATTTGAATTTTCATGAAGAATAAATTTTCATTTGTCAGGGTGGGGAATGGGAGACGCCAAGCACACATCGTCAATCCTGCGTGAAAGCACTTTGTCACATTTTTTTTGGCTGGCAATCAACAGAGCAGCTTGAATCAATACCGGCTTGATGTATTGATCACCTTGTGCTGCCGTCGCTTCGCTTAACTTAGCATTTCGCTTAACTTAGCATAGCATCACCAAACTAGACGCTAAACGGCAAATTGACACGACGATTTACAACCCAATTAAGGGAAACCTCAAACTACCGAGGCTGCCTTTGAAATGCGGCTCCTCCATGTCTTTCCACTGCCCATCTAGGCGTTTCCCCTGGGCATGATCTCGGTGTCCTATGACGATTGGGAATACCCGCTGGAGACACGGGTGCGAGACGGGGTGGGCGTCATCTCGTCGGCAGCCACCGCCATGCTGCGAGAGAAGGGAGAGCTGCCCGAAGCGCAGGGCGGCTGCTACAGCACGCCCTCCGACCGCAGCCCGGGCAAGCTGCCACCCAGTGCCCTGCGCAGGTACGTTTCCGTGCAGCCTCGATCAGTGACCCCCTGCACCCCCCTTCCCCCCACCGCCCCATCCAATGGAAGTGAAAGCTAACCTAGCAGAAACTTTGTGACATGAGCTGTGGTCAGTTTTTTTTCTGTCGTCTCGCGTGTTGCTATCAACGTCTTAGCAAAGAACGTGACGACTGCCTCGATAGGCTGCGGGATAACACCCACACACAAAAAAAAACATATGGTACAGTTTGGCGTCTCTAATGTTTGTGTCAAACCCCCCTGGCTCATACGTTCTGTGGACGTCGTGGATTTTCATAAATCGCGACCCTTCTGCCGAGACGGGATGCAAAACAATATCAAATGAAAAAAAAAAAAGATTTTTGTTACAACGCCGTTGTTACTAGCGCTGAAGAAAGTCAACATGAAAAATACAAGGTGGCGTTTAGTGCGGCGTTTCTGTCTCATCTTCACATGACTGGATGCGGAGTCAGGGATTAAAGTGGCTTTGTTCTCCTTTTTTTGTTGCTCGGCTCTGCGGCTGTTACGCAAGCACGCATCGCAGAATAGAAACGTTGTGTTTGTGTATCTGTGTCTTTCTTTGAAGATGACTGGGTAGTGGCTGCAGAACGTCTTGCATTGATAGGCATAGAAATGTTCACCACTTGGCAACAACCAGCAGAAAATGCAATTTATTCAGGGCCAACCAAGGTTTTGCCTAAACGGGATGCGGCTGTGTATAAACAAATCCAAACCGTAATTCAGAAATGTTAAAACAAATTGTCAGTTTTGACTACACAGAATCAGAGTCATCTTGATTGGCCAAGTACGTAGAATGCACAAGGAATCTGTCTCCCGTAGAACACGCTGCACTCGTATCATCATCAAAAAAATTGCAAAGAGGCACTACACAGTTCCAATTTTGCGTTCCTGTTTCGTTCATGATGTTCATGGCGACAGGAGAAAAAAACTTTAAATGTCCGCTGAATTTTTTATTGTATTTTTTTAACCGCATGGATCAGTAGCGGCGGCCTGAGGAGAGAGGCTGGAAAAGGTGGTGGGCATGGTGTGGAGGGTCCAGTCGGATTTTCCGCACCCTTGTTTTGATTCTTGCAGCGTGCAAGTCCTCCAGAGTGGCTAGGGTGGTGCCAATTAGCAAATCAAACTTGATTCCTTTGTGTTTGCTCTGATACTTTTTTCCAGCAGCCCGTTTAGGCAGCAATAGTAACTCATTTGGAAGCGTGACACGGTTCATTTGCTACGCTGCGTTAACAGAAGCTCAAAACGACGAGTGTGAATTTTGGTGCTGCGCCTGATTTCTACGGACTATGGCTTACCTCAGCGCCCCGTTCCGAGGCCGTGAGCATTGTCTTTCAAAGTCACATCGCTGATTTATGAGTGGCTCGGTGGCACCACCTCTTCTATGAGCACAAGCTCCCAAACGTATCACGGCGCATTTCAATATCTCGGTCGCCACCAGCTCATTTATCGTGCTAACTTATGACATTAAATTTGCATATTTGTCCAAACAACTGAGCGAATATTACGTGTAGGCACTTTTGCAGCTTTTTGAATGTTATTTCTTTATTTTTGGTCCCCACAACAAAGATGTTCCCTAGCGCAGGAATAAAATGTCTTCGACTCGTTTGACTCTGACTATTTATATTTTTTAGGGGGGATAAAAGTGCTTAACCAACAGCCCAACACAAATACTTGAATAATTGAATAGAGCACAGCGGCAAGACACAGAGGCTGATTGATGCCTGAATGGGCTGCGGAACAATGTCAAAGTCAAAGAAAAGAGGACAAGTCCGGAAATTTGTTTTTCATGTATTAAACCAAGAGTGTTATGTAGGACGACGTGCCGTTAATACTATATTGCTGTTAGCGCTGCATAAATGGGCCGCTGAAGTCTGCTAAAACCAAGTTCATGTGAAAACCATTGGTATCTTTTTTGTCATGTTAATGTCAACATTGCTGCGTAATTCTACATCATCATTTGTAATGCTGCCTCAACAGGATGTGGAAGTGAGGATGCAGATTCACTGTGCTGCAAGTGGCCTTCATGCTGCCAAAACGGGCTGCTGAAAAAAGCAAACATGGACAAAACCAGCTCTACACGGCTGGCGTACCGATTCTTACATTGGTGTCAACCGTGGGAGAGAGTACTCCATGGTTCGTAGCGCTGCCTCGACAGGTTGTCAGAGAAAGTTGATTGAAGAAACAGGGTGGAATTTTTATAGCATGTCTACAACATTATTAGCAACAATGCCCAATAGTGGTAAGAGCTAGGGCGTTACCCATGCCGCCTAAACGGGCTGCTAGAGAAAGTCAAGAGTGTATTGCGAAATCAATAACGACTTGAAAGTGTGTTGCTGCTGCCACTTTTCTGGCTGCTTCACTCCAGCTCGTTTGCATCTCAGTGTTTTTGTTGAAGTGCGTGAGTAAGACCGAGCGAGGCTGCGAATCTCAGAAATCAACGGCAAGCGTCGTCGGGTTTGGTGTGTGCCCTCTGACTCGCCACCTCCCACATGCCAACACGGACATGCACGCTGAGCGAAGGCCTCATCGATTTGAAGAGCGCTCTCCTTGCTCGCGGGGATGACAACTGATAACTTGTTTCAAAGCACATACAGTACACGGTCAGGTGCGCCTTGCCGCCTAAACGGGTGGACAAAGAAATCCAAAGTGGGAAGCCATTGTGAAGAGTGTGGCCCGTTGCCAGCAAAAAAATAGGAATCCGGGCAAAATATCAATTCCGTCGCACAGGGACGGTTCCCGGCAGCCCGTCGAAGCAGCCCATCACATGACGCAGAATCCATCCTCAGTGTGTTGCTCGCCGCAGGCACATGATGCACGTGTGGAACGAGGGCAGAGATTTGTCCTTCACGCCCGACGGTTACCAAGCCAACCCCAAGCTGGCGGTCATCGTCTTGAATGGCAAGAGAACGTGGGAGAAGGTACGAAGCGGACCAAAAATCTCCACTTTCTCCTCGGCATAAAGCCTGACATTTTCTTTTCTTCTCTTCTTTTTTGTCCTCAGATGGGTCGCTGGGAGAACGGCACGCTGTCGTTGATGTTCCCCGTGTGGCCCCGCTACAATTCGCACGGTGACGAGGACGCCGACGAGAACCACCTGTCCATCGTCACGCTGGAGGAGAAGCCCTTTGTCATCGTGGACAACGTGGACATCCTGACCGGGACCTGCATGAGGAACTCAGTGCCTTGTCGCAAACACGTCAAAGAGTAAGTCGGGCGGTCGATCGGCGGGCGAGCGCAGAGCGATGATCGGCGAGCGCCGAGCGAGTGACGAGCAACGGGCGACGAGCAACGAGCGGCAAGCGGCGAGCGTGCGGCGAGCGTGCAACAAGCGTGCGACGAGTGAAAAAGTGAGCGACGAGTGATGAGCGATGAGCGATGAGCGACGAGCGATGAGCGAGCGACAATCGCCGAGTGAGCGACGAGCGCACTGTCGTTTCAGCTTTTTTCGGCTTCGTCGAGATTTGATTGAGAAAGCCATTTAATTTTAAGCAGATTCTTTACTTACAGACAGTGTAGGTGTTCAAATACCTGACGTGTTTCGGCGACTACTTCCGTCTTTTGTCGCCGAGACATGTCAGATATTTGAACACCTACACTGTCTGTAAGTAAAGAATCTGTTTAAAATTAGATATCAAGTAGACAGGATGAACTTAGTACAACGAGAAAGCCATTTGTTTGTTTTGATCATGACATTTCCGAATTGAAGGCCGCTGTGCGCCTTCTAATGAGATGCAAATGTTTTCCGCGGGTGCAATTATCACATGTTAGTGATGCGATTCCGGTCATATGACTGGCAGCTCATTAGCTATAATCTGTTTTCTCGCCGGACGTTTTTTGCCGTTTTTGGCGCATTTATTCATTGTGATTCACGAGCTAGCGTATGCCGCTTTGTTTTCCCAATATTGTGTTTGTTAATCACTTTCTTCCTTCTAAGGACAAATTAGCATCATCCAATTAGCATAGCTTGTGTGCGATCCGGCGCGTTGATGTTGTTTAAAAAAATGGCGACTTATCTGCTTGTGCTGCTCTTTGCAAGAGTGTGATGAGAGATGACTGAGCGACTTTAACATTGACGGCACTTTAGCGTGCAAATTGGGTCAAGGATGCTAACGCGACGTCGGGCTATTTCTTACAACCGAGTGGTGAATAAATCAAGAGCCGTATCCGCGAGAGACTTTTCTCACGCCGCTTTATTCCACTCTCAACCTCGCACAATTTTTTTTGCGCCGTAACTTTCTGTTAGCCCTTAACTGATTCATCATCATTTGGCTTCCTTTCTCTACAGTTTTTTTAATTGTCTTTGTATTTATTTGTTTGTTTGTATATGTACTTGTGTATTTAATAATGTTGTTTTTTTATGATGTGAGTACATCTTTTTATTTATGTACAGTATTTGTTTGTTTAGTTGTTTATTAGTGGGGCTACTTGTGATCAATGCGCCAAGCTGTGGTGGAATCGTGTCCTCATACAGATTATAAATGTATATAATAATAATAATAATAATAATAATAATAATAATAATAATAATAATAATAATAATAATAATCATAATCATAATGCATTTCATTTCTAAGCGCCTTTCAAAACTCTCAAGGTCACTTGACAGTGACAGAATCATTTTTTTTTGCAGGTGAGTAGCGGCAGCCACACGCGCCACCGTTCACGCAACCCGGAAATGACTCAAATTGAAAGAAAGCCAGCTCACTCACTAGCTAATAGATAGCTAATAGCTAGCTAGATAGCTAGATAGCTAATAGATAGATAGCCAGCTACATAGCTAATAGATAGCAAATAGCTAGATACATCAATTCGAGAATTGAAAGGCATAACGAGGGGCGCCATTCCCGAATTCATTTGTTTTTGTTTTTTTTTTGCTTGGGTGCCATAAAGCCATGGCCTCTGGCAAAGTTCTTTCCTTTTCCACGAGGGGGCATATTTGCCTTTTGTTCATGTTAGCGCTTTGTTCCAGCAAGAGCTGTTGGGAAAACGCTATATCAATCAGGTTTTGGACAGCCGCCCCCATTTCAAGCTCAGATAACTCCAGACCCATATCACTTGGGAATTAACTTAAGAAGAGAGTTTAAGATTTGATACGCTGAATTGAATGTTTATGGCATCCTAAAAGTCCATATTCTACCAGTGTCTGAAACTCATGACAAAGAGTGAGCGGACACCAGGGCAGACTACTCTGAAAAGTTGCCTGCCCCATAAAGTTGCCTGCCCCATTGACATTTGTAAAAAGACCACAGAGGGTACCCAGGTCTTTGAACATGTGTCAAAACGAAAGAATAGGGAATGAAATCAACAATTCTGAAGATACGAAAAGGAGAGGAGTAGCAGTACCTTACGTTGCAGGAGTTTCTGAAAAACTAGAGTCCTTTGGCAACACAAAATTCCTACTTATTTCAAACCGATAAATACTTGAAGGCAAAAATTAGTGCATCCAAAAATAGGCTGCCAAATGAAAAACATAGTAATTTAGTTTATTCAATACATTGTAAGAATGAACATTTTAAAGAGCAATACATTGGGGCGACTAAACAAATTCTCAAAAAAAGACTTTAACAACATCGCAGGGATAATACGAATGGGCCTCAATTGGCAGTACATTTGCACCTAAAACCTAGCAACCACTCCTTTGACGACAATGAGGTTAAAATCTTAGCGAAATAAAATAGAAAGGGGGGTAAAAGAAGCTATTTTCATAAAACAGAAAAATCCTTAACCGCCATGGTAATGACAGGTTCAATTTGGATCGTTCGTACAAGATGGGACTTAAAGGACAACCGACGTCACTTTTTTGTTTTTTTAACTGACACCAGAAAAACGTTTTATAGCATCTAAAATACCCAAAATACGCAATATGATATTTTTAGTCAAATGCAAAACACCAATAAAAATGACTTAGTGTCCAAAATCTGCAAAAAAATTGAGCTGCGAATTGGGCATTTTCAGAAAGTCCCGCCCCCAGTTCGTGACGTCACGCCAAGACGTCTTGCATTGCTAGTAAATCAAAACAATGGCTTCAGATTCGGTTTATGTGCTTTCTTGTTACACATCCAGTTATGAATATGATTCAAATACTTCTGAAGAGGAAAGCATACATGTTTGCAATATATTAAATAATTTATTTGTGCCATTTTGAGGCAACATTGGGGGAAAATCTCTCACCTAAAAAAAGAGGCACAAAATGGTGACATCCTGTGGCCACCTCCGTTTACACAGGCTGATAAATTGGACGCCCTCTTCTGGCCTTCTGGCAGCTTTTGGGTGCAACACGAGGTCCCCAGACCAAATAAGTACGGCAAAATACATTGACGTGATGGAAGGACCGCTACAATGCGTTTTCACGGTCAAGCGCAGTCCCTTACTGACGTCACATACGGACTCGTCACCAACTCAAAAACAAGACTTCCTGAATATTCAGCGCAAGTCTTAAAACGTAAAATATAGCTAAATGCGGTGGAATCTTTGTAAAATACGCTCAGTAGAAGTAATTTGAAGCCATTTTACAGAGTGTCATTTCAGTCACGGAGGTGTTTGGTGATTGACGGCATGACCCCGGATGCCTTTTGAGTCAGGTTTTAAGGCGCCACGCACAGGGGCGCAACGTCCCGAACCGTAATGGAGTCGTTGACACGAGAGAAAAGCGTCACATCAAATTGGTCAAAAACTCGTTTCTCACATCCATCACACAGTGCGTATCTTTGTGGGACTTAGGTGTCCGCTGTGCACAAGCACTCTCCTTGTGTCTACATTATCCTTGCCCAGCTGAGGCTAAGCTGTCCTTCTGCCACAAAAAAAATAAATAATAATAATAAAATAAAATTAATATATTTCCTTTCTTCACTACTTTTTTATTTATCTAGCTATCCATCTGTCTTCTCATCGATGGACCACTCCTGTGGTCCATCGATGTCATCTGTACAAATTTGAAACAGATGACGGCTGAAGAAACCTTCTCATCGATAGCTATCCATCTAGAAAAATAAAAAAAGAAATGCGCGTGATCCGGGTCTTTCCGAGAATCTCACTGCATTTTCTGGGTGCTACATTGCTGTCATTGACGGCTCGAATTGATATGGGAGGACTCCTTTAATCAATTGCAAACATTTATGCTTTCCTCTTCAGAACTATTTGAATCATATTCATAACTGGATGAGTAACAAGAAAGCATCTTCTTCTAATCTGAAGCCATTGTTTTAATTCTCGAGCAAGGCAAGACGTCTTGGCGTGACGTCACGAACAAGGAGGGGGGAACCTACTGAAACTGGCCATTTCCGGATTCATTTTGAAGTCATTTTTATTGGTGTCTTTCATTTGACTAAAAATATCAGCCTGGGTGTTTTGGGGATTTTAGATGGTATAAAACGTTTTTCTGATGTCAGTAGGAAACAAAAGAAATGGTGCCGGATCTCCTTTGAATGTAGTGTGTACAAACCTCATAGCACAGTAAGAACACTACAACCCAATGTATTAACTGTCTTTCAAATGTGAAAAATATCCCTGATCAGTTAATAAATTTGTCTCAAGGAATATGCAAGATATGGCGTTTACATACTATTTCGCAGATACTGGGAGGAGGAAATGGAAATAGATTAAAATAACATATGCACTGTGATTTATCAATATTGCGTCTATTTTTAATCAGTTTCAATCGAAGGTGCAAAGTTAAAGAAATCAACATTTATTGAAAAATGGAATCACTTTCAACATTCAAAACATATTATTACACAACGAAATATTCAAGCTCAATAATACCTACTTGTGTTAAATTCCGCCAAATCATAGATTGTTTGTCCTGACCGCGCGCTCAACAAACTCCTCACTGACGCTCTCGCCTTCACGCGCTAACAATACACGTGTACCGTCGCCAAGCACACAGACATAGGCTACCTGCAGTGAAATTTGCATACTCAGCACGGCAGCCAATCAGAAGCCTGCTTCTTTCTTCCGGACTTTCGCAAGCGTTATAAGGTCGTGCATTTGCATATCATTTTCCAAAATAGATACACAGAACCTCAGCCAGAGAATACAGATTCAAAAGAAGCTAACAACATATGTGATGCTACAAAATGTAAATTTACATTAAACTGTGACTGTAAAGTGTGTGAGACTTAGTGGCTTGTAGCAAGCAATGCAAACGTTGCATTGTGCACCATGATGACAAATGACTACTGCAGCAAACTCTACAGCCATGGACATTTGCTGTAAATTAAGCAAGGTAGCGTTTGTGCTAGGTACGTCCTTAATTTAAAAAAATATATATACTTTGAGACAATGTTTTTTTTATGTGATTACTCATCTTATTGTGTTTCAAGTTGTGAAAAATGGGGCAGGCAACTTTTCAGAGTTATCTGCCCTGTTGTCTGCTAACTTTTTGTCATGAGTTTCAGACACTGTTTTTACTATAATTTGGACAAGTTCGGCGTGCCAGACTAAAAAGACTAACGGGCCGTATGTGGCCCACGGGCTGTAGTTTGCCCATGTCTGATCTAAACTGAAGGAAGGCAAAGCACGACTGTGGAGAATAGCCATGGAAATACTGCCTCCTCCCTGAAGGGATAAAGCATGAAATATATATGACAATGTTCCGTTATACTCGAATAAATACGGTACTTCTGTTATCTATTATCTATTAGCAATCTAGCTGGCTAGCGAGCTATCTAGCTGCCTAGCTATCTATCTAGCTAGCTAGCTATTAGCTATATAGCTGGCTAGATAGCCAGCTATTAGCTATGTATTAGCTTGCTAGCTAGCTTTCTATCTATTTGAGTTACTTCTGGGTTGAGTGAGCGCTGGCGCATGTGGCTGCCGCTGCTCACCCACAGAAAAATCTATCCTGTGATTGAAAAGTTACCTTGAGAGTTTTGAAATGCGCTTATGAATAAAATATAATAATAATAATAATAATAATAATAATTATTATTATTATTATTATTATTATTATTATTATGTATGCACACACGCACACACCGTGCCTGAGGTACATGCTCATCTGTCGACACAAGCACACACAACAAAGCCATGATGTTGGAATTGCGTGCATGCATGTGTGTGTGTGTGCTTGTGTGTGTGTGTGTGTGTGTGTGTGTGTGTGTGTGTGTGTGTGTGTGTGTGTGTGTGTGTGTGTGTGTGTGTGTGTGTGTGTGTGTGTGTGTGTGTGCGTGTGGGTGCGTGTGTGTGTGCGTGTGGGTGCGTGTGTGTGTGCGCACGTGCGCGCAGCAACAGCACATCGGGTGGCTCGTACATCAAGCAGTGCTGCAAAGGCTTCTGCATCGACATCCTGAAGAAGATCGGCCGCAACGTGAAGTTCACGTATGATCTCTACCTGGTCACCAACGGGAAACACGGCAAGAAGATCAACAACGTGTGGAACGGCATGGTGGGAGAGGTATGGACCCCACACAAAACCAACCGCCGCTGCCATACACTCAAGCACCTTGCTAGGAAAGTCGCTATCTCCTTAGCTGGCTAGCTAGCTAGCTAGCTCGCTCATGTCCAAATTCCCCATGAACGGCCCCCGTCCCAGTGGTACGACCGCCTCAGCTCCCGAACGTGGACGTCCGCGGCCGTTGACAAAGTAATCAAACAACACTCCCCTGGAGGCAATATGGCGCGGCGGCCCCGCCGTCATGTGTCACGTGACGTTGGCACGCCAGCGGGGATAGATGACAACCACCATTTCTTCTTCAATGCCCCAGAAGCATTGAAGAATATATACTTGTATATATGTATATATATTAGTGACGGGCAGTCAGGGGAGGCAGGTGAGGCCGTGCCTCATCTGTCATCATAGAAATATCAAATGCAAAATAAATTAAACAGTTATATTTATTTAGTGATTTGTACTTTAAAGTTCTTTTCCATTTAACTTCACCATTTTTGGATTTTTTTTCAAAGTCAAAGAATTTTCACGTTTACCGTTCAAATACTAAGTAGAGACGAGCAGTGAGGCAGCAGCCGGATAAACCTCACCATGGGTTGTGCAATAACTATGCTAACTTGCTGGCTTGCTCTGCAGTGAGACCGCATTGCTGTCCCTCTGTATATCGCAATTAAAGTGTTCAAACGCTTCGAACTAAATTTCTACAGTTTAGCTCAGGCATGGGCAAACTACGGCCCGCGGGCCGCATACGGCCCGTTATGCTTTTTAATCCGGCCCGCCGAACTTGCCCAAATTATAGTAAAAACAGTGTCTGAAACTCATGACAAAAAGTTAGCAGACAACAGGCCAGATAACGGAAAAGTTGCCTGCCCCATTTTTCACAACTTGAAACACAATGAGACAACTAATCGCATTAAAAAGCATTGTCACGAAGTATAAAGTTTTTTAAATCAAGAATGTACCAACTACAAATTCTACCTTGCTTAATTTACGGTAAATTTGCATGGCTGTAGATTTTCCTGCAGTAGTCCATTCTCATTGTGGTGCACAACGCAACGTTTGCATTGCTTCCTACGAGCCACGAAGCCCCTTTCATAAGTCTCACGTACACTTTACAGTCACGGTTTGATATAAATTTACGTTTTGGATTGGATTGGATTGGATTTGCCTTTATTAGTCTCACAGTGGAGAAATTTACATTTTTGTAGCGTCACACATGTTGTTAGCTTCTTTTGAATCTTTCTTCTGGGCTGAGGTTCTGTCATCTATTTTGGAAAATGACTTTATAACTTTATAACGCTTGCGAAAGTCCGGAAGAAAGAAGCAGGCTTCTGATTGGCTGCCGTGCCGAGTATGCACATTTCAACTGCAAGTAGCCTATGTCTGTGTGCTCGGCGATCGTACACGTGTATTGTTTGTGCGTGAGGGCGAGGGCGTCAGTGGAGAGTTTGTAGAGCGCGCGGTCAGGACAATCCATCCATGATTTGGCGGAATTTATTCTTTTTCAATAAATGTTGATTTCTTTAACTTTGCCCCTTCGATGAAAACTTCAATGAAAATAAAAACAGACGCGATCTTGATGAATCACAGTGCATATGTTATTTTAATTTCTTTCCATTTCCACCTCAAAGTATCTGCGAAATAGTATGTAAACGCCATATTCCTTGAGACAAATTTATTAACTGATCAGGGATATTATTCACATTTGAAATACAGTTAATAAATTGGTTTGTAGTGTTCTTACTGTGCTATGAGGTTTGTACACACTGCATTTAAAGGACAACCGGCACCTTTTTTTTGTTTCCCACTGAAAAACGTTTTATAGCATTGAAAATACCCAAATCAGGCAGGCTGATATTTTTAGTTCAATGAAAAACACCAATAAAGATGACTTCAAAATGAATCCGGAAATGGCCAGTTTCAGAAGGTCCCACCCCCTTGTTCGTGACGTCACGCCAAGACGTCTTGCCTTGCTCGAGAATCAAAACAATGGCTTCAGATTCGGAGAAGATGCTTTCTTGTTACTCATCCAGTTATGAATATGATTCAAATAGTTCTAATGAGGAAAGCATCAATGTTTGCAATTGATTAAAGGTGTCCTCCAATATCAATTCGAGCCGTCAATGACAGCAATGTAGCACCCAGAAAATGCAGAAGACAAGCTCCGTTGGAAATGGGCTGATTTGTCAGCTGGGAATTTTTGTCAGCGAATATCAAATAGTTGTCTTGGTGCAACACACAACCATTGCGTTATGTGTTTTTCTTCTAATTTCGCCATCAACACGGATCAACACGAAGTTTTCAGACTAAACAAAGTACCGCAAAATGCATTATGTGTCGCTTTCTCGGTCTCCTATCCAAGAGGCGAAACGTCCGAAACCTTCACTTTTGTACAGATGACGGCTGAAGAAACCTTCTCATCGATGGACCACTCCTGTACGACTGAGAGCTTACACAGACGTCACTGATATATATATATATATACAGTAAAGTCTCGTTATATCGATATTCAAGGGAGTCCGAAAAAATATCGATATAACTGGGACTATCGATATATCCGACCCTGTTTGCATGTAAATTTCTCCGTGCGTGCATAGAAACACTATCGATATAACCGGGACTATCGATATATCCGATATCGATATAACGACACTTTACTGTATATATATATACATACATACATACACACACACACACACACACACACACACACGCACGCGCGCACGCGCACACACACACACACACACACACACACACACACACACACACACACACACACACACACACACACACACACACAGGTAACATCCCACTTACAACTTACAGCCGTAAGTCAAAATGGTCGTAAGTGGAAATCCATGCAAATGCTAAATGACTCGCAAACTCTGGTGCCATCACACGGTCGATTGCTGTGCGAGAGTGAGATGCTGGCTGGCCAAAATCGTTGAACGCGTTGCCGGCCTGGTAGTGCGTTGTGATGCCAGGCGTAGAATTTAAATTTAAAAAATAGGGTCTAGGTCAGGGGTGCAAACTTTTTGACTCGCGGGCCACAATGGGTTCTAAAATTTGACAGAGGGGCCGGGCCAGGAGCATTTGGAGGGAGTGTTGGGGCCGGATATACTAAAGCATTAAATGCAGTGTGTGCAAACCCCATAACATAGTAAGAACACTACAACCCAATTTATTAACTGTCTTTCAAATGTGAAAAATAGCCCTTATCAGTTCATAAATTTGTCTAAAGGAATATGCAAGATATGGCATTTACATCCTATTTCGCAGATACTGGGAGGAGGAAATGGAAATACAGTAAAGTCTCGTTATATCGATATCGGATATATCGATAGTCCCGGTTATATCGATACTATTTCTATGCACGCAAGGAGAAAATTACATGCGCGCAGGGTCGGATATATCGATAGTCCCGGTTATATCGATATTTTTCGGACTCCTGAGAATATCGATATAACGAGACTTTACTGTAGATTAAAATAACATACGCACTGGGATTTATCAAGATTGCGTCTGTTTTAATAAGTTTCAATTGAAGGCGCAAAGCGAAAGAGATCAACATTTATTGTAAAATGTAATCACTTTCAAAACATATTATTACACAACGAAATACTCAAGCTCAATAATATGTACTTGTGTTAAACTCTGCAAAATCATGGATGGATTGTCCTGACCGCGCGCTCTACAAACTCGTCACGGGCGCCCTCGCCTTCACGCGGAAACAGTACATGTGTATCGTTGCTAAGCACACAGACATAGGCTACCTGCAGTTGAAATTTGCATACTTGGCACGGCAGCCAAGCAGAAGTTTGCTTCTTTCTTCCGGACTTTCCCAAGCATTATAAGGTTGTGCATTTGCATCTCATTTTCCAAAATAGATGCACAGAACCTCAGCCCAGAAGAAAGATTCAAAAGAAGCTAACAAAATGTGTGACGCTACAAAATGTAAATTTAGATTAAACCGTGACTGTAAAGTGTACTTGAGAGTTATGAAAAGCGCTTGGTGGCTTGTAGCAGGCAACACTAACATTGCATTATGCACTATGATGAAAAACTACACCTGGAGAAAAACAACGGAAATTAAGCAAGGCCGCATTTGTGGTAGGTATAGGCTTAATTTAAAAAGTTAACGTTATACTTTACGACAATATTAATACTCGTCTTATTGTGTTTCAAGTTGTGAAAAATTCGGCCGGCCGCTTTTCAGAGTTGCCTGCCCTGTTGTCCGCTAACTTTTTGTCATGACTTTCAGACACTGTTTTTTACTATAATTTGGACAAATTCGGCGGGCTGGATTAAAAAGCCTAACGGGCTTGTGGCCCGCGGGCCGTAGTTTGCCCATTTCTGGTCTATGTCGTGGTCATAAGTACAGGTGGTCATAGGTCGAGCAGGTCGTAAGTCGGATGTTACCTGTATATGATACAGTGCCCCCCCCCCCTTGCTCCCCCCCCTCTGTGTGTCTTCCAGGTGGTGTACAAGAAAGCCGCCATGGCGGTGGGCTCTCTGACCATCAATGAGGAGAGGTCAGAGGTCATCGACTTCTCCGTGCCCTTCGTGGAGACGGGCATCAGCGTCATGGTGTCGCGTAGCAACGGCACCGTCTCGCCGTCGGCCTTCCTCGGTAACAAAGCGGTTGGGAAAGGGGGGGGGGCTTCGTCGTATTATCTGCGTTATCCGTTTAGTATTAGCATCCCATTAGCGTTGTGGGACCTCAAGTATAGACACCTCTACCTGAAAAAAATGGCTAACGCGAGCAGTCACATATGCACGCCCCCAACCCCACCACCCTCAACCACCACAGACATTTACACACACTTTGTCAGTGTTTTGCTTCCGTGTGTGTTTGATCCCCGCCGCCCCCTCCTCTTATTCTTCCTCCACTACATACAGTGATACCTCGGCTTACGAACGCTTTAGCTCATGGACTTTTCACCTTACGAACGTTATAACGTATAATCTTGGCATACAAACTATTTTTCACACACACGGAGTGCCACAATGTGCAGTTCGCTCTTGGAGCTGGATCTCTGAAGTGGACAAAGAGAGCCTAACACTCCTAACACTTTTTTTTGGCCTCTATTCCTCGCCCCCCATTCTTTGGTTTGAGCCGCACGTGATTGGTCAAGATATGTGGTAGAGGAGAGAGGGGACACACGCAGCAGGACACATGCAGCAGTGAGGAGGAGGGAGGGGTTAGAGAAACAATCACGCTGTGAGCACATGAAACAGGAAAGGCAGGCGACAGAGGTTGAAGTAAAGAAAAAACAAAAGTGAAAAGGTGAGAAAATGGACGGCAAATACAGTGAAATTTTGACTCGTTTCAACTTTATTGATAGTTCAAAGGCAGAGTGTAGACTGCAAGGTTAAAATATCCCATCAATCATGCTCCCCAAATAACCCACGCAAGCCATCTGTACAGTTTGAAGAGAAAAGACAAGCAAAGGAACCAGCTATTAATGAAGTTTCTAGTGTGTCTGCCTGCATCTGTTGCTGTTGCAATATCACAACTTCCAAGATGTACAACCCAGAGCTCTTTGAGACTCCACTCCATTCCATCAAGCCATCGACGACCATCACAGAGGGAAATAAAATGACTTTATTATACTGTAAAGTTTATTTCTTTCATTACATTACCTTAGCACATTTATGACACATAAAATAAGGTATAGTTTACATAATTTTAAGGCCTGTTTAGTAGAAAATTATGTTTTATGGGGACCTGGGAACAGATTACGGGAAATTAATGTTTGGAATACACACTTTTCTTACACACATTTTCTGGGAACCAATTAAGTTCGTAATCACTGTATGCAAATGTTTCCAAACCACTGACTAACTCTTTCTCCTCTTCGTGTGCCCCCCTACCCGCACCGCTTCACCATGGACTTTTTCTCCTTCCCTCAGAGCCGTTCAGCGCGTCCGTTTGGGTGATGATGTTTGTGATGCTGCTGATCGTGACGGCCATCGCTGTCTTCCTTTTCGAGTTTGTCTCTCCGCTGGGCTTCAACCGCAACTTGGCCCAAGGCAAAGGTACACAAGCGCGGAGGCCAACCAGCGCCCCCCCCCAATCCCCCTTCTCCAAACTCCTCCGTCGTTGTTACGCAGTTTTTTTTTTTGGGGGGGGGGGGGGTGCTAGCCGCTACTAATGCGCTCCCAAAGCATCCGTGCGAGCCCGCCGTCAACTTGCCGTTTCTATTTTCATCCTCGTTTCATTGGGGAGGATGTGGGGCCACCCCCGCCTCCAAAAAAATGGCCTCATTTCCAAACCCAATTTTAAAACACGTTGGATGATTTAGCTGTCGTAGCATGTTGTTGCTAAGCTAACCTGAACGTTGAGTTGTCTCGGAGAAGAACAGTTGTACGTCTCCCCCCCCCCCCTCAGACCCCCACGGTCCGTCGTTCACCATCGGCAAGGCTGTCTGGCTGCTGTGGGGTCTGGTGTTCAACAACTCAGTGCCGGTGCAGAACCCTAAAGGTACCACCAGCAAGTTCATCGTGTCCGTGTGGGCTTTCTTCGCCGTCATCTTTTTGGCCTCGTACACGGCCAACCTGGCCGCCTTTATGATCCAAGAGGAATTTGTGGACCAGGTCACCGGACTCTCGGACAAGAAGGTAGGAACTGCCGGGCACCCCCTGATGCCCCAACCGCTTCGTTCGCTCATCAAATTGATCAAAAGGTTGAGCTGGTTTTCCGCTAAAGTGATTCAAAAATTGTTTTCAGATTTTACCTCGGTTTACGAACCCCTTGGCTTACAAACTTTTTGGTTTCCGAATGTTAAATTTATGAAAATTTAACCTTGGCAAACGAACTATTTTTCGGGATACACACGTAGCACCCCAATGAGTGATGTGTCGTTTGCAAACGAGCCCGTTCTCCAAACAATAAAATGGCAGCTGACTTTTTTTTGTCCTCTATTCCCCGCCCTGAGTCTTCGGTTAAAGTCATGTGATTGGTCAAGAACGCAGCAGTGGGGGGGCGTTCTCCTACCAAGAAAATGGTAGCCGACTTGTTTTTGTCCTCTATTGCCTGCCCCCAGTCTTCGGTTAAAGCCACGTGATTGGTCAAGAGCGCAGCAGTGAGGAGGGTGTTGAAACATTAGAAAAGAAATTGATTATAATTAAAGAGATAGTCAGACGACAGAGAGTGAGAAAATGGATAGAAATCAGTGAAAGTTGGACTCATTTCAACTTTGATAGTTATAAGGCAGAGTGTAGACTGCAAGGTTAAAATATCCCATCATGTAACCCGCACAAGACATCTTGATGCAAAAAGCTATCAACCCAGCTAAACAGAACACAATTAATGAGGAACTAGGTAAATTTATCGCAGAGAAAGCACCTACAAGGGATCATTCCTCAAGATGGTAAAAGAAGAAGGCTACGTTCCTCATCAAGTGTTTAATGTTGATGAAACCGGCCACTCCATTCCATTAAGTACAGTACAATTACAATTACACAGTACAGTTAATTACTTTAATTACAGTCCTTATGGAATGTTACTCTCTTTCCAAACAGCAATTCCCTACCTCCGACCTCCTCCCACCCCATTCCATCAAGCTATCAACGACCATCACAAATGTAAATAAAATAACTTGACGATACAGTGCAGTGTATTTCTTTCATTAGAATACAGTAGAACATTTATTATACATAAAATAAGGTATATTTTGTGTAGTTTTACGGCTTATTTAGTAGAAAATCATGTTTTATGGGGACCTGGGAACGGATTATTCTCATTTTAATGTTTTCCTGTTTTCCTATGGGAAATTATTTTTGGGAATACACACTTTTAGCCTTACACACTGCCTGGTAACCAATTAAGTTCGTAAGCCAAGGTATCACCGTATTCCTATGCAATTGATGGGGGGGGGGGGGGTGGAGGCAGGTGTAAAGGGGGGGGGGGTAAAAAAGGGTCAGCTTTAATCCAGTTTGCTCATTTGAACAAAACAACCTCCCCCCCAATTGGCATACATGTTTGTCAATCAGAGAGCTGTGTTCACGTTTTAGTTGTATTAAGTTCATCCTGTCTACTTGATATCTAATTTAAAACAGATTCTTGTCAGGTATTTGAACACCTACAATACAATGTCTGTGTGAAAAGAATCTGTTTTAAATTAAATTATGTGTTGACGTTTGTTCGTGGAGGGGTCTCTTGTCAAACCCGTGCCAAGCTGAGTGACAGCTTGCCGGCTGTCACTCAGCCCGCACTTGTTTGCTCACGCACACTTTGCGCGTCATCCCGCAGTCGCACTAAGCGACGGTTTGGTTGCGGCCTGGTCCCTGTCCAGTTTCAGAGTCCATACTCGTATTCGCCACCCTTCCGCTTCGGCACGGTGCCCAATGGCAGCACGGAGCGCAACATCCGTAAGAACTACCCGGACATGCACCAGTACATGACCAAGTACCATCAGACTGGAGTGCAGGACGCCCTGGTTAGCCTCAAGACTGGGTAAGTCCGTCAAAGCCGAACTGGAAGCCGTTTGGTCCTTTGGGGTCCGGGTGAGCCCTTGACGCCTGGCTTCCGACGGCAGCAAGCTGGACGCGTTCATTTACGACGCGGCAGTGCTCAACTACATGGCGGGCCGAGACGACGGCTGCAAGCTGGTGACCATCGGCAGCGGTTACGTCTTCGCCACCACCGGCTACGGCATCGCCCTCCAGAAGGGCTCCTACTGGAAGAGGCTGGTGGACCTGGCCATCCTCGGCATCATTGGCGACGGTGCGCTCGCCTTAGATTTAGATTTCCCCCATCCATTTCCACCAAGCCCCTTTGACGGCTTCACCGTTTACTTCCCTGTCAAGTTCCCCGACCTTCCTCTCTTGCCCATCCTTTGCGCCAAACCCCCCCTTTCATGCGCTCTCCTTTTGACCCCCAGCCAATTCCTTTTTGCAGCCCTTTCAATTCATTTTGCTCGACGCATACCTTCCCTTTCATTTTTTCCCCAACTCCTCTCCATCTCACCCCCCTCCCCTCTCAATTTGTTTTCAACCCCCCCTTTCATGCGCTCTTCTTTTGAGCCCGAGTCAATTCCTTTTTTCAACCCTCTCAATTAATTTTGCTCGAGAGCGTCCCCTCCCTTTCATTTTTTCCAACTACACTCCACGCACCGACCTCACCTCTCAATTAGCTTTACACGCTCCCCCCCCACCTACACCCCCACCCTTCCCTGCACTCTTCATTTTTTTATCTTTCGGCTTCTGTCCTTGTCCAATTTTGACATCATTTCATTGTCTATTGGACTTCCATTGTCCTTCTATCCTTCCTTTTTGATTGACCTTTCTTTTTTGGGGGCGCGGGGTCCAGGTGAAATGGAGGAACTGGAGGCGCAGTGGCTGACGGGCATCTGCCACAACGAGAAGAACGAGGTCATGTCCAGCCAGCTAGACGTGGACAACATGGCGGGGGTCTTCTACATGTTGGCCACGGCCATGGGCCTTTCCATCCTCACCTTCGTCTCCGAGCATCTCTTCTACTGGCGTCTGCGCTACTGCTTCACCGGCATCTGCTCAGGACGCCCCGGCCTGCTCTTCACCATCAGCAGGGTGAGCGAGAACAAGGCCAACTGCCACACCCCCCAAAAAATTGCGCGTGCAGGTTAAGTGTCTGGAGGAGGAACACGTCCTCGCACTTAAAGGCGTCATGCGCTGACATCATGGCCTCAATTCAACCCGGAGGGAGTCATTTTGTCATTTGTTGCATCCTGGTTCATCAAGGGCATCTGGAGCTGCATCCATGGCGTTCACATCGACATGAAGAAGAAGACCCCCGAGTTGGACTTCAGCCCCCAGGCCAACATGCTGCACCTGCTGAAGTCGGCCAAGTCCATCGCGATGTCGTCGCCCAAACGCAACACGGTGCTGCTGCAGCCCAGCATCCTCGACGTCATGACAGGAAAAGGTCTCATACACCTCCCCCGTACCCACGAGCAAGGCTTGCAGAGTGTGGACTTCCGGTCCACCTCGTGGTTTCAAATTCAGGTTTTAAACAAGGACTTCAAGTATACATTCGAGTTGCAAACCCTGGTTGACTTTCAAAGGCAGGTTTCTGTGTCGTGTATTTGGGTTTCAAGACAAGGGGTCTCAAATTGGAGATCGCCTTTGCTTTCCTGACCAAGGTCTGGGTTTCAAAGGATGCTTTTGAGTCCAGGTTGGGGGTTCAAACCATGACTTCATGTACACGTTAGCATTTCAAGCCAAGGTTGGGGTTCAAGAGAAGGTTTCAAACACAGGGTAGGACTTTTAACTGTCATGCGTTTGGCTTTCAATACAAGGGGCGTGAAATCAGAGAGCGGGTTTGGCTTCCGGACCAAAATGAGTGTTTCAAATTCTTGTTTTGAGCCCAGATGGGGGTTTCAAGCCACCACTTCAAGTCCACGTGAGTGTTTCGGGCCATGGTTGGGTCTCAAATACAGGGTGAGGCATTTCCGTGTTGTGTGGTTGGGTGTCAAGACAAGGGTTGTTAAACCAGGTTTGGCTTCCCAACCAAGGTGAGGATTTCAAATTTGTGTTTCCAGCCTGGATCAGGGTCTTAAACATTGACTTCCGGTACACGTTAGTGTTTCAAGACAAGGGGTATCAAATCGAAGGCCAGGTTTGGCTTCCTGACCAAGGGGAGGCTTTCAAAGGTTGCTTTTCAGCCCAGGTTGGGGATTCAAGACAGGTTTGGGCTTTCAAAGTGACATGTTGGAGGGGGCACGGGCGCCCACTGTACACGCCCTCACCATATTTCCTCGTCTCCTAGGTAACTCCCTGCACAGCTTGAATCCGAAGGGTCCCTGTCTCTATAGCAACGCCGGTGGTCCGCAGGCCTTCCTGTCTCTGGCCGGCCGCCACAAGAACCTCCTGAACAATGCGGCGCCTTTCCCGGCCCCGCAGAAGCCGCCGACGCTCCAGGTCAGCCCCCCCGACAAGCCGCAGCTTTCGGTCGACAACGGCAAGACACAGGGCGTCCTAGCAGGGGGTCCTGCCGGACCTCCGTCCAAGCCCCGCGCCCTTTGGAAAAAAGAGCGTGGAGACCCTCAAGACTCAGCCCGGGGGGCCGGCGCCGGGCGGCGCTCCCGTTGTCGCCGCGGGCGGTCCGCCGGCGATGCTGAGCCAGCGCTACCTCCCTGAAGAACCGCCGCCCCCGCCCCATTCGGATATCTCCGAATGCTCCAGCCGCCCCGCATCCCACAAAGACTCTGACTCCGTCGCCGCCAGGGGGGGCTTCAAATCCGTGAACCAGTTGAGGAAACGAGGCGGCGGGGGTGGGGGGGCCAAGATCTACTCCATCGACTCAGACCAGGCCAGCCTGCAGTCGGCGCCGCCTTGCCGGCGCGACAGCCTGGGGTACAGCGGCGAGGCCGACAAGGGGGAAGCGCCCATCCTGCAGTTGAGCGCCACCTTGCTGCACCACAGCCACAGCGCCGAGGCCGACCTGCACTCCATGAAGGACAAGAAGTACGGCACCTACGCGCACGGCAGGTGAGAATCGCACACGCACATTCGCTTTTTGACATCTGGAGATCTATCGCCGCTGCAACGGCGGTAGACACGCTCGGGTAGCAAAAACAAAGGTACCTTGCTTTTGTGCCTCGTGACCAAGCACCTAACAAGGCGTCTTGACGCTTGCCGATTGTTTTGCTGCCCACCCGCCCCCGCAGCTGTACCAGGGACAAGTCCAGCGCTTCCTTCGAGGCTCCCGGTTCGTTCGGCCACTGCCGGTCTTGCCTGACCAAGCTGAGCGGCTACTCGGGTCTGTACACGGTGCGCCCCCCGCAGGCTCGCTGCGACGCCTGCGCCCACCTGTGCAACCTGTATGACATCAGTGAGGACCACCTGAACTACTCTCGGGTGACCGAGGCCTTCACCCATTTCCTGCCCCAAAGCCAGCTGGGGGTGGTGGGAGAGGGGGACGACCTGGTCAGCCATTTTGAGCCGGCGACGGCGGCCGCGCCTACGCGCTCACCGTCCGCCCTGACCGGCACCTCCTCGTCCGGGGCGCCGCGTCTGCGGCTGAGTCGCCAGCACTCGTACGAGAACCTGCTCCCGGACGGCGTCCCCGAGCGGGACCGGGAGGCAGCCTTCAACGAGGGCCCCTACGCCAACGTGCTCACCGTGCGCTCCGAGCGCCCCTTGAGCGGCCGCCACCAGCCTTCGCCGTCAACCTCGCCCTCCCCCCTGCCGACCCCACGCCGCTCCAAGAGCCTCTTTCCCGACCGGCCCTCGCAAAACCCCTTCCTGCACCCGGGACAGGGCGCCCACACCGGCGCACTGCCCGCCGGCCGTCCGCTCTGCCAGCAGCGCCCGACGTTCTCGTTCACCGTGGCCAATCACGGGGGCCACCACGCCAACCACCACTTGGACCCGCAGGCCTGCTCCCCTCAAGCGGAGCCCCCCGTGGTGGCCTACGTGGTGCCGCCCGCCGCCACCCAGCCCATCAGCTACGTGACGGCGCCGCGAGCTTCCAGCGCCGGCGGCAACCGGCCCCGCCTCTATCCACGCATGCCCAGCATTGAGTCCGACGTGTAAGACACACACCCCCCCGCGCCTCTCTCACCAGCCTTCCTGGACTTGAGGGAGGGGATACTCACTGCCACCACACAGGGATTAAATTTACAGATGGTGGACTGACTGTGTTCTCGGACCCCTTACACACATGCACACACACACAGAAAGACTGTTTGATAATGTTGATGTCAGCCAATTGAACAAACTAAGTCAATCATTTAAAGGGGCAGGGGGAGGGGCTTGCTTTCAGGATAAGGTGTGCTCCATTGGGACCTGAAATGGAAGCACACTCACACACATACACGCATACACACTTACACACAAACATAGCAAACACACACACATACACGCATATACACTTACACACAAACATATCAAACACACACACACACACACACACACACACACGTCTCTATATATAGCATTTAGCATCCTAGCTTCCTTCCTCTCTTAGCTCCTAGCCTTCAGGTCACACACTTGCATGCTTCCTTAACAACCCTGCGCGACACTCATACACGCGTACGCAGGGTCACGGATGTGCACATGCACTCCTACACATACACGCGCACACGTGCGTGTGCGTGTTGATGCGGTAAACTAGCCTAGCCGTTGTGCACTTTGTACATTTTCTAACGTGCCAGCAAACACGAACCAAAAAGAAACACTTTTTTGATACTTGCACAAATTCGCTGGCTTTGATGCTTTGCTCTCTTTTGTTTTCTTTTTCCTTTGGAGCCGAGGCGGCCGCTGTGAGCTCATGAGTTAACTCTCGGCTTCATTCTTAGACATGCTAGCGAACGTGCGTAGGCCTGGTTGAGTGACGTGAGACGTACTTTCTAAAGTTGCTTTATCATAATCATCATCATAATAATACATTTAATTTAAAAGCGCCTTTCAAAACACCCAAGGACACTTTACAATTAAAAGAACAAGAAACACCAGAACAATAAAACCATAAATAAAATGATGATTAATAAAATAGTTTAACCCCCTCCTGCCCCTACTAACATCCATTATTTTTGTTTTAGTTTAGTTATTTTTATTTCTTGGTAGTTTTTTCCCCTTGCAAATGTGCATAGCCCCCCCTACCTAGTAACACCCATCATTTTTGTTTGATTATTATATTTTTATTTTTTGTTTATTTTTCTTTTTTGTTGTTGTAATTTTTTATGTATGATTTTTTTGCTAGCGAGTGTGCTGAGGCCTGCCTGAGTGACATGTGAGATGTGCTTTCTAAAGTTGCTCCCCCACCACCACCTTGCCCCGATTTTAATTAATGTATTTATTTATTTTGTATTTGTTTTATTTAATTGTCGTATCAATTTCTTTATTCATTTTTAGTATCTTGTATTCCCATCTTGCAGAGGAAGGTCCCGGAGGTGAAAGTACACAGAAGACACATGCATTTTGGAACAAAACTTGAACACTGTGTCGACATGCGGAATGGCTTACACACGCGCACACCCACATACAAACACAAACACAAAAACTGTGTCCCAGTCGAGGGTGTTAAAAAAAGCATTTAAAAAAAGATCAATGAGGACGAAGAAAAGATTTGAGATGCCCATTTTGAGTTGAGGGCAACCTTTTGGGCAGCGTTATGCATGCCGCAGGCCGCATTTAATTGATGCGTCATCAAATGCAGTCCTCTTTGAATTGGGGCAATAGAATTTTGGTCTACCTTCAACTGCCCCCCTCCGATGGGACACGGCCACACGACTGCAACTTGATGACAAGACGCAAAGCCAAGTGGAGTGAGGACCTTTGGGGGACGGGGCGGAGGTTGATCCCACCCCTATTCCAAACACTCACATGCCCACACATACATGGTTTGTGGATGGCCCCGCCTCCAGCCCGGCCCCCCAATGGTCTCGTGTGAGTCCTATGCACGAAATGGGGTTTCCATCTGATTGATGTCCAAACATTGTGACGCGGTGCTTTTTTGCTTTGGCTTCGGTCGGATGTGGGACCACAACTTTGGATTCTTCTGATAACAAACTGCCATGTTTTCTATGTTTCGTCTAAGGGGGCGGGGATGTGGGTGGGGCGGGGTTCTCCCCTCTTTTTTTCCCCCTCTTGGATTCCTGATGTAATGACGTCCGTCGCCCGGGAATCAATGAGGAGTGCGCAGTTCCCTGAAGCCGCCTGCGTGCGCGCGCGGTTACTTTCCTCTTCTCTTCTTTCCTTTATCCCACTGGTAACATTTGACCCACTCATGTAACACAACACATGCACTAATTGATGTGAGTGTGATTGTGAATGTGTGTGTTATTGTGTGTGTGTGCGTGTGTGTTATTGTGTGTGTGTACGTGTATGAGTGTGTGTGTGTATGTGTGTGAATATGTACGTGTGATTATGTGTGTGTGGATGTGTACATGTTCTAGTGTGTGTGTCTGCTTGCGTGTCTGTGTGTGTGTGTGTGTACGTGTGTGACTTTGTATTGTGTAATTGTGTGCGTGTGTAAATGTGTGAATATGTACGTGTGTGATTGTGTATGAATGTGTGTGTGTTGATGTGTACATGCTATTGTGTGTGTGTCTGCTAGCGGGTCTGTGTGTGAGTGTGTGAATATGTACGGGTGATTGTGTACGTGTGATTTTGTATGTGTGATTGTGAATGAATGATGAATGAATGAATGTGTGTGTATATCTGTGTGTATATGAATGTGCGTGTGTGTGTGTTATCTGTGTGTTTGTGTTAGTGTGATTTTGTGAGTGTGTGTGATGTTTATACCATCACTGGAGATTTGAATGTGTTTTTTTTTCCAACTTGCATGACTGCACTTGTGTTTCTGGTGTCATTTTTTGTTTGTTTTTTTTTTAAGCAGAACGCGCGCGCACTCCAACACACTACCGCACATCGGCTGCACAATGAGCGGGCGATGTGCGGTTACGCGCCCACGCGCGCTATTTTGTCCCCGTGTGTACGTGTCCGTTCAGGGCTTTGGACACGACTGCTTATGTTCTACACAAAACATGTCACACGCTACTTGTGCACAAGGTGGAAAGAAGTAAAGGGGACATTGTTTTATGCGGCTGTCTTTTTGATTGCTTGCGGTGCGGCGTCAAATCAACACATCGTTCGGGATGTTCGGCGTGACGTGAGCCACCCAGAAACCAAATCAAAAGACGCCCAAACAAAAAAATCGCATGACGAGCCAAAGAGGTCTCGAAAATCAGACGGGGAATCATTTGAGGGGACGGCGGTTGGTTGGTGGCGCTCAATGCGGAAGAAAACCTCGACAAGCGTCCGCAGGAAGTGCGCCAGCAAGTAAAACAAAAAGTCAACCAGGAAGTGACCAGCCCAGCGGGAAGCCAAATGACAACATGACAAAGTCCACCAAAAGTCCAGAAAAGAAAGTTTGGCGGACATCTTGGGAGGCTCACCAGGGAGCAACCATGGAAAAAAAACAACAAATACACACACACACACACACACACACCAACATTTTAGAATAATAATAATAATAATACATTTCATTTATAAGTGCCTTTCAAAACTCTTAAGGTCATAAGATGAGTTTTTCTGTGGGTGAGCAGCGGCAGCCAGACACGCCAGCGTTCACTCATCCCTGAAGGAACTCAAATAGATAGTAAGCGAGCTAATATATAGTTACTATCTAGCCAGCTAGATAGCAAATAGCTAGCTAGATAGCTAATAGCCAGCTAGATAGCTATCATATAGCCAGCTAGATAACCAGCTTGACAGCTAATAGATAGGTAGCCAGATGGGGAGGGGCATATTTAATAATAATACATTTCACTTCTAAGCGCCTTTCAAAACTCTCAAGGTCACTTTACAGTCACAGGATTGAGTTTTTCTGTGGGTGAGCAGCAGCAGCCACACGCGCCAGTGTTCATTCAACCCGGAAGTTAATAAACAGAAAGCTAGCTAGCCAGCTAGTAGATAGCCAACAACCCAGAATAACTCAAATAGAGAGAATAGATAGCTATTATATAGCCAGCTAAACAGCTCATAGATAGCAAATAGCTAGCTAGGCAGCTAGATAACTAGTCAGATAGATAGCTAATATATAGCCAGCTAGATAACCAGCGAATAGATAGCTAGCTAGATAGATAGCTAATAGATAGGTAGATAGCCAGCCAGATTGACAGCTAGATGTTCTTCTTTTCCTTTCGGCTTTTCCCTTCAGGGGTCGCCACAGCGAATCAATGCCATCCATCTATCCCGGTTTTGTGCATCCTCTTCTCTCACAACAGCTACCTTCATGTCCTCTTTGACAACATCTATAAACCTCCTCTTCTGTCTTCCTCTCAGTCTCCTGCCTGCCAGTTCAAGGCTCAGCATCCTTCTGATATAGTCTTTCTCTGTCCTCTGGACATGTCCAAACCATCTCCGTCTGGCCTCTCTGACTTTCTCTCCAAAGCCTCGAATATGAGTTGTCTCATTCCTGATCCTATCCAACCTGGTCACTCCCAAAGAAAACCTCAACATCTTCAGCTCTGCTACCTCCAGCTGTGCTTCCTGTCTTTTCTTCAATGGCACTGTCTCCAGTCCAAACATCATGGCTGGTCTCACCACTGTTTTATACACTTTTCCTTTCATCCTAGCTGAAACCCTTCTAGACAGACAGACAGACAGACAGACAGACAGGCAGGCAGGCAGGCAGACAGACAGACAGACAGATAGATAGATAGATAGATAGATAGATAGATAGATAGATAGATAGATAGATAGATAGATAGATAGATAGATAGATAGATAGATAGATAGATAGATAGATATAGACAGACAGACAGACAGACAGACAGACAGTTAGATAGATAGATAGATAGATAGATAGATAGATAGATAGATAGATAGATAGATAGATAGATAGATAGATAGATAGATAGATAGATAGATAGATAGATAGATAGATAGATAGATAGATAGATAGATAGATAGATAGATAGATAGATAGATAGATAGATAGATAGATAGATAGACAGCCAGATAAATAAAAAGAAGTGGAGAGGAAAAAAGAAATAACAAGTCATTGATGTGCTCGGATTCCAACGCCGTGCGAATAGTTGAGCATTTTGACCACAAAATAAAAAATGTTCAAAATGTCAACAGACTTGAATTTTGCAAAAACATTTTGTATTTTACAATAATTGTAAGAATCGTCTAATTGTGTTTATTTTTGGGGCAAAGAAATGCTCGCAAACATCTGACTAAATTCTCGTGAAGGCGGAATTCCGAGAAGTCGTTAAACTTTGGCAAAAACCGAAAGCAATCAATGAATCCATCCAAAGCGACTTGACTTGAAAGCGGCGAGCCGCTGCCTGAATGTTTTTTCAATCGGAGAGCGACGCCCCCTGGTGGCCACCGTTGTCTTTTTGAAGAAAACAACAACACCAAAAAAAGTCTTGATCACTGTAACAATTAACCCGGCGCTCATGCTAATCCGACAAACTCCCAAACGGAGACCAAATCACCTACCGGCCATCCGCAAGGGGACGCCAAAGTGACGACCGCGAGAACACTGGAGTCATTCATTTGTCGAACGTTACAGGTGCATACCCGTCAACCTTAACTAATGACTGCAGTAAAAAATGATTACAATTCCCGTATAAAAGTTGTAGTACGCCGTACATTATTTGAAATGATTAAAAAAAGACAATAACACAAGTGGAAATGCAGTTTACCGCGCATGCGCACATTATGCGCTCATAATTGACCGTATGCAGCGATAAAAAATATATACATATGATCGAGTATTACTTTTGCTCCCCTTATTAATGATTGCAATTCCCCTTATTAAGCGATAATAAACCTTACAAACACAACTTGATATAATTATTTACTTATAGCAAGAATAAAAACAGAGATAGAATAAAAACAAAGGTAATTTGTTGAAATTATTTTATTTACTTACTATACACCACAAGCAGTTATTTCAATTTTTTTCTTAGTGCTCTCCCCACATGTGGTAAATTTAGTGTTGCTTATTATGTGCAGCAGTGCAGGATTTAGCAGACTTCATCTGTTCTAAAGATTGTTTTACTCTGTAGCACACACTGTCACAATTTAGCTTCATCTGCAACAATGATGTTAAAGTATCAGTAAAATCCACTTGCAGCAACTTTTACGTTCTTTTTACACGGAACGCAGAACGAAAACTGAGGACCTTTTGTCGCCGATTTTATCCACCTTGGAGACTCTCCCATTGTTTTTGGTGCCCGATCCTAGAGTTTTTCTCTTCTTACTTGGCGGTTCTCCCATGCTTACTTCTACGTTATAACTAGTTGATTCCTCGATTGCAACACAAACGCCGGACTTCAAATACGGAAACGGAAACACAAAATCAAACGAAAACAATGTGACGCGCATGCGCATATCATGCTTCATCGGCAAAGATTTGATAACCGCAGAATTTTCTTTTAGCGTATAAAAGTTGTTATATGGCATACACAATTCAAAATGATGAAAAAACATAAAATAGGAGGAAAACGGAAACATTGACAGGTATGCAGGTGTTTGAATGTCACTTCTTTTCCTTTTTCAACATTTATTTTCCAGCTTCAATGATATTGTTACCACATCTGGAGATGTACATCATTAAACCTTTGTCTCTTAGTGGGTTCACAGGAAGAAAAAAATTAACCAAAAACAGCCATCTTGTAGAAAAAAAACAAGTATTTTTTTAATTTGATCTTTCATTATGTTACAAGACTAAAAGCTAATCATAAAAAATGATTAGGAGGATGGAAAGCTGTTTTAAAAACCTTGTGAATGGTGGGGAACGCTGTTCAATGTAGCACGATGCGGCTGAAGAGAATACCTCGCGGCAAAAAAAATGTAAAATTGTCTCGCTTTGACGAGAAGTGGTGGTTAAACCCATGAATTCAAACGTGCTAATGTTGTAACAGGGTCGGAATTCAACGACCTTTACAGTTGACTATGACACTCTCACAATGCTAATGATCTATGCCGGATTGTTTAAAAAAAAAAAGCAAAAAATAAATATGCGTTTCTGCCCAGTTTGTCCACTTGGTACGGAAGAGCATTAGGGCCAGGTTGAAATATATATATTTTTAGAGATGGTGTATTATTCTGAGAAAAAAAGTTGCAAATTTGCGAGTTTCAAACTGGCAAATTTGGTAGATTTAAAGTCACAAATTTGGTAGATATCACACAAAAAGCCGAACTTCTTTCTTCGGATTTTCGCAAGCGTTCTAATTTGCGAGATTTAATCTCGCAAATGCTACATTTAATTTCGCTAATTTGCTAGATTTAAAATCACACATTTGCTAGATTTAATCTAGCAAATTTGCTAGATTTAATCTAGCAAATTTCCTACATTTAAAGTCACAAACTTGCTAGATTTAAAGTCGCAAATTTGCTCGATTTGAAGTCACATTTTTGCTAGATTTAATCTTGCAAATTTGCTAGATTTAATATCGCAAATTTGCTCGATTTAAAGTCACAAATTTGCTACATTTAAAGTCACAAACTTGCTAGATTTAAAGTCGCAAATTTGCTCGATTTGAAGTCACATTTTTGCTAGATTTAATCTTGCAAATTTGCTAGATTTAATATCGCAAATTTGCTCGATTTAAAGTCACAAATTTACTGGATTAAAAATCACTAATTTGCTACATTTAAAGTCACAAATTTGCTAGATTTAATCTCGCAAATTTGCTAGATTTAAAGTAATAAATTTGCTAGATTTAAACGTAAAAGAAAAACTTTTGGAGTTTGAGATACATCATTCGGCCGTGCGGTGGGTCAGCGTTAGCAGCCTTGTGAGACGAGATAATTTGCAGAACCGAAGTTGGTACCTGTGGAGTTGCAGTTATGGCGTAATTCATGTATTTTATAACGTTTTCATGGCCTAACTATGGACAAAATGTCAATACTTTTGACGAGTTCACGACACCGCCTCTTCAAACGCTGGATAGAAATCACAATATTGTGATTCTGTGCAAAGACTTGAAGGATCTCTTTGAGACTAAACCCGATCTCAAAGTAACAACTGATTAATTCGTCCATTTCAGCAAGACCATATCCGTCAGCGGAGGAAGAGCATTAGGCTGCTAACCCCCCGCATGACCGAATGATGTATCTCAAACTCCAAAAGTTTTTTTGGAACATTTAAAACTTACATAGTTGTGAATTTTTTACATTACATTAGTTATTTTGTGTGTGGAATTATTTACGTGACAAAAACATTTTGGGCTTTTTTGATGTGGGCCTGTGGGGGGGGGTTATTTAAGAAGAATGCATATAATTAATAAGGACCTTTCAAAACTCTCAAGGTCACTTTACAGTCACACGATATGTTTTTCTGTGGGTGAGCAGCGGCAACCAGACGCACAAGCGTTCACTCAAGCCGGAAGTAACTCAAATTGATAGAAAGCTAGCTCGCAAGCTAATACATGGCTAATAGCTAGCTAGCTAGCCAGTTTGATAGATAGCTAGGCAGCTAGATAGCTCGCTAGCCAGCTACATAGCGAATAGATCAGGGTTGAGTTTTCAATTCCTCTCTTTTGTTTAGTCTTCCCTGCTGCGGGAAACTGGAAATTTCCCACTATTTGACACATGAAAATAAACAAACGGCCCTAAACTTGTCCTTTCACTTAAAAAAAATGTCATATATATTTCATGCTTTATCCCTTCCAGGAGGGGGCAGTATTTCCATGGCTATTCTCTACAGTCATGCTTTGCCTTCCTTCAGTGTCCATTCTCAGAAAGACCCGGATCACTGCATTCCTTTTTTTATTGTTGATTAGCATTTCTTTAGCTACGCTTCATTTCCTTTCCTCGCCTCGCCGACAATGAAACGTGAGTTAAGCATTGCTGTTTTGCACAATTACCAATATCCAGAGTTTACGTTCAGTGTTCTTCATACAGTAAAGTCTCGTTATATCGATATCGTTTATATTGATAATACTGCTTATTACGACACTATATTCATTTCCCGTGCACATTTCTAGTCTTCTTATGTATAATTAGTTCCGTTTAGTACGATTCGTGGTTTTTACGATAATCCGGTTACTATGGTGCTCTTTTTCATCTCCCGCCAGCCATTTTGCTATGTTTATATCGATACAAAAGATATTCAAGATGAATCGATATTTGCTTAGGGGTTTCTATACAGTACCACCATTATCAAAATCTGTATCGGTCGCGCCATTGGTCGACTTGGTCACGTGACTTGCTCACGTGAGTTTGTTACATGACCAGCTCCCGTGTAGCAGAGCCATTTTCATTTTCAGACGCTAGCTTGTGTGTAGCAGACGAGATTGAAGTGTTTTTTACAAGGTAAAAATGGGAAGCCGAAGAAGATTGCTGACTTTTTTAAAATGTATACATAATACAGTAAGATGTAAGTGTTGCAGTTTCCCTGTTGTGTTATGTACATGCCCACTGTACTGTATATGAATGCAATCGTTTTTTGCAACAATGTTTCTTGTTTTGTCTGCTGAAGCGTGATGATTTTGAAAATTACCGTACATTCCCTACTGAGTATTAAAGGACAACCGATATCACTTTTAATTGAAATGCAAAACACCAATAAAAATGACTTCACGGCAAGACGTCTTGCATTGCTTGTGAATACAAACAATGGCTTCAGATTCGGATAATATGCTTTCTTGTTACACATCCAGTTATGAATATGATTCAAATACACTGTAGTTCTGAAGAGGAAGGCATACATGTTTGCAATCGATTAAAGAATTATATGTGCCATTTTGAGGCAACATTGGGGGAACATCTCTCACCCACCCCCAAATGGGAGCTCATGGCCAGCTCCGTTTCTTATATGGCGCTTGGATGCCCTCTTTTGGCGGCTTTTGTTAATGCAGTTCGGCGCAGGACAGATATATCGACGGTACGGTTATATCGACATTTTTTCTAACTCCAGAGAATATCGATATAACGAGACTTTTGTATTTTACTACTGTATTTTAATTGATATACTGTTACCGAGCCAAGAAAAAGTGAAAACAATGTATGCCGATTTTTAATTGAAAATTAGGGGTGCGCGTTATACACATGTGCGTGTTATACTCAAATAAATACAGTAATGACTGTTTTTGTCAACAGGCTAAAAAGGGGGAAGAAAAAAAGGGGCAAGATACTGTTTCCGAATCAGCAAAACAACAAAAACGACTGTGTAGGTCGTTCAAGGTTTGAACTTGTAGCTTACTCGCCCTCCCAAAATGTTGTGTGTGTGTGTGTGTGTGTGAGTGTGTGTGTGTGTGTGTGTGTGTGTGTGTGTGTGTGTGTGTGTGTGTGTGTGTGTGTGTGTGTGTGTAGCATTGTTAATGGCTAATAACACTTTGATACAACCACATCTTAAAAACGCATATTTCCTGTGGCGGCAATTTTTTCGCACTGTTCATATGTGCCTTTTTTTCTTTTTTTCACTCTTTGACTCAACTTTCTTTCATCCCATTTAGCCTTTTTAGTCTTTTTATCTTGACTTCATTTCTTTTTTCCTCTCTTCACTTCTTTTTATTTATCTAGTAATCCAGCGATCTATCTATCTCGCTAGCTATCTAGCAAGCAGCCCTTGAGAGTTTTGAAAGGGGCTTATAAATGAAATGTATTATTATTATTTGGAAAAAGTGGACACGCAAAGCAAAAGAGCTATCCTATCCTATCCTATCCTTATGCTAAGCGTACTTTTTTGATGACATGTCACACAACAATGACTTGTTTAGTCCTTTCCATATCTGTCTGACGATCGTTTAGAATGAAAATCAGAATCCGAATCCTCCTTATTGGCCAAGTATGTAGAAAACACAAGGAATGTGTCTCTGCTAGAACACGCTGCACTAGTATCATGAAATCCTACTGGACCCTCCGCACCCTGCCCACCACCTTATCCAGCGACCCCCCTCAGGGAGGCACTACTGATCCATGCGTACCAAATCCAGCAGACATTTAAACGGCTTCTTCCATCATCTGCATTTATAATAATAATAATAATAATAATAATAATAATAATAATAATAATAATACATTTCATTTGTAAGCGCCTTTCAAAACTTTCAAGGTCACTTTACAGTCACAGGATCAGTTTTTCTGTGGGTGAGCAGCGGCCGTCACACGCGCTAGCATTCACTCAACCCGGAAGTAACTCAAATAGATAGAAAGCTAGCTAACTAGCTAGCTAATAGATAGCCAGCTAGATCGACATATAGATAATAGATAGCACCTAGATAGCTAGTTAGCCAGCATGATAGCAAATAGATAGATAGCTAGGTAGCTATCTAGATAAATAAAAAATAGGTGAAGAGAGGAAATATATTTATTTTGTTTTACTATTATTAGTTTTTCTGTGGGTGAGCAGCGGCCACCACACACGCCAGCGTTCACTCAACCCGGAATAATTCAAATAAATACAAAGCTAGCTAGCTAGCTATTATATAGCCAACAGATAGCTAGCCAGCGAGCTAATAGAAAGCCAATAGATAGCTATTAGATAGTCAGATAACCAGTCAGTCATAATAATATTCTAATTCTAATAATATAATAATATAATAGTCATATTAATAGATAGCGAGCCAGCTGGATAGATAGCTAACACTCTCGAAACAGGAAGCCGAATAGAACCCAAATAATAAAAAGTGCCTCTTTGCAATTTAATTTGATCCGATTAGGTAATCCTTTATGAGTGTCCTCCATAATTATTTTGTCATGTCTTTTTTTTATGATGATACTAGTGCAGCGTGTTCTAGCGGAGACAAATTCCTTGTGTGTTCTACATACTTGGCCAATCAAGAGGATTTGGATTCTGATTTAGCATTTCACCTTCAATTTACACAAATGACCTTCCGATCGGAACGAGCGTTTTGGATTGAAGACGTACAGCTGGAGTGCGAGGGTCCACGGGCGCCGGCCTTGTATTTTCAATGTAAACAAAGTTGAACCCGCCGAGGATTTGTCACACCCGCACATCACTGTAAGTCTTCACATGCTTTCCAGCAGCTCCTATGTTTTGCTTTTCTACTTTCATTTCTTTCATAACTTTGCTGCTGTGAAATGTAAATTTCTCCACTGCGAGGCAATAAAAAAGAAGAAATAATAAAGGCAAATCCAATCCAATCCAATCCAATCCATGTTGTACAGTAGCAGGAGGACCATTGGCAGTGTCCCATTTAGCCTTGAAAACACGACTAGGAGAGAAAAAAAAAGCAATTGTGCTTATGAGGACTCAAAAAAAAAAGTTCATCACAGTATCACTTGTGGTAAAATATTTGGGAAGAAAATAAAAAGAAAAAACGCAAAAGCCTTTTTGTCCTTGCCAGTTCATGGTAGCACCAAGCAAACAATTTCCTCCTTTTTCCAGAGTCCAGTAACCGTTTTCCTGGCATCATTTTCAGGCACCCTCGTTTATTTTGGCACATGGTCGGCCTCTCGGTTGAAAGGCTCCAGAGTGCTTGAATTCCACAAAAAGGGGGGTACTTTTAAGGTCCAGTCTTCGTTCTGTGTTATTTTGGTTCCGATGTTAGACTACACTGATGTGTGCGTGTGCAAAAAAGGTGTGTACCCATGTTTAGGACAAACCAATGCACGTCCTCAAAACTCATGAAAACGTGTGTCTGGGTGAGAAAAAGTGTTGACCAATCTTTGTGAGAAATCAACGTACATCCTTAAAACTCATGAAAACATGTTTGTGTGTGTGTGTTTGCGTGTGTGTATGTGTGTGTGTGACAGTAACATAAGTGCACAGCACAGCACATCACCAGCTATTAACTCAGTGGTGGCATTCATATTTACAGCGTCTTTACAGTGTGTGTGTGTGTGTGTGTGTGTGTGTGTGTGTGTGTGTGTGTGTGTGTGTGTGTGTGTGTGTGTGTGTGTGTGTGTGTGTGTGTGTGTGTCTAATGAGAGGTCCTTAGTGGACCGAAGACTGCGGCCGGGCGGCGGTGTGGGGCCTGTTGGGTGGGTCCAGCTGGTCGTTGGGGACGGAGCGGCGGTTCTGGTCGGGGCGGTTGGTGGCCAGGTATTTGGCCCTCATACTGGAGGTGTACTGAGGACCACCGGGGAGATGTCAAAGGACAGAAAAGAAACAAGACCAGAGAAAGGTGTTTTACATGGAGTCAATGCAGCCGAGTTGTGTTTGCGGAAGTGGGGTGGTGGTGCTAGGGGGTGGAGGTAGCTTGAGGAGCTAGGTCGGTAGTGGAAGGATGCAGATGGAAGGATTGTTGGGTGAGAAAGGGAGGTAGGTACGGCGCTCAGTCGCTCGGTCGGTAGAGGTATGAAGCATGTAGGTAAGTCGGTAGGTTGCTCGGTCAGTCGGTGTAACACGTAGCTCAGTCGGTCGGTACAAAAATAGACAAATGGAACTGTCAGAAGAAGATTGCCAGGTAGGTGGGAGGAACACCAAAGTAGATATATAAGTAGATAGGTAGGTAGGTAGGTAGGTCTGCAGGTCAGGTGCAACACATTGGTAAGCTGATGGAAAGGGAGCGAGGTAGGAAGCTAAGGAAATAGGAGTTGAGGAGATCAGTCGGTCAGTCATTGGGTGTACACGAGAAGCGAGAAGAAAAGAAAGGATAAGTGCGATTCGGTGGAAGACTTGGGTCACTTGGTCAGGACTTGGTTCATAGCTAGGGTGGAACACATGGCTGAGCTGCTAGAAAGGTAGGAGAGTCAGTAAATAGGTCCGGAGGTGATCGGTCAAGGATTTTGTTTGCTTGGTTAGTTTTGGTTAGGTATGGTGATGGTCGGAAGATGGGGAAAAGTCGGGAGGCAGGGGGGGGGGGGGTGTCTCCTTTGGTCCAGTCGCTCGGTCAGTGGAATACAGTTAGCCAGGTTAGTAGGGAGATGGATGACGACGACAGGAATATTTGGACCGGTCATTTGGACAGCTGGGGTTTAATTATAGACATTAATTGACAATCAATTAGGTGGAAACGAGGTTATTGTCATTGATTAAATCGTTAGTGCTCCAGTTCTGATGTTAGCGCGCTAACCACTAATACTCTGCTACATCCAGCGGGCATGTAGCATGTGCACTGCGCAGCAAGGACACACACACCTCCACTCAAAGGCACACAATGAAACACTGTGGGTAGAGGCGGAGTGGTGGTGGTGGGGAGGGGGGTTCAAGGAGAGGCTGGGATGGTGGAGATCCGAGGAGGGGGAAGGTGGGAATAGGGCGTACCGAAAAAACCGTTACATGGACTCGCACTAGCAAACCCCGCGGATACCAGAAGTAGAGGACTCATCTATTGTCGTTTCCCCAGGCTGCCAAAATGACCCTGATCCGGACCCTGGTGGGGGTTGGGGGGTGGTCATTCCTTCCAATTGCCACCGATGACAAACATCCGGTTGATGGTGTGGCTAATTGGAAGGCGGCATGCGTGCGATGGGTGCGGGGGTGTTCTAGAAAGTGTGCACTTACAGAGGGTGGAGGGGACTCCCTGCCAATCAAGGGGGTGTTCTCACACCGGGGGGTCTGAAAGTTTGCGTTCTGGTTCCTGCGTTGTAGAATCAGAGGTTACCGCGACGGGCAGACGGCTAGCGGCTCGGCTAACTCGATTGCAGCGTGTCAGGCTTGCCAAAAAAATCTGGAATGTTCTAGCGCAGGGGTGGACACTCCTGGTCCTGGAGGGCCACCCTCCTGCATGTTTTCCAAGTCTCCCTGTTACAATACACCTGATTCAAATGAGCAGGTTCAGTATTGTAACAGGGAGACTTGGAAAACATGCAGGAGGGTGGCCCTCGAGGACCAGGAGTGCCCACCCCTGTTCTAGCGTGATCGTTTTCGGGGGTCTGTTTTGGCGAGGGAGACAAGCGGGAGGGCCGATAATTTGTCCCCAGGTACGCAAAGATCTGTTTTTTGGTTTGCTACTGCTTCAGGAGGCACCTCAATGGTGGAAACATGTTATTTTACGCTAAATATCAGGTACCTAACGCTGAATATCAGGTTGAACAATGATTTTCACTACATTGTCACAGTGACGGGCGGGTATCGCACTTTTGCTTTGGATTCAATTTTGGGAACCGTCGTGGTGCAAATGTGGGGCACCAGAATTTGTTACTCTGCAGAGCAAGCTACTTTGGGACCCTTGGACTACAGTGGGTGGAGTCAAAAAGTAGAAAACTGCACTGCAGTTAGGGTCTACGTATCGGCTACCAACCAGCGGTACCAAACGGACCGCTCCATTTTGTGCGCAATCGCCACGACTTGACAGATCTCTTTTCGCAGCATTAGCAAAAATCGCCGCACCCTACCGACGTGAGGACTTTGGTTTATTGTACCCCTCACCTATGCTAACTCAAGCCGAGCTGTTGCTAGCTAGCATAGTGCGCTAACTCACATGTACTCAGTGACGGGGGCATTGCTGACGGTGTGGGCGGTGGCGGGCAGGCTAGCTTCGCTACCGTAGCTGGAGCCGCAGCTGTAGAGACTGGGCATGTGAACGCGGTACAGGTTATCGTGAACACCGCCGCCTCGCGAGGCGCCCGACTCATCCTCTCCGTCTTCCTCCTCCGTCCTTTTGTGGGGAAGGGCGAGGGGGGGTTAGGGAGCGGCGGGTAGAGTCGGGAATTGGTGGTGGGGGGGGAGACAACAGATTGTAAACAAACAGCAGGAGAGGAGAGGGGCAAAGGTGACTTAGCTCGGCGCTAACATCGGCGCTAAAGCCGCCCGGCGGCAACGTGAGCGCCATCATGCCGAAAACATGCAGCCGACGGGTGCACATGCAGCCTTTTTTGTCCGGGAAACTTAAAGCAAATAGGATCATGATGATGATCGGCGTACCACGAAAAACAAGAGGGGCGGGTTGGCGGTTGGCAAACTACCATTTCCAGACAACAACAACAAACACAAAAAAAAAAAACGGTGAAAATGAAGCTGATTATCAGCCAGTCAAGTCGAGTCACTGCTGATTTGGAATGTGGATCCGATGTATATACATTCACAGTGAGTAGATTTGAAATGTTGGTTTGCCGTTACGCAGTTTTGTGCTGCCCTTGAAACGGCAATTAATTTTTGAGAAGAAAAACATTTGCAACGGCTACTGACGGTTTCGCAACCTGGCAACACGGAACAAATTCCGTCGATCTCACAGCATCCATTAAATCCTTCCTATTCGCTTATGCAAAATGTCATTCCATAAAACATTCCATAAAAAAATAAATCAACAAATCATTAAATGTGTGAATAAAAAAATAGACAAATAAATAAATATGCAAATAAATAAACACACCAATAAATAAATAGATCAATAAATGAATAAATAAATTAATAAATAAATGAACTCATAAATGAATAAATGAATGAATTAACATCTGAAAAGGTACATTGATTGACAAAAAAATAAATACCTGAATACATAAATAAATTGATAAATAAATGAACACACAAATGAATGAATAAATACATGAATAAATAAATGAATAAATAAATGAGTAACTGAATAAATATGTTGAGAAATAAATAAATAAATGAACAAATGAATCAATGAATGAATAAATAATCAATGAATAAATAAATAAATAAATAAATAACGGAATGAATACATTGACTGATGAATAAATAATAAATAAACAAATAAATAACGGTATGAATACATTGACTGAATAAATACATTGATAAATAAATAAACACGAATGAATAAATGAATGAATAAATAAATAACTAAATGAATACAATGATTCATAAATAATAAATATAAAAATTAATGAATAAATGAATAAATAAATAATGAATACAATGATTCATAAATAATATATAAATGAATGAATAAAAGAATAAAGAACTAAATAAATAAATACAATGATAGATATATCATAAATATATAAATGAATTAATAAAAGAATTAATAAATAACTGAATAAATATGTTGCTAAATAAACACATGATTGACTAAATAAATAAATACGATTGATAAATAATAAATATATATATGAATGAATAAAAGAATGAATAAATAACTGAACAAATAAATACAATAATAGATGAATGAAGTTAGCAGTTTTTTTGACGACGATACTAGTGCAGCGTGTTCTACCGGAAACAAATTCCTTGTGTGTTCTACATACTTGGCAATAAAGATGATTCTGATTCTGATTAATAAAAGAATAAATAAATAACTGAATAAATAACAAAACATGAATAAATGAACAAATAAATGAATAAATAAATACCTAAATGAACACGATTGATAAATACTAAATATATAAATGAATAAATAAAAGAATAAATAAATAACTGAATAAATACATTGATTGAAAAACAAACAAATAAATGAGGTGGTTGTTGCCAGAATTAGCATGGCCGCTAACAACATGGAATCTCGCCCGCGTCATTCACGTGACCACGCGCCGATCAAGACGTCGGCACGTCAAAGCGAAGGAGACAAAGGAGGAGGAAAGGACGGAAAGAAGAAGGCAACACACACAGGCAGGAAGACACGGCCATGTAGAGAACTTGGGCTGGTTTGGAGTGGTTCGGAGGGTTCCACACAAGCGGGTGCCGCAAAGATCAAGATCTGAAGATGAAGGATGCAGGGGAACACGGCGCCCAAGGACAACATGCAAAGACTCCTCAAGTCTCCAAACAGCCATTCCTTTCGCGCAGCGGTGCTTCCCAAACGTAACGGCTCGCCACATTGCAACATGCAACATATACACCGCGAGAAAGTCCCCCAACCGCTTCCGGCCCGTCTTTGGGTGGCTTTTGTCAAGTGATTCCAGTCTGAATATATGAAGCAAAATTTGAAGCCTGTGCCTAAAAATGACGTCCAAAAAGAAAATCAAATACATTTTTCAGAGAGTTTAGGGTGCCCCCCCCCACCCACCCACCCCAAACCCTGCCTGATACCCGAAAACGGCCAGGACATTTTACAAGCGCATGGTCATGAGTCGCAAGGCGCTCTATGTTGACGTCATTTTGCAACTTCATGCCCAGCATTTTGACTTGGAGCCGAGACAAGTTGAGGAAACCCCGCATGGCATATCAGTAGCACGTTAGATGTTAGCGTATGCATTCGTCGCGCGGGCGTGCGATGGCGCGCAATGGCGCTTACCTCTTGCCGGGCCAGGTGTGCGGCACGCTGCACACGATGGAGGAGAACATGAGCGCCGTGACAAAGGAGAAGAGCACCAGATAGATGAAGCCCTCCACGCCGTCGTAGCACAAGCCCGTCAGAGCTTGCACGTAGTCCTGCAACAGGCAAATAGGGGCCGCCCGCGACAAGAGCACAAGTGTCAAAGTCTTTTTCTTGCGGCTCGATCGCTAGCTAGCTCTATTGCTAGCTAGCTCCATCGCTAGCTGGCTCAATCGCCAGCCGGCTCTATCGCTGGCCAGCTCCATCGCTAGCCAGCCCCATCGCTAGCTAGCTCAATCGCTAGCCAGCTCGATCGCTAGGCAGAATCAGAAAACCTTTATTCGTCCCACAATGGGGAAATTTGCATCTAGCGATGGAGCTGGCTAGCTCCATCGCTAGATAGCTCCATTGCTAGCTAGCTCCATCGCTGGCTAGCTGCATTGCTAGTTAGCTCCATCGCTAGCTGGCTCGATCGCTAGGTGGCTCGATGGCTAGCTGGCTTGATGGCTAGCTGGATCGATGGCTAGCTGGCTCGATCGCTAGCTGGCTTGATCGCGACCTAGCTCGATAAATGAGTATGGAATTTCACAAATTTGATTTGCTTTCACGGGCCGAATAAAATGATGTGGCGGGCCAGATTTGGCCCCCAGGCCTTGACTTTGACACCTGTGATGTAAACTGGCAATGGGAAAGGACCAAAGGACCATTTTCAGAAAATCGCTGAAGAGGAAATAAAGTCTGATTAATAGACCAATTAAAAATAATAATAATAATAATAATGTTTCAAAAAAAATCATGTGCCCGTTCTTGCACCATCATGTCCTTTTGGATTCGTTTCACATCACAACTAACAGTGATTTTTATTTTTCAAGTAAAAACCAAAAAAGGCCTGAAGAGTGGAATGGACGCCCGGGAAAATGGCATCCGTTCAACCTTTGGGCGACCACTCACCATGTGCAGGCTGCGACAGTCCACCAGAGCCGTCAGCTGATGAAGGCCCGCTTCCGTCGAGTTCAGTACCGACTGGATCTGATCCAGACTTGCCTGAGGGCCACGCGCAACCAAGTTACTCATTGTACGAGTTGCAAAAAAGTTACAAGATACATAAAATAAATAAATAATTGTAAAAAAAAATCAATCATACGAGATTATGTTAGGATTGAATAAACAAGACGAACATTTTTGCAACGCAATACGTGGGGTAAAAGTAAGAATGAAGTGGAGGCAGGGATGAGAATGACAAATGAGATGAGGCGTGGTGCACACACATCGATACTGTGTGTGTATATATATATATATATATATATATATATATACAGTAAAGTCTCGTTATATCGATATTCAAGGGAGTCCGAAAAAATATCGATATAACCGGGACTATCGATATATCCGACCCTGTTTGCATGTAATTTTCTCCGTGCGTGCATAGAAATAGTATCGATATAACCGGGACTATCGATATATCCGATATCGATATAACGAGACTTTACTGTATATGATTAGAAGTATGTTGATGCTAACGTTAGCCAGGGGCTTGCATTAGTGCCACTGACATTCGACTGTTTCATCCATTGTATGGTTTCATTAGAACGTGTTCTCTCCACAAAGGCGAATTCTTCGGTCCATTCAAACAGATGTATTTTAACTTGTCTGGTTTTTCAAAAGGGGAAGTTCACCTGCTTTGATCATCCAATCAAAATGGCGCTTTCCACCAACCGGCGTCAGTATCATTCATTCAAAATTGCGTTTTCCGCCAACACAAGTCGAAAAAGGAAATGAACAGCGAAAAAGCGAGAATACATATTTAGTTTTATCCGGTCATTTTGGTCTGAAAAAGTCAAAATTCGCCGATCGGCGGAAAATTCTCATCCCTGAGTGGAGGAAATTATTTTCAAAGCACAGTCTGAATTTCACAAAATGGCATTAGTGTGAACCCCCCCACCACCAAGAACAACAAAAGAAAAATCCTTGTCAATTTCTTGACTTTTTTAAAGGACAACCGACGCCTCCGTTTGGTCGGAAAACTTTGTGTTGAGCTGTGTTGATGGCAAAATTAGAAGGAAAACACATAAATAACGCGATGGTGAATCGTTTATGTGTTGCACCATTTGATACTAGCTGACACAAATTCCAAGCAGCCAAAACCCATTTCCAACGGAGCTCTGGCTCCATCTTCTGCATTTTCTGGGACGCTACACATCAGTCTTGATGCCTCAAAATGACCCGGAAGACCTTCTTTAATCGATAATTTATGCTTACCTGTTCAGAACTGTTTGAATCATATTCATAACTGGATGCGCAACAAGAAAGCATCTTCTCCGAATCTGAAGCCATTGTTTTGATTCTCGAGCAAGGCAAGACGTCTTGGCGTGACGTCATGAACTGGGGGCGAGACTTTTTGAAAATGCCCAATTCGCAGCTCAATTTTTGGCAGATTTCGCACACTTTAAGTCATTTTTATTGGTGTTTTGCATTTGACTAAAAATATCAGCCTGCGTGTTTTGGGTATTTTAGATGTGATAAAACATTTTTTTGACGTCAGTTAGGAAACAAAAAAACGGTGTCGGTTGTCCTTTAAAGGACAACCGACACCATCGCGCTGAACATTCAGGAAGTCTTGTTTTTGAGTTGGTGACGAGACCGTACGTGACGTCAGAAAAGGACCGCCTCCTCACCGTAAAAAACACGCATTGTAGCGTCTTTCCATCATGTCAATGTATTTTGCTGTACTGTTTTTTTAAACCATGTCTTACACCCAAAAGCCGCCAGCAGAGGGAGGCAAACTCCATGGAAAGAATGTATCAGCCTGTGTAAACGGGCTGATTCATTCCTCACCGGAGCTGGTCGCCATTTTTCTGCCTCTTTTTGGGTGAGACATCCCCACCGCCCCTTGCCTCAAAATGGCCCAAATAAATTATTTAATCGATTGCAAACATGTATGCTTTGCTCATCAGGACTATTTGAATCATATTCATAACTGGATGTGTAACAAGAAAGCATATTCTCCGAATCTGAAGCCATTGTTTTGATTCACAAGCAATGCAAGACGTCTTGGCGTGACGTCACGAAATGGGGGCGGGACTTTCTGAAAATGCCCAATTCGCAGCTCAATTTTGGATTGGATTGGATTGGATATGCCTTTATTCGTCTCACAGATAGTGGACACTAAGTCATTTTTATTGGCGTTTTGCATTTGACTAAAAATACCATACTGCATGTTTTGGGTATTTTAGATGCTATAAAACGTTTTCTGGTGTCAGTTAAAAAAAAAGTGACATCGGTTGTCCTTTAAGTGAGAATATGATCCTGTACTAAGCCCGCCCCCGTGCGTGCGTGCGAACCCCCCCCCCGGAGCAAGCTAACGCACGGCACACCTTGGTGTTGGCGTATTCCCGCGTGGCCGATCGCAAAAGCTCGGACACGTCATCCTGCATCTCCACCAACGCCTTGTGGCTCCCCGACAGCCTCTGCATGCGCACACACACACAAACAAATACACACACACACACAAACACACAAACTCCAGTCAACATGGAATATTCATGTACATATGTCCAAGATGGCTGCCATGGACACACTTTGATGGTCAGCCAAGTGGGGCCTGTCAAGTCTCGTCTGTTGTTTTTGGAGCACTCTTGTGGCTATTAATTGCTAAGATCCCTTCAAACCTTAATAATAATAATAACTTTCATTAATAAGCGCGTTTCAAAACTCTCAAGGTCACTTTACAGTCACAGGATAAGTTTTTCTGTGGGTGAGCAGCGGCAGCCACACGCGCCACCGTTCACTCCACCCGGAAGTAACTCAGATAAAAAGCTAGCTAGCGAGCTAATAGATAGCTAATATATAGCTAGACAGATAGATAGCTAGCCAGCTAGATAGCTAATAGATAGCTAGCTAGATAGATAGATAGGCAGCGAATAGATCAGGGTTGAGTTGGATTCCTCCCATTTGTTTTTTCTTCCCTGCTGCGGGAAACCGGAAATTTCCCACTGCAGAGAATGAATCGGGAAACAAAATGCCGCTGAAACTTGGTCTCGTTTCCATTTGGCGGTCGCTAAATAGGCAGCCATTTTGACTTTGGTCACCTTTTTTGCTTTGCTGCCCCCAGGGATGGGTGTGCGTTGAGAGTTCTGAAAGGCGCTTATAAATGCAATGTATTATTATTATAAACGAGGCCCGGGAAAAAAATTCTCATGTAGATATTTCATGCTTTATCCCTGCCAGCATTTCCTTGGCTATTCTCCATAGTCGTGCTTTGTCTTCAGTTTCGATTCTCCAAAAGACTTCACACGCATTCCTTTTCTTTGGATTGTTGATTAGCATTTCTTTAGCTACGTTTCATTTCCTTCCCTCGCCTCGCCCACACTGAAACGTGAGTTAAGCATTGCTGTTTTGCACAATTACCAATATCCAGAGTTTACATTAAGTATTTAACTTGTCAATAAATTATTTTTATCATGGACGCATATTTTGTCACGACAATGCTTGGTGTGAGCCGAGAAAAAGTGAAACAAAATTTTATGCCGATTTTTAATTGAAAAATAGGGGTGCGCGTTACACTCGAATAAATACAGTACTTTTCAAATGTGATGTCAAAAATAATGACTGTCGTTCTGGTTGTATGGGAAAATTTGAAATTTGGGTTTGGACTTTAGCAAGCGTAATGGCGCTTGATGTGCTTGCTTTGCTTTGGCGGGCCGAGTAAAATGATGTGGCAGGCCAGATTTGGCCTACGGGCCTTGACTTGGACACCAGTGATCAAAGGGATTAGCCAGCTAGCTGAATAGAAAGAGAGCTAGTTAGTTGGATCGCTGGCTAGATCACTAGCTATCTAGCTCGCTAGATGAGCATGGAATTTAACACATTTGATTTGCTTTGGCGGAGCTAAATAAAATAATGTGGCCCCTGGGCCTTGACTTTGACACCTGTGGTGTCAAGATCTTTCCATTGTAGACGTGGCACATCTCCAAGTGGAATTCAAAGAATCAAATTACCTGCTGGAAAGGGTTGACTTGTCCCGGGCTGCACATAAGGTAATACTGCAGGATATCTGGCAACCAAACAACATATGTGATAGAGATTAGACAGAATAAGAAGTTATCATATTTAAGTTTCGTCAATCACGTGGAATAATCATTTCCTTCTGTGAAGCGAAACATGGCGGCCACGGGGGGTTGAGGGAGGGGGGCAGTCGCTTCACATGCTCCGAAGAGGAAATGCCATTTACATGCCACCATTTGTGCAACCCGCCACAATGTGTGTGTGGGTGTGCGTATATGTGCGTGTGTGTGTGTGTGCCATTGCGGAAACAAGTGTGAGACAACAGATCCCATTAAAACAAGACACAAGGGAAATGAGAAATAATGCTGTTAAAAAATAAATAAATAAACAAACAAATAAGTCAAGAAGTAAATGGATCAAAAACACAGAAATAAATATATAAGGTGAATAAATAAATAACCAAGTGAATAAATAAATCAAATAAATGAATAAATACATAAACACATAAACAGATACATCAAGAAAAGAATATGTAAATAGATAATCAAACAATTGGACAAACGAACAAATAAATTGATAAATAAATGAATAATAAATTAAATAAAAACATATACAGTGAGACCTCGACTTACGAACACCTTGTCTTATGAACTTTTCATCTTACGAACGTCAAATTTATGAAAATTAAAACTTATAATAAGCACTATTTTCATAATACACACCCACCACGGTTGGTCCATCAAGCACACGACCTTTGGATCTGGCGGAGTGATCTTCGGCGGAAGCACATGACCGAACAGCGCACCAGCCGGCGCTACTTTCCACACACCCTCTCATTGAATGCACACATCGATCGCCTACTTGGAGCTTTTTGCTGATAATTTTACTATGATGGGACCGGAAAAAAAACACCACAGGCTCGTGTTCAGCCCAAGAAGACACAAAATATAATCACCGTCGCTGAGAAGAAGGAGATAATTGAAAAACACAAACAAGGTGTGCGTTTGTGTGATTTAGTGGCCGAGCACGGCTACGCTAAGTCAACCATTGCTACCATTCTCCGGAACAGAACCAAGCCATCAGAGGTGCGTCTGGTGCAAAAGGTGTTTCCATGCTCTCAAAGCGACGGTCTCGGGCAATCGAAGAAGTTTAAAAACTTCTGTTAATTTGGATTCACGAAAAGCAGCTATCTGGCGACAGCATGAGTCAAGCAATTTTATTTATTTATATTATATATTATATACAGTAAAGCAACCTCAAACTAGCAACAAGGAAAGCGGCTACGACCAAATACCTCCAGCGGGTGAGGCAAGTCCTAAGAAGCCAGCTCAATGGCAAGAACAAGACCCGGGCAATAAACAGCTATGCCCTGCCAGTGATCAGATACCCTGCAGGAATAATAAGATGGCTAAAGGTAGAGATTCAGACCACTGATGTTAAGACCCGAAAACTCCTCACCATGCATGGAGGGTTCCATCCCAAGTCCAGCACACTGAGACTGTACACAAGCCGTAAGCTAGGAGGTCGGGGGCTAGTGAGTGTGAGAGCCACTGTCCAGGATGAAACATCCAAGCACATGGAATACATCAACGGATCCAACGGATGATGTACTCAAAGAATGTCTCAGTGCTGGAAGAGGGACAATCATGTGAGCAAAAGCCCCTACACGGGATGTACCACTGAACCATAACTGAAGTGGCTGATCTCAAGAAGTCCTATCAGTGGCTAGAGAGGGATGGCCTAAAGGACAGCACAGAGGCACTCATCCTCGCTGCTCAAGAGCAGGCCCTGAACATCAGAGCCATAGAGGCAGGGATATACCACTCCAGGCAAGACCCAAGGTGTAGGTTGTGCAAAGAAGCACCTGAGACAATCCAACACATAACTGCAGGGTGTAAGATGCTGGCATGGAAAACCTACATGGAGCGCCATAACCAGGTGGCTGGCATAGTCTACCAAAACATCTGTGCGGAGTCTGGCCTGGAAACCCCAAGGTCAAAATGGGAAACACCTCCCAAGGTAGTAGAGAATGACCGAGCTCCTGTGGGAATTCCAGATACAGACTGACAAGATGGTAATGGCCAACCAACCAGATATCGTGGTCATAGATAAAGGACAAAGGAAAGCCGTTGTCGTGGATGTAGTGGTCCAGAGTGATGGAAACATCAGAAAGAAGGAACATGAGAAAATCGAGAAATACCAAGGGCTCAGAGAGGAGCTGGAGAGAGCCTGGGAGGTAAAGGTGGTCGTGCCTGCTGTGGAGCACTCGGGGGCAGTGACCCTCAAACTCGACCAGTGGTTGCAACAGATCCCGGGAACAACATCGGATATCTCGGTCCAGAAAAGCGCAATGCTGGGAACAGCACGGATACTGCGCAGAACCCTCAAGCTTCCTGGCCGCTGGTAGAGGACCTGAGCTAAAATGGGGCCAGACACCACCCGTGGGGGGTGAGACGAGGAATTTTAACATTTTTATATGCTTATATAAGTGAATAGGTGAATAAATGAATAAGAATGAATAAACGAATAAGTTAATAAATAAAGTTAATAAATGAATGAATAAATAAACATATATAAATAATTACTATCTACTAAATATCCTATACAACCGATGTCAGAGTCTGGTTTGCATTGCGTTTCCAGTGAGGGTTGGGCTCCACCAAGGCTGCCCTTTGTCACCGATTCTGTTCATAACCTTTATAGTTATGAACAGAATCCATTCATAACCTTTATGGTTATGAACGCAGCCGAAGCGTTGAAGGGTTCCGTTTTGGTGGCCTCAGTATAGCATCTCTGCTTTTTGCAGATGATGTGGTAATGTTGGGGCCTTCAAGCGGAGCTCTCCAACTCTCTCTGGAGCGTTTCGCAGCTGAATGTGAAGTGGTTGGGATGAGAATCAGCACTTCCAAATCTGAGACAATGGTTCTCAGTCGGAAAAGGGTGGAGTGCCCTCTCCAAGTCTGGGAGGAGATCTTGCCTCACGTGCAGGAGTTTAGGTATCTGGGAGTCTTGTTCACGAATGAGGGTGTGAGGGAGCGAGAGGTCGACAGGCGGATCGTCTGCTGTGATGCGGACTTTGTACAGATCTTTCGTGGTGAAGAAGGAGCTGAGCCAAAAAGCGAAGCTCTCAATTTACCGGTCGATCTACATCCCACCCTCATCTATGGTCACGAGCTATGGGTTGTGACCGAAAGAACGATTACCCAGATACAAACAGCCGAAATGAGCTTTCTACGTAGGGCGTCCAGGCTCTTCCTTAGAGATAAGGTGAGAAGCTCGGTCATCCGGGAGGGGGCATCTGATTAGGATGCCACCTGGACGCCTCCCTGGTGAGGTGTTCCGAGCATGCCCCACTACCGGGAGACCACGGGGACGACCCAGGACACGCTGGAAGCCCAGACTTCCTTCTCCCCAGCCACTTATTCTAGCTCGTCCTTGCGCATCCCGAGGCGTTCCCTGGCCAGCTGGGAGACATAGTCTTTCCAGCGTGTCCTGGGTCGTCCCCGGGGTGGCAGAAGATGGGTGGATGGATAAATAAATGAACAAGTCAATAAGACAATCAATAAAAGTAATGAATAAATAAATAAACATATATCTAAATAAGTGAGTAAATAAATAATCAAATAAATGAATAAATAAATAAACATACACTGAAATAAAAGAAAAAATAAATAGATAATCAAATAACTGGACAAAAAAACAAATAAATGGATAAAAAACTAAATAAATATGCATATAAATAAATATATAAATGAGTGAACAGGTGAATATATGAATAAAAATGAAAGCAAAAATAATCTGATGAATAAATAAAGCAAATAAATAAATAAGCAAATAAATTAATGAATAAATAAATATATATATAAAAAAAAAAATCCTCGTCTCACCCACCATGGGTGGTGTCTGTCCCCATTTCAGCTCGGGTCCTCTACCAGAGGCTAGGAAGCTTGAGGGTTCTGCGCAGTATCCGTGCTGTTCCCAGCACTGCGCTTTTCTGGACCGAGATATCCGATGTTGTTCCCGGGATCTGTTGCAACCACTCGTCGAGTTTGGGGGTCACTGCCCCGAGTGCTCCAACCACCACAGGCACGACTGTCACCTTTACCTTCCAGGCTCTCTCCAGCTCCTCTCTGAGCCCTTGGTATTTCTCGATTTTCTCATGTTCCTTCTTTCTGATGTTCCCATCACTCGGGACCGCTACATCCACGGCAACGGCTTTCCTTTCCCCTTTATCTATGACCACGATATCTGTCTCGTTATATCGATATCGGATATATCGATAGTCCCGGTTATATCGATACTATTTCTATGCACGCACGGAGAAAATTACATGCAAACAGGGTCGGATATATCGATAGTCCCGGTTATATCGATATTTTTTCGGACTCCCTTGAATATCGATATAACGAGACTTTACTGTATATATATATATATGTATATATATATATATATTTATTCATTAATTTATTTGCTTATTTATTTATTTATTTGCTTTATTTATTCATCAGATTATTTTTGTTTTCATTTTTATTCATATATTCACCTGTTCACTCATTTATATATTTATTTATATGCATATTTATTTAGTTTTTTATCCATTTATTTGTTTGTTTGTCCAGTTATTTGATTATCTATTTATTTTTATATATAAGTGAGTATATAATCACATGAATTAATAAACACACGAACAGATAAATAAATAAATAAAAGAATACTTAAATAGATAAACAAATAAATTGAAAAATGAACAAATAAATACATGGATAAATAAATAAAAGGGAAATGGTAATACAAATGGTAAATAAATAAAATGAAAATAAGAAATGGATGGTAAATAAATACAAAATAAAGACACAAATGAATAAATACATCAATTTGTGGAATACAATGCAGCAGCAAGCGAGCCAGCGATTGGACGCTTGCGCAGTTCGACGGTACCTTGATTGATGACGGCGTTTTCCTTGGTGGCGCGGACGACGTACGTGTCAGGGGAATCGCAGAAGTCACTGGCCGCCTGCACGTATACAAAGAATCAGAATCAGAATACCTTTATTCGTCCCACAATGGGGAAATTTGCAGTCCAGAGCAGCAATTGAAAAGGGATGGGGTAGGGGTGGGGGTGAAAGGATCGAAAACAAGATATTCTAAGCATAACAAAATAAAGTGTAACAAAATAAAGTGTAAAGAGATGGTGTCGGCTCGCCGACATTGCCACGGCGACAACCTTACCGCAGCAACGCCCAGTTCCAGGCCCAGAGACACCCAGCTGACGATGAGCGTAAGTACGCCCAGCAGGCACACGCTGCCGACGGTCACAAACGTCAAAGTCGTGAACGTTGGGGGGTGAAAATGTCTACGGGTGAACTTTGCGGCGCCGTGACGTACCCAATGAGAGTTCCCCTGGAGTTGCGAATGAGTCCGAAGAGAACCAGGAGGCAAATGAGGACGTCGAACAGCAACAGGCCCAGGTAAGCCAACCACCTGCCAACGCACCACCACAACAACAATGGCGTCCATCAAACTTGTTCAACTGAAATGACCAAGGCCACTTTTTCCAGACCACTTTGCCAATTGTTGTCGTGGGAAACGCGCACGAGTGAACCTGAAATAAAACAAAAATGAGGAAGCTTTGCGGAGGAATGTCCCGAATGATCAGAATGCTTCAAATGTGTTGAGAAATATGGAAGGACTGTGAAGGGTGGGCAAGAATGGGAGCGGGGGTTCAAAATTTTTGAGGGATTGATATTCACGTACAGTCAATCCCTGGTTTTTGACCATAATCTGTTCCGGAAACATGTTCAAAAACCGAAACAACACTTCCCATTGTACAACCCTTTTTAACTATTTTACTGCAATTGCGGAGATCTAAGCCAAACACGGCTGCCGTTTAGTAAAAAAAAAAAGGGATTCAACAAAACAAAGGCATCGGCAGTGTCTGAAACTCATGACAACAAGTTAGCGGACACCAGGGCAGACAACTCTGAAAAGTTGCCTGCCTGCCCATAAAATTGTCTGCCCCATTTTTCACAAGTTGAAACACAATAAGATGACTAATCGCAAAAAAAAAACATTGTTGCAAAGTACAGGTGACATCCGATTTACGACAAGCGCTCGTTACGACCACCCGCACTTACGACCACCAGACCGTTTTTTTTTTTCTTTTAAATTGTACGGATGCCACCGCTACAGCCAGCAACGCGACAGAGACCCGTGCAGGATGATTCATTAAGCTACAACACAAAGCGCTGGTCTCAAAAACTGGACCAGGAAAATAATCAAAAATAAAGAATACCAAAAACGACGAGTCGGGGGCAATAGAAAACCCAACAATGGCGAAAAGCAACTCGCACACGGTGAAGCAGAAAAGGTACAATTCCGAAAGGATGACGGGATGTAGTGGGGGGGCTCGGACCGACCACCGAAGATATACAAAGTCCAGGGTAATACAAAATACAAATACAAGTTGACAGCGTCCATTGGATGCGGAGAGGCGTTGCCCCGCCCCCAGCTGTCAATCCGAACGTGACAATATCGAAGTAGGAAAAAATGAGGATACAAAATAACTGTTTCTTAACAAACGCTTATGAAAATTTTCTTCAGCATGACAGCATCTCACTAGCACAGTAATTGGACACCCCCACACTCGAGCGGGTGGGATCGCCGCGACGCAATTGCCGCGTCGGCTCACGGTCGGCGCCGCTGCCTTTTTGAGACAGTTCATTCTGCTGTGCTGCGAGATGGCGGGTTGGGAGAGTCGGCGTTGCAGACGGCCCCTCGGTCGCGCCGCACGTCAGCGTGGGGTGCGGCCGCAGAGAGGGCAACCGGGAGAACCTTTTTGCTTCTGCGTCCGCCGGAGTCCGAGCGTGTGTCTTGGGTGACTTCTCCGTTAGCAAGGAGAGCGATTTTTGGACGGCTCGCATGCGTGGGGAAGCCGTGCGGATTTGGGTCAGCAGAAAGCATGTGCGTCGACACAGTAATAAAGATCGATAATATGAAATATAAAATGATTAAAATGACACTGAAAATTATACGATTTATAAATGAACTGTCAACATTTTGATATGTAATAATATTCAATAGAAAACGTTGCTTAGAAACAACGGATTTAGATCGTATACTATCCTGTCGTATGGGAGATGCCAGCGTGTCGTCATTTGTTATGATCATGTGGTCGGTCGCGTCAGCCATTTTGAATGCTTTTCGATTTACGACCGTTTGACTTACGACCGTTTTGTCGGAACGGAACCTGGTTGTAACTCGGATGTTACCTGTATAAAGGATTTTTTTAAATTAAGGAAGTACCTAACACAAATGTTCCCTTGTTTAATTTATGGTAAATATCCCTTGCTGAAGATTTTGCTCCAGTGTCGTTGGTCGTCATGGTTGTCTGCTAAAAGCCACGTGGACTCCTCTTTCTAAGTGCCTTTCAAAACACTTTACACTCACGGTATAATGTACGTTTACATTTTGTAGCGTCATAAATTTTGTTAGCTTCTTTTGAAGCTTTCTTCTGGAGCTGAGGTTCTGTCAATCTACTTTGGAAAATGATATTAAAATGCACGACCTTATAACGCTCGGAAAAGTCCGAAGAACGAAACAGGCTTCTGATTGGCTGCCGTGCCGAGCATGCAAATTGCCAAACAAACGTTCATTTGGCTACATCAAGAAGTGACACAAAAGGAAGCGGATGGGAGTCGGGTGGTGCATTTAGGTGCGCTCAGTTTGGTCCACAACCCTTTTTCAGTTGTAAACGGAGTCATCAAAAACTCAACATTTTGGTCGAAAACTGACTTTGTCTAGAACTGAGACGCCCGAAAACCCAGGTGACCATAATCGGTTCCGGAAACTTCTTGGAAAACTGACTTGCTTGAAAACCAAAACAGCACTTCCCATTATAATCAATGTAAAAAATGTTCATCTGTTACTAATTGATAAAGTGTGGAAAACTGAGACGTTGGAAAACCCAGGGTTGACTGCAATTTGACTGATCAAAGGGCTAAAGCGAACAGCAGACAATTGTCAGCAAAAACCAAAAAAAGCAGAAACATTTTTTGCACCAAAATTGCACCGTGATGTCATATTTGTCCAAAATGTGAATAATTTGAGAAATGTGGAGTGACTTTCTTGAAAACTTGGAATTAGCATGCCATTTGGCGGATGAATTAAGGACGTCCAAGTTTTTGATGCTAGAATTGTTTGAATGATTTGCAAAATGGGGGGGCGGGGTCCGACCTGTAGAAGTCAAAGGCGTCGGTGCGGCGGGCCAGGTCCTCCAGAGACACGTCCGTGTTGGACCAGAAGGGGACGTCGGCCAGGAGCTTGAGCAGCTCGTCCAGCTGGCCCTGCAGCTTCTGGATGATGGACACATAGTCCGTCTGCTCCCGGTAGACCGTCTCCAACTGGGCCAGGTTCTCCTCCACCGTCCGGTTCAGGGCCAAGGCGTTGTCCCACACCTGCGGCGGGGGGACGTCAGGCACCGGCCAACGCATCGTTCCTTGACGCGCCCCTCCCTTACCAGTTTCTCCATGCCTGACACAGTGCGGTTGGCGTGGCGCAGGGAATAGGCCAGGCGACCGGCGCCATCGCTGGATTCGCCGTTCCCGTAGAAGCCCACGGCAATGCCGGCGCTGGAGGGACGAAAACGGGCGGTGACACAAAGATGCTGCTTCGCTGGCGGAACGTTTGCGAGGGAATTCACGGCAGGCCGTTCTGCTCCGCACACCCGCGCGCAAGCTAGGTGATGAACGCGCGTGCAGCGACGACATCAATCCTCATCTGCCGACGCTAACAAGACGGAAGCTGGGATGAACATCCATTGTAGTTTATGGGAACCAATGAGTTTTTTTATGGTCTCCACAATGCAATTTCACGGGGGTGGGTGATGGGGGGGATACTTCATCACCTCACCACCCTTTGTCTCAAACCTAACCGCACCAAAAAGGATCCTTACGCACCTTAGCCAAAACAGAATTATAATGCTGCAAAAAAAAACAACAACATTTTTTAAAACACTTCTCGTCAGCCAATCTGCTTCCATCACCATGGCAACCATGAGAGGCCGGACCGAAGGCAACAGCTGTCAATCAAATTTCACACACACAGTCGTGATCAACAAGGATTCTGGTGGAGACGCACCGCCTCTCGCACTTACTTGAGTGACAGTTGGTTGTGACCCCCACCCACCTGCCCCCACACCCCCACTTTTGGCGACAAACGTGAATGGACATCAAGCGTGGCTCACCTGCACACCAGGGTTGCGATGATGACGCACCAGGCGGTGCAGCAGCAGTCAGCGCTGGGCCGCCGGGAGTGGTCGCGGTGCAGCGAGGCCGACGAATGGTCGCTGCTCTTGCGCCGGCGGCAGCACAGCCAGAAGGAGTAAAAAAGGAGGAACAGGAGGTCCAGGCCCAAACACAACAAGGCCACCGAGCCCAGCAGAAGCACCGACTGCCAAGACACAAGTGAGCAGGGGTTGGGTTGCGGTGGCACAGAGTCAAAATGGGAGGCCGCGTGAGTTAGCTTCCGGCGCTAACCGCCAACTCGGATTGAAACCTGCTGGAAACAGCCACTGACAATGGTCCCCAAAGTCTTTGTCGTGAACCGCTAGCATCTCTGCGATGCTAGCTTATTAGCACGTCATCAAAAACGCGCCCATCCTCCACGCGGGGAGCCCAAACCACGATGATTTGACAACCATTGTGGTTAAAACGGTGGTTCTCGTTTTTGACCCCCTCGTGGTCAAATTCAATCCATTTTCTGTCAATGCTGGTGCTGAAATCGAAACACACTCGAGTGTGAATATTTCTTGATTTATTTATCTAGCTATCTAGTTGGATATCTCACTAGCTAGCTATTTGCTATCTAGATCTCTGGCCGGCTATCTAGCTACCTAGCTATTAGCTATATATATCTGACTGGCTGGCTAGCTATTAGCTATCTATTGGCTAGCTAGCTAGCTAGCTTTCTATCTGTCATGGTTTGCAAGGTGGTGATGGCGGTTGTGGATCCCAAAAAAGCAGGCAGGAGGGAGCAGCAGGTTGTATTTGACAAATTGTATTAAAATAAAGTCAGCTGGAACAAAATCTAAAACATCAAAGTCATCCGAACATAAAAGTACAAAGTATCAAAGAAAACAATGAGTAAAAATCTGCCGAGATGAAACAAACCTGACAAGGTGAAGCAAACACATTCAATGCACACATACAATGACCAGACACGAAATGGTCGTGCCGGGAGTCCTTTCAACTGCCACTGATTGCAACGATCAACACCTGTGCGGCTGCAGGCAGGGCCGACAGCGCTATCCGTTGGTCGCCAACCAGAGCGTGACAGTGTGCCCCTGATCGGAACGACCAGCACTTGTGCAGTTGCAGGCGCGGCCGACAGCGCCACACGATGGTCGGCAACCAGATCGTGACACTATCTATTTGAGTTACTTCCGGGTTGAGTGAACGCTGGCGGATGTGGTTGCCACTGCTCACCCAAAGAAAAACGTATCTTATGACTGTAAAGTGAGCTTGAGAGTTTTGCAAGGCGGTTAGAAGTGAATTATATTATTATTATTATTATTATTATTATTATTATTATTACCCCCCGGGGGCGACCCAGAACACGCTGGAGAGACTATGTCTCCCAGCTGGCATGGGAACACCTCGGGATCCGCCAGGACGAGCTAGAAGAAGTGGCTGGGGAGAGGGAAGTCTGGGCTTCCCTACTGAAGCTGCTGCCCCCGCGACCCGACCCCGGATAAGCGGCAGAAGATGGATGGATTATTATTATTATTATTATTATTATTATTTATTGTACATAACTCAGCAATGTTGCTGCGACATCAGGTTGGCCATTCCGTACCCCAGCCCGAAACCCCCCCATTTCTGGCTAATCTCCCATCTCGGTTCTTCGACCTCAAATCCCCTCGGACAGTCTGGAAAAGTCATTGTGAGGCAGGACCTCACCAAGAGCCGGAATGTTCTCAGGACTCCATTTTGGATGGCGACCGAAACTGACCACCCCCTCCTCCCCTATTTGACCTCGTTTCTCCATCCCCAAATTCACTCGGTTCGACGGTTGCACACACGGGGCATCACGGGACCTGTTTGGTGTCGGTTAGCATCAAAGAGCACAATGCTAATGAACGAGCATGGCTTGTACGACCCTCCCCCGCTACCCCGCCTACGAACTGTATTGGTCGCACTTGCACAATGGCATGAAAAATGTCCTTGCTACCGTCTCAAATTTTAGCAGCGACCATTTGGGGACGGTATGGCGCCATGAAGTTAGCTTGGCCACAAAATTATTGGATTGGATTAGCCTTCATTAGGCTAATCCAATTACTAAAGATGAAAATTTATGATTTGTTGAACGTTTTCATGGATAAATATTACAATATTTACTTCATATTTTGTTTGAGTCTGGATTTATCTATCTGGCTATCTAGCTAGCTATCTAGCAAGCTATCTGGCCAACTACCTACCTTGCTATCTATTATCTATATATAAGATATCAATTAGCTATCTGGCTGGCTAGCTGTCTATCTAGCTATATATCTGGCTATCTATTGTAGCTAGCTAGCTTTCTATCTATTTGAGTTACTTCCGGGTTGAGTGAACGCTGGTGCGTGTGGCTGTCGCTGCTCCCCCACAGAAAAACTGATCCTGTGACTGTAAAGTGACCTTGAAAGTTTTGAAAGGCGCTTAGAAATGAAAATTATTATTGTTATTATTATTATTATTATTATCATTGGGGCTATTGTGAACATTGTGAGCATGCACGAAAATTTTGCGCAATCTGGCAAAACCGCAAAGAAGTTTTGAATCCTTCAGTTTCATTTTCGGCTTTGGAGCAAACCAGTTGGAATTTACCACACAATTGTCTGCAAAATAGAGACAAGAAAGCCCGTTTACATGTTTCATCCGACTCAGACCCCCAAAATTGTGCTTAAAAAAAGAGAGGGAAAAAAGAGACTAGCAGATCCAAACCGACAGCTGTGAGATTAACTGTCAACGCAGATTAGGCGAGAACCAATTAGTTTGTAATTAGCACACTCAGCTCGCGGCGTGGGGGTGTTGGACTCCAGATCGGCTTGCGGGGTGGGCAGTCAGCCGCAGTACGTGATCTACTTTCAATCTGTGCTTTTCCCAACGCGTGAGCGCGGTCGGGCTGACCCGATCAATCGCTTCCACTGCACTGACTCATCCTTGTAACCCCCACCCCCACACCCAACCACAACCCTCCCGGGCGTTACACAAAGACTTTGAGCCTGGCAAACAAGCACCCGGTCTGTTTTCCCAAGGCGTTCGCTGACCTCCAGTTCATCCGAGCGCCGTTTGCCTTTGACCCAGTCACCAAGACGGGCCACCGCAAGACTTCTCCGATGCTTCCCAAAACGGCAACGAATGACAATGAGAGGGCAAAGCCGCCGTGGTGCTCTACCGCTGGGAAACCGCAAAAGCGACTCTGCAGTTCCATCGTTGTATACAGACAACACACGCGGACACACACCAGTTCTAGTCTGAGGCCCTGACAGAATTTGCGGACTCTATATCCAGTTTCAGAAAGGAAAAAGTCACCAGAGAGAGAGAGAGCAAGAAGATTGCATTGAATGTATTTCTGCCATTCTTTGAGCCAAAATGGCCGCCACAAAGAAAACCATCATGGCCTTTTGTTCCCTAGTTTGTGTGTGAACATGCAAACATTTGAGACGCAACTACGCTTGTGCGACCAGAACCTAAGTCAATCCCCTTTTTTTCATTTATTTCAACTAATCTTGCTGACAAGGTCTGCCGCCATTTTGGCAAGGAGACGCAAACATACAGCATGTGCTTCGTCTTGGAAACATTTCTACGACTGTTTGAGCCAAAATGGCCCCGCAAAGAACATACTTTTCTCCAATGACAGGAAACTGTTTGGGCCTTTTGTTCCCTTGTTTGTGTGTGAACATGCAAACATTTGAGACGCAACTACGCTTGTGCGAGCAGTACCTAAGTCAACTGCCTCACCCAGCCTTTTTTTTTTCATTTACAACTAATCTTGCTGACAATGTCTGCCGCCATTTTGGCACGGAGACGCAAACATATTGCATGTACTTCATCTTTGAAGCTTTTTTGCGACTGTTTGAGCCAAAATGGCCACCGCAAAGAAGATAGTTTTCTCTAATGACAGAAATCTATTTTGGCCTTTTGTTGTGACATGCAAACATCAGCGTTTCAACTTTGACGTATTTCTGCGATTGTTTTTAGCCAAAATGGCTGCCACTTTTAACCACCATCTTTTTTTTCTTCCTGTGACTGTGTCTGGTTGTGCCGGATGCAAGAAAGATCTTGCGGGTGAATCAAAAGAGGCCTCGCTGTGAAAAAGTGGCCGGGAAAAAAGTGCTCTTTTCTTTTCAGCCAGCAAGCTATTCAACCTCCGATTCCTTTCTTGTCATTCTCAGCCACTCTCCTGGTCTAACATAATTAACGATTGCACCCTGAATGGAACCCCTCTCTTCCCATCACCCCCCCTCCCCGACTGCCCTCCCATCAACGCACAAAGTAAGACACACGTCTATAAAAGGCCCGAGGAAGCTTTGTGAACGAACGTCAAGTGCTAAATACGCACTGACACAGAAACCATGCACACAACATGCAATCAACAACATGCGAGATGGTGCCCAATGTATGGCGCGCGGGACAGAATAGGACCCTCGATTTGGCCCGTGTGCGTAGATTACACAAAAATCACAATTTTAAATTCAAGTACCCGTTGAGGATGATGCTGATGTCCACTGGAGGGCGCACATACAACTACCTAGCACACTGGTGTCCAAGTCAAGGCCCGGGACCAAATTTGGCCTGCCAGATTATTTTATTTCGCGGGAAAGCAAAGCAAGCATGTCAAGGGCCGTTAGCTGGAAAATGTGGTGGGCAGGGTGCGGAGGGTGCAGTAGGATTTCCCGCGCCTTTGTCTTGATTCTTGCAGTGTGCAAGTCCTTGAGAGTGGCAATGGCGGACTGCTAAAGTCCAAACCAAAATTTCAAATTGTCGTACATAAACCACAATAAGTCATTATTTTTACTTCAAATTTGAAAAAGAAATATTCATTCTTTTTGGGGGGTTTCTGATGTATTGTGTGGAGGGGATAAATATTAATAATACATTTAATTTCTAAGCGCCTTTCAAAACTCTCAACGTCACTTTACAGTCACAGGAGAAAAAAAAGCAGCATTGGGCAGAAAATGAATCAGATCCAGGTGCTCTATTAGCAAAATGGCTGTGCAAAATGTTTACAACAAGAGAAGTACATTCCACATGTGTACTGCCGCAGTCGTCTTTGCTCCCACAGGAGAGGCTGAGACCAGGAGACGAGGACCTGATCATGACGATCAAGCGAAAGATGTGGTCGCCACCAAAGTGGGAGGGGCCATTCACCGTGCTGATCACAATGCCAACTGCCATCAAAATCGCGAAAGAGCCACCTAGGTGTACCAAAGTCATTGCAAGGTCGTTCACCAACCGGATCCTGATTAGGTGGAAGACGGGTGGTGCCAAACCCGTACCCACAGAAAAAGCTAGGTTTGATCCTACTCACTAGCTATGGGTTGGGTCAACATTATCTTTATGTACGGACTCGTGGGGGCCATCCTGATGACACACGTAAAGCTCCCCACTCTTCCCGCCTGCCAAACTCCACTATTCTATCCAGTGACAACAGATAAATGCCCAAACATGGCACATCCCGTGGCCTGCCTGCCCCTACATGCTGCAGGAATAGTTTTGTTTCCCCTTGGCGTCCTAGTGAATAAAGCACGACAAAATGGAAGTGATTATCCCCATGGTTCTTGGTACGCTCGTGTCAAGTTGGGGAAGGCTTAGACCACTGGTTGGGATTACGTTGTGGTCCATTCCAAGCCCGACACAAAATGGGTTCGGGACAGCTGTGCTCAAGAATGCAGCACGAATTGTCCTCAGAATAGCTAGGGGGAACTGGTTGGGAACTGGCACTATGACAGATATCCAACTTGCTATCATAACTCACGACGTTGCAGGATGCATGGACTTGAGGCTCTGTCCAGGGCTTCCTGAACATCATATTGGTTTTCCCGTAACTATATGCATTATATCATCTGTGGCATCACCAGTCGTGACGTCGCCTGTCCACCATAAACCACACAACCACACTTTCATTTCTTTCATAACTTTGCTGCTGTGAAATGTAAATTTCTCCACTGCGAGACTAATAAAGGCAAATCCAATACAATCCAATCCAATACATCAGACTGTCAGCCTGGGTGGAGGCAGCTGACAACACTGCCCAGAGCCTAGGTGTCATAGACGTATAATATCAACCGTTTGCAGGAGAAAGACATGGCTGGAATCTGTTATTATCAAACACGTGGTACCGTTATGCTACGCTCAGTGCGAAGCAAAATAGAAAAAGTAATTGTTTTGTATGCTCTTATATGCCTTATTCTGTGACACAACAACGCATGCATTCGAAGTTATTCGGAGAGAGAATGGCTAGAGATGCATATTTGTCAATATCTTTGCATAAATCCGATCAACATTTTCCGGTTCTTCGTAATGCTTCGAAAGGAGAGATGGTTCCAGGCTTAGACACTGTTTTGGAACCAGTTAACCAAGTTATGACCGAGAGCGGGTTGTGATTACCATTACGCGTTATAATGTACAGTACGGGTCAAAATTTGGGTTTTATAGATGAGGATAGATGTTTATCCCTTTACGGACGATTGGGTCAAATTCGGTACACTAAAGATAAGTGCTTATAGATCGACAAAATGAAAGGTAGCAGTTCAAGTGCCGATTGGAACTGATGCAGCACAAGTTACATGTCCCTTTAAAACAGGTTATGTGCAGCTTTGCCTTTAAGAGAATCAGTGACATCATCTCCTTCTTGCGCAACACAACGTGCGCTCCTCGATCTTCAAAGCTCCTTCTATTTTTCGTCATGGATCAAATATCACGTAAGTATATGTTGTGATGATTTTATGAGCTATTCAGAAGAGGTTTACCTTGATAGTCCGGTTATATCGATATTTTTTCCGACTCCCAAGAATATCGATATAACGAGACTTTACTGTATTTTAATAAAAAGATGTCATATGATTAAATGTGCTACCGCTAAACACTAATGTCACCGTTTTGCCCGTATCTTTGCATCTTTGGTGGTTATGCGGTTGGAAAGTATATTCTTTTATTCCCCCGCGAGCCTACGTCTGTGCGCACCTGGTACTGTGACCGACAATACTTTCATCGTCACCAGCCGTCCAGTACACCATCATGTTAAGAGAACAGAACGCTCTCAGACTTTTCAACGCTTCATCCACTCTGTCCTGCGCGGTCTTGACTTCTGCTGTGCCTACATCGACGACATCCTCATCGCCAGCGACTCCCAAGAAGAGCACCTGCAGCACCTGGAAACGGTTTCAAGCGTCTGGACGAGCACGGCCTGGTCGTCAACTCCGACGAGTGCGTTTTTGGCCAACCCAAGATCAAGTTCCTGGGTCACCTAGTCGATGGCAAAGGAGTACGCCCTCTACCCGGCAAGGTGCAGGCCATCTGTGACTTTCCCACACTTGAGACAGTAACCCAATTACAACGATTCCTCGGGATGGTAAACTTTTACCGCCGCTTCATCCCGAATTGTGCCGAGGCTGCCCTGCCACTAAACTCGCTGACTGGCAACAAGAAGAAGCATGTTCCCGTCGACCTCTCCTCCAAGCAATTGACGGCTGAAGGATCTCGTTGCCGATGCAACACTCCTAGCTCACCCAAGCCCCGGTGGTCAGTTGTCTCTCATGGTTGACGCCTCCACGGTTTCAATCGGTGCGGTTCTCCACGACGGCCTCAACGGTGACTCTCGACCCATCGCCTTCTTCTCCAAGGCCCTCCAGCCGGCCGAACGACGGTACTCCACCTTTGGCCGGGAACTTCTTGGCGTCTACCTCAGCGTGAAGCACTTCCGGCACTTCATCGAGGGTGGCCGCGTCATCATCTACACAAGCCACTCCTCTCCGCCATCCCCTCGGCATCGACGAAGTACCTGGAGCGAGAAGTTCGGCACTTGGACTACTTCTCGCAATTTCACCTTGAGTTTCGCCACGTCCAGGGGGCTCAAAACGAGGTCGCAGACGCCCTTTCTCGAGTTGAGATCAACGCGATCCAGTTTCCCGACGGTCTTGACTACGACGAGATGGCATCAGCCCAGGTACGAGAAGGGCTGGCCGACCATGCCAACGACCCCAACATCATCGCTGTCCCTGTCCATAACTCTGGCTGCACAATCCTGTGCATCCAGTCTGTCCCTCGACCACTGGTTCCAGACTCCTTCCGGCGAAAGGTGTTCCACTCTCTACACAGTCGCTCTCATCCCGGAATTCGTGGCACAATCAAGTTGCTGGCGAAAATGTTTTCCTGGAAGGGACTGCAGAGGGACACGCGAGACTGGGTGTGCGGCTGTCTCCGATGCCAACGCTCAAAGGTCCAGCGCCATACAAAGTCACCCATGGGAATTATTGACACACCGGACGCCCGGTTCAGTCACATCCACATAGATCTTGTCGGACCCATTTGCCCCTCCCGTGGCTTCCGGTACTTGTTGACTTGCGTTGACCGCTTCACCCGATGGTGCGAAGCCCTTCCCTTGTCCGACTACGGGTCCGAAGATGTTGTCGTGCCTTCCTCCAACACTGGGTCGCCCGCTTTGGATCACCAGTCTGCACTATTTGGCAAGCTGTGCAAGTTTCTGAGATGTGAATGAAACCACACGACCGCCTACCACCCAGCTGCGAATGGCATGGTTGAGCGCCTCCACCGCCAAATGAAGGCCTCCCTGATGTCTTCCGACAATGCCGAACACTGGGTGGATAACCTGCCTCTGGTGTTGCTGGGCATCCGCTCCACGATAAAGCCTGACATCAACTCGACTCCAGCGGAGCTGGTATACCGCGCCAGTTTACGTCTGCCTGGTGAGCTGTTCAACCCGACCGACCCTACGACTGTCGTCGTCAATGATCTGCTTACCCGCCTCCGGCAGTTTGCGCTGGCTCTGCGGCCCCGGCCGCCGCGAACATCGTACCAACCTACGCACGTGGATCCTGCACTCCTCACATGTACGCATGCCTCGCGCGGTGTGATCAGGTGCGCAAGCCCCTCCAGCCCCCTTACGATGCCCCGTATCCCGTCCTCTCCCGCGGTGAGAAGACGTTCCGGATTCAAGTCAACGGCCGCAAGGACACAGTCTCCATCGACCGACTCAAACCGGCAGTCGTAGAGCACACGTTGCCGTGCTCCCGAACATCGACTTCGGCCACCCATGTCTGATGATCGACCTTCTTCGTGCCTGCCTGGCCTCTCCGTGTGGCCGAACGACCGGCAGCGGCAGACGTGTGCACTTCCCAGAACGGCTCACCTCCTACCGGCTCTTCTGAGCACGTCCAGCACATTTTTTCCTGCGTCACCTACCCCGACTTCAGATCCAGGAGGGGAGCCCTGTGGCGTCACCAGTGCGCACCGCGGCTTTGATGTCTTTCAAGCCGTTGATCTCCTTGATGTGCGGCTCAGCCTGACGCATATCACATGCTTGAAAATTGTATAAAAGTAGCCGTCGCAGGACAGAGAGGTTCACTCATCTCGGACTCAGACCCAGACAGACACACAGCTCAGAGACCTGCTCAGCATCGCACGGCCTCATGACAGGGGGCGTTGGTGATTACAGATTCTTCTCGCGACTCCTCGGCTGCAGAATAATAGAATTAGTGACAGCAAGCTACAGTAAACAGTTAGCAAGTTAAGTGCAACCATCCAGTCATTTTTTGTGTTGCTTGGCCTTATTTTCAGAATGGTGGATTACATATCTAAATTGAAAGAATTTTCTAAACTGGACTTTCAATCGAAGCAGGAGATAATTAAAGGAAGACCAACACCGGACTGTATAGCTCACAAACGGTGAGGAATAAATGTAAATCTCCTGGACAGCTTCTCAGCTTTTTGGCCAAGAAGGATATATCATTGAAACTATTCCTGAAGCGACAAAGTTGCTCCAGCTCGTGCTCACTGTTCCAGCTACTAAAGCATCAGTGGAGCGGTCATTCTCAGCACAAAATACTGAAAACATACAGTCGGAACAGGACTGATCAAGGACGACTTTCTTCACTGGCAGTGATCTCCATTGAGACAGAGAGACTTGAACTTCATTTATAAGTAAAGGTAACACGATAATAACATTTTTGTAATTATTTTTTCTATGCTACAGTTTGTATACAGTATATAAAAAATGCTGACATGACATTTTAAACAAAATACATTAACTGTTGCCAATCAAATGGTGAATACGCTACTCTGTGGAGTTCATATGTTTGTAAATCTGACTGTGATGACGTCAGCGCCTCACCAGCCATGAACCTCACCGCACGACACTGGTTTCCAGGCAGGCTGGAGAAAAATGTCAGGTGTGATGTGTGATATAAGGATTTCAGCTAGCATGAAAGGAAGTGTATAAAACGGCGGTGAGACCAGCCATGATGTTGGGACTGGAGACAGTGCCACTGAAGAAAAGACAGGAAGCAGAGATGGAGGTAGCAGAGCTGAAGAAGTGACCAGGTTGAATAGGATCAGGAATGAGTACATGAGAGGGACAACTCATATTAGAGGCTTTGGAGAGAAAGTCAGAGAGGCCAGACTGAGATGGTTTGGACATGTTCAGAGTAGAGAGAGTGACTATATCAGGAGAAGGATGCTGAGCCTTGCACTGCCAGGCAGGAGACCGAGAAGGAAACCAAAGATGCTGTTTATGAATGTTGTCAAAGAGGACATGAAGGTAGCTGGTGTGAGAGAAGAGGATGCACAAAATCGGGTTAGATGGAGGACATTGATTTGCTGTGGCGACCCCTGAACGGAAAAGCCGAAAGGAAAAGAAGATCATATAGCTAATAAATAGCTAATAGATCAGGGTTGAGTTGGATTCCTCTCATTTGTTTTTTTCTTCCCTGCTGCGGGAAACTGGAAATTTCCCACTGCACAGAATGAATCCTGAAACAAAATGCCGCTGAACCTTGGTCTCGTTTCCATTTGGCGGTCGCCAAATAGGCAGCCATTTTGACTTTGGTCACCTTTAATTTGCTTTGCTGCTCCCAGCGATTTGGCAACTCTAATGCGGGATAATGGCTTCCCCAAATTCATAACGGCCCCCGAGAGGAAACCGGAACAACCCCCCCCGTGGCAAAAAAAAACAAATACTTTGACACCCCTGACCTAAACGACGTTGGGAAATGGGCTGTTTCTCGGGATTCTACGCCTGATGATTTCGTAAGTCTATAAGCTGTTGTAGGCTTATGTTTGATAATAAAAAGCATCAATAAACGTGAGTCTTTTCAAAATGTACATTTGCACCCAGGAAAAAAGGCGGGAGGTGTTTGGAATTGTCATTTTTGCTGGCTTATTAGGCCACAAATATTCACACCGGGCCCGCTTGAGATCAATTTGGGGTAAATGTGATCCCTTAAAGGACAACCGACATCACTTTTTTGTTTCCTAACTGACATCAGAAAAACATTTTATAGCAACTAAAATACCCAAAACACGCATTATGATATTTTTAGTCAAATGCAAAACACCAATAAAAATGACGTAAAGGGTCCAAAATTTGCAAAAAAATGAGCTGCGAATTGGGCAGTCCCTTTTCTAACTGTTCCAAAAAACAATTAAAAAAAAAAAAAAACAAGTGTGCTGAAACTGCAAAAAATTGAAACCGGAAGTGGCCAGTTTCAGAAGGTCCCGCCCCCTTGTTCGTCGTGTCACGCCAAGACGTCTTGCCTTGCTCGAGAATCAAAACAATGGCTTCAGATTCAGAGAACATGCTTTCTTGTTACTCATCCAGTTATGAATGTGATTCAAATAGTTCTGAAGAGGAAAGCATACATGTTTGCAATCGATTAAAGAATTTATTCCGTGTCATTTTGAGGCAACATTGGGGGGGAATATAGCACCAAAAAGAGGCAGACGATGGCGACAAAGCTCCGTGGAAACAGGCTGATTTGTTTTCTTAGATTTTTTTTGTCAGCGAATATCAAATTGGTGCAACACACAACGATTCACCATAGTGTTATTTATGTGTTTTGCTTCTAATTTCCCCATCAACACGGATCAACACGAAGTTTTCAGACCAAACAAGGTACCGCAAAATGCATTGACGTGATGAAAGGACTGCTGCAATGTGTCCTTTCTCGGTCAGGGGCATTCCTTCAGTGATGTGACATGAAGACATGTTTTCCTTTTCTACTTTCATTCCTTTCATAACGTTGCTGCTGTGAAATGTAAATTTCTCCACTGCGAGACTAATAAAGGCAATTCCAATCCAATCCAAGACTCGTCATCAAGTCAAAATCAAGACTTCCGGAATATTCAGCGCGAGAATTAAAACGTAAGACATAGCTATATGCGGTGGAATCTTTGTAAATTACGCTCAGTAGAAGTCATTTGAAGCGATTTTACAAATTATGGACACAACTTGTCCTGAGGCGTCGGTTGTCCTTTAAATGAATCTAATCCCCCCTAGTTTGAGTGGAATGGGGAGGCTACTTAAAATTCCATCGCTTCCATGCACACACAAAGAGCCTCAGTTAAGCAGTGAAAAGGTCACAGGAAGTCGCCATATACAAGAAAAAAAGCAGCTCCCACGGCTCATCAAGCTGGCGCCCCTCCAGCCTTTTTGCTCTTCCTGCTCTTCGTCTCCCATCACCCTCATCATCATCGTCATTGCCATGCCCACCACAAGCCTGTGCTCCCCCCCTCCCTCCATTTTATTTTGTTCTCGACGCCGGTAGACGCTTGGTCTTCCCACGCTGTCAGCGCAAACGCCGCTCGGACGTGCGTTTACTCAACTGCAGATAGGTCAAGGCGTCTATGGCGGCAACGCGGCGGTGATGAAGCGAGTTGCACAATTACCTTTTGATACTCGGTGTCTTCGGGTCGAAAGTCGCTGCTGACCAACTGGAAGTCCAGGTTGAAATGAGGCAAGCGGTGGAGCAGGTTGACCCACCACGGCGGCGAGTAGTTGACCACGGCCGCCATCTTTATGACGAGATGGTTGGCGTACCCCTCGTTAAAACACGATTATTCGATGCGGACACTGCGGGAGCCAAAAGATATCTTGAAAATAAATCCCTCACACTTGATCAGCCATAATTACACAAAAACAGTAAATAAATAAAAATAAACATCGCTTTTGCTCTCCCAGGGACGTCAAGTTAAATATTTTCTTGACAAGAATGAGCTCTATGCACCTCCACTAGTCTACACATGGCGTTCTGAGAAATAATAATAATAATAATAATAATAATAATCATCATCATCATCATCATCATCATAATCATAATAATCATCATAATCATAATAATAAATTTTATTACTAAGCGCCTATCAAAACTCTCATGCACACATCATAATAATACTACATTTCATTTATAAGCGGCTTTCAAAACACTCAAGGACACTTTACAGTCACAGGATAAGTTTTCAGTCATCTAGACAATAACAATAAAAACACAGATCAAATTATAAATAATAAAAAGAGATTAATTTATATTAAGATTTCAATTTTAAATAATTGCGTTTTGAGATGGGATTTGAAGGTGGGAAGAGAATCATATTTTCGGATGTAAAATCGAGTTTGCGCAAAAATAATTTCAGCAGTAATATGCAGCCATTTTGGGGGCGGCCATTTTGCCTTGTGCTGTCGCCAGGCAATGACAACATTCCTGCTCAGGTAATGGACCAATTACGGCTCACCTATTTTGTGGGTTTGAGTCATAATTGGTTCTTATTTCAGGCAGTGGCACCGTGATGACATTTTTCGTTAGAATATGGATAGTTACACGTTCTCTTGAAAAGAAAATACTTAATTTTGGAGGGGCAAAGGGGATCCTCTTGTTTTTGAAACTATTTTTATCAATGAATATTTTTTTTCGTTTCTCAAAAACAATTAAAATCATTTTTTTAAAATCCCCCCCATGAATAAAATGAAAAAAATCTCTTTGAAAGAAAAATCTTTACAGCTGTCAAGTCCATTTTTCTCTTTTGAACAAAATACTTTTCACCTTGCAGTTCATTCACACGAAAATAAGTCGGTGCTCAAGAACAAAAATTAAAATGAAAATATTCAATGTTTTTAAGTTTAAAAAAATCACAGGGGGAATAAACACCAAAAAAATTATTTCAAAAAAATATGCGTGTTTTCATTTCGTAAAATGTCCGCCTAATAGTCAATCTGGTATTTATGTATCGATCCAAATCGTGCCGTTTCGTCAAAAAAGGGAAAAACACTACGTTCCCCCTTTTCTCCCGGAACAACAAGAAAATTTCAGTTTCGCTCACGACTATTGGAATTTCTACACGTCTGCTTTTTTTCTGCATTTGACGATCTTTCTGCTTCAGTCCCCTGCAATCGAATGCACGGGCTCCTTTCGCCTTCATGTTTACCACGGGCTGACACCACTTGACTTTCATATCGATTCCCATTCAAGTAAACAGCTTTTTTGGAGGGGGCGGGGCGTCATTCGCCGGCGAAGGTGGGGAGGGGGGGACCTCAACAAAAGCAGACACATTATTTCGACTCGCACGTTGACAATGGAAGACGAAAACAAAGCCTTCCCAAAAGTTCGATGGCCGACTCCACATTATAACGGACAACAAAAATGGCCGTTCAATCACACATCCATGTGTCCGTCCGTCCACACATACACGCGCGCGCACACACACGCGCACACACAAGTAGGTCAAGCTCGGCGCTCGACGCCGGCCGGGACCCCCCGGTAGTCGAGGCGACCTGGCCCGGTTTAGCTCGCTGGCGTCAGCCGCCCCCCTCCACATCCCCACCCCACCGGCTTTGTCCTCGGCGAGTGCCGCAGTCTCGGCCGAGTCGCCACGGCAACACCACCGCAGCGCCTCGGAACATCCCGTCCCGCTCACCTCTCTGTTCGCTCCGGGGGCGTCTGTTGCCTTGTCCGTTGCCGCATCAACGCGACGGCGGCGAGCGAGCGTTCACCGTCAGTGGCCGACGACCATTTCCAGGCTCTCGCGGGGGTCGAGTCGGTCGCTCCGGCCGCTTTGTTTGGTTCACCTGGTCGCGATGGCGTCCGCCGGACCGCCGTCGCTCATATTCACCGCGGACGGTGCTCGACGAAATGCGCACACGCACGGGAAGTGTTGGAAAGAGCGGAGAAGATTGTGGGGAGGTTTCGCGGTGGCTCACGCAGCGCGCGCGGGTGCATGTGATTGAAAAAATAAATAAGAGCGCAAGGTTACCCCCTAGCGGAAAACAAATGACAGTTCCCAAAAAGAAATGACGTCATCCATAGGACGACTTTAAAAAAAAAACTACAGAAGGCTATTGTTGCCAGATCAGGACAAAAAAAATCAATACTTTAATTGGCTATCGTTTTACTTTAATTGGCTAGACATTCACAATTGCGAGAAAATAAATTTACCCCTCAAAAAATAGGTTTTCCCTTGCCCACAAGGTTGAGATTTGATCCCCACAACTGGATGATTTATTTGATTTGATCAAACTTTTTGAAATGATTCACTTTTCTTTGAAAATCTGTCATTTTGAATCTTTGTGTCTTAGAAGAAAAATGTCCCTTGAAAAGTAACAAAAATATCATCACGTCACCTGAAAGGACAACCAACGTCACTTTTTTGTTTTTTAACTGACATCAGAAAAACGTTTTATAGCATCTAAATACTCAAAACACGCAGTATGATATTTTTAGTCAAATGCAAAACACCAATAAAAATGACTTCAAGTGTCCAAATTCTGCAAAAAAATTGAACTGCGTTTTCAGAAAGTTTTCAGAAAGTCCCGCCCCCAGTTCGTGACGTCACGCCAAGACATCTTGCATTGCTTGTGAATCAAATCAATGGCTTCAGATTCGGAGAATATGCTTTCTTGTTACACATCCAGTTATGAATATGATTCAAATAGTTCTGAAGAGGAAAGCATACATGTTTGCAATCGATTAAAGAATTATATGTGCCATTTTGAGGCAACATTGGGGGAAAATCTCTCACCCAAAAAAAAAGAGGCACAAAATGGCGACCTCCAGTGGCCACCTCCGCTTCCACAGGCTGATAAATTCCTTATATGGAGCTTGGATGCCCTCTTCTGGCAGCTTTTGGGTGCAACACGGTTCTCAGACCAAACATGTACAGCAAAACACATTGACGTGATGGAAGGACTGCTACAATGTGTTGTTTTTCCGTCAGGGGGCGGTCCTTTCGTGACGTCACGTACGCACTCGTCACCAACTCAAAATAAAGACTTCCTGAATATTCAGAGTGAATCTTAAAAACGTAAAATATAGCTATATGCAGTGGAATCTTATTAAAATACGCTCAGAAGTCATTTGAAGCCATTTTACGAATTATGGGCACAACTTGTGTCGGTTGTCCTTTAAATCAGACATCAGAAAAACGTTTTATAGCATCTAAAATACCCAAAACATGCAGGCTGATATTTTTAGTCAAATGCAAAACACTAATAAAAATGAATTAAAGTGTCCCAAAACTACTTCAAAATGACCTCGGAGATGGCGAGTTTCAGGTCCCGCCCCCTTGTTCATGGCGTCACGCCAGGATGTCTTTGCCGTGCTCTAGAATCAAAACAATGACTTCAGATTTGGAGATGCTTTCTTGTTACTCATCCAGTTATGAATATGATTCAAATAGTTCTGGAGAGGAAAGCATAAATGTTTGCAATCGATTAAAGAAATACTTGGGTATCAATTCGAGCTGTCAGGACTCCAATGTCGCGTCCCAGAAAATGCACAAGTGGCGTCTACTGGGAAGTTGTGTCAACTAGTATCAAATAGTGCAACACACAACGATTCACCATCGCGTTATGTATGTGTTTTCCTTCTAATTTCGCCATCAACACGGATCAACACGACGTTTTCAGACCAAACAAAGTGCCCAAAATGCATTGTGTGTTGCTTTCTCGGCCAGGGGCGTTCCAGACGTGACGTCACGTCAGGCATCATCATCAACTCAAAAACAAGACTTCTGAATATTCAGTGCGAGTCTTAAAACGAAAAATATAGCTATATGCTGTGGAATCTTTGTAAAATATGCTCAGTAGAAGTCATTTGAAGTGATTTTTAAAGTCAAAGTCAGCTTTATTCTCCAATATGCTAATATGTGTGACATACAGCACAGATGAAATTACTGTCCTCTCGGACCCAGCATGCAAGGCACTTATAATTACTTTAACAAACATAATAAACATGAAAAAGCCAATTTGCCGGGAGAGGGGAGCCGCTGCGTGTTCACGCGCCGCCATCTTGGGGAAGAAAAAAAAATGACAACACAAAGACACAGAATCATTCATTCTTCAGGACTTGCTGTACCCTCTTTGTGATGACATGAAGCAGTTCTAGTTGAAAGAGGAGAGGATCAAATCATCCATGTCAGCAGTGGATCAGGGACGTCATGGTGGAATTTGTACGTCTACAAGCTAAATGTTGAAAGCAAACATGAAGCTGTAGCATCCATTGACAAAAAGACATTGTCTCACATCTCCTGTCCCACATAAATCCGCTTCAATTCCAAGCCGCGACAGTTCCACATACGCATCGGCGCTCTGCGCTGACGCTGCTTTCTTCTTATCGCGGGCTCCTCAAGCCAGGCATCCATCCAACTGCAGACTGTCCAACAGCACTGACCTTTCCGCTGACAAAGCGGGGCTGTGAAGATGCTGCCCATTACAGGCGCAAAAACGCACAATGGCCCGAGAGCTGTCCAGCGATCGCAGTCAAATGGCTCCGACATTCCTCCCATTCAAAAACAGTACTGGCATATTCATGCTGCCGAAAGGCGCAACCGCTCAGCACAGTCTCCTCCTTAATGATTGTCGTGGCCAAAAATGATAAAAAACATTCTGTATCCGTTCCACACGACGCACAACAACACAAAGTGGCAAAAGAAAACACAATAACAAGACAAAAACAACACAAAAAGCAAGGCTCGTGAGAGCACTTGCTGATGGCTGCCTACTTAGGCGCCATCTTGGAAAAAAAAAGGTTGGTGAGATTGACAAATGAGTAGAGTGGGCAATCAGTGATTCAGGCGGAATCAGAGATACCAGCTCGTCCTTTAAAGGACAACCGACGTCTCCGGACAAGTTGTGTCCATAATTTGTAAAATGGCTTCAAATGACTTCTACTGAGCGTATTTTAATAAGATTCCACCGCATATAGCTATATTTTACGTTTTAAGACTCGCGCTGAATATTCAGGAAGTCTTGTTTTTGAGTTGGTGACAAGTCCGTACGTGACGTCACCAAAGAAAAAATGACGCATTGTAGCAGTGCTTCCATCACGTCAATGTATTTTGCTGTTCTTGTTTGGTCTGGGGACCTCGTGTTGCAGCCAAAAGCCGCCAGAAGTCCAAGCTCCATAAAAGGAATTTATCAGCCTGTGGAAACGGAGGTGGCCACGGGAGGTCGCCATTTTGTGCCTCTTTTTCGATGAGACATTTCCCCTCAATGTTGCCTCATAATGGCACGGAATAAATTATTTAATTGATTGCAAACATGTATGCTTTCCTCTTCAGAACTATTTGAATCATATTCATAACTGGATGTGTAACAAGAAAGCAGATTCTCCGAATCTGAAGACATTGTTTTGATTCTCCAGCAATGCAAGACGTCTTGGCGTGACGTCACGAACTTTCTGAAAATGCCCAATTCGCAGCTCAATTTTTTGCAGATTTTGTACACTTTGTCATTTTTATTCGTGTTTTGCACTTGAATAGAAATATCAGACTGCGTGTTTTGGGTATTTTAGATGCTGTAAAACGTTTTCCTGATGTCAGTTAAGAAACAAAAAAGTGACGTCGGTTGTCCTTTAAGTGTCATTCAAAAGAAAACAACATTGCATTTTCCGAAAAATTAACATTTATCTATCAAAGAAATATCACCCATCCATTTTTTGAAGACAGATATTCCGTCGGTCACTCCAAAAAATCTTTCAAAAAACATGACACATTTCTAAAAAAAATCTTTGAAATGAAAACACATTTCATTTCCTAAACATAAAAAAATCAACTGTTCACAAAAAAATGGGACTTTCAAAAGTTTCTTAAAAATAACACAAAAATCTTCAAAAAGTCTAAAAACATGAAATTTTCCTCTTAAAAAAATATGTCTCTTTACCCTCACTTTGTTTTCGCATGACGTCCAAACTACATCGTATTCACGCCGGCTCCACTTTTGATTTTAATGTATGCACCCATATGAATTATGTCGCGGCTTGGAATTGAAGCGGATTAATGTGGGACAGGAGATGTGAGACAATCTCTTTTCGTCAGTCAATGCTACAGTTTGGTGTTTGCTTTCAACATTGCGCTTGAGAAGCCTGATCCACTGCTGAAAAGGATGCTTTCATCATCTCTTTCATCTAGAACTGCTTTATGTCACAAATAGGGTACAGTAAGTGCTGAAGAATGAATGACTGTGTTTTTGTGTTGTCATATTGTTTGTTATTTATTTATTTTGACTGCAAGATGGCGCCACGATAGTGGCTGCCTTTTCTGCAGGTCCTGTATTGTTTTTCTACTTCTTTCTTTCCTTTCCTCTTCCTTTCAGAACTTTGCTGCCGTGTTACTTCCGGGTAGAGTGAACGCTGGCGCGAATGGCGGCCGCTGCTCACCCGCACAAAAAAATCCCGGGATTGTGAAGTGTCCTAGAGAGTTTTGAAAGGCGCTTAGAAATGAAATGTATTATTCTTATTATTATTACTACTGCACCAACAATAACGATATTTTTTTATCCCCGTTTAAATTTCTCAGATGATGAAGCAAACGTCACAAAGACGACATTTTTTCCCGGCAGGATTCGCTCCGTACGAGAAGGCACTTTGGGTGGCGGGTGGTCCAGGGGGGGGCTACGTTTCCATGCCGACGGCGACTCCGCCCGTAGGTGTTCCACAGGGAGGAGTACCGCTCCCGCTGTCCTTTTGCGGTCACATGATCCTGGCCTCTCTGCTTCTCCGAGGGTACGACTCGGCCACGATGATGTCGTCCGAATGGTCCGAGTCCGCCGAATAGGCGTCGTCACCCGTGTCCATCTCTGTGTCGCAGGAAAGGCGGGTTGAAAAATGTGAATAACAAACGGCGGCCATATCCCCCCCCCCACCCACCCCAAAAAAAAAAAAAAAAAAACAGAAGCAAAATACAGGTAACATCCAAGTTACGGCTGTCGCGATTTACGACCACCCATACTTACGGCCACGACCGCCAGACCATTTTAAAAAAATATTATGCCTGGCACCGCAACTCGCAAGCAGCCGGCAACGCGTACTACAATTTTGGCCAGTCAGCATGTCACACACTCGCACAGCAACCTACTGCGTGACTACACTCAATACAGTAGTTATACAGTGCAGATACCATCTCCTGTAGTACTGTACACTGCTTTTTTCCGAGCGTGTGTGTCGGGTGACCTCTTCTGGCTGTTAACAGGGAGAGCAATTTTTCGACAGCTGTATTCTTTACGTGTAAGTGTTTTCTTTAACCCACGATATAAAATCTAAATATAAAATATAAATCGATAATATGAAATATAAAATGATAATGGTGACACTAAAAGCGAAGTATAACATTTATAAATGAACTGTACAGTAAACAGTTTTGTATACATTACAGGTATAGTTATACAGTAAAAAAAAAATCGATAATACAAAATATAAAATTATAAAAATGACACTAAAGGTTATAATTTTTATTATTTATAAAATGTATAAATGAACTGTAAACCGTTTGGTATATAATAGTATTAACGTAGCTTAAAGAACAACCAACGTCTCCGGACAAGTTGTGTCCACCGCATATAGCTATATTTTACGTTTTAAGACTTGCGCTGAATATTCCGGAAGTCTTATTTTTGAGTTGGTGATGAGTCCGCACCCTACGACGTAAGGTTCATTCAGTGACGTGGGGTTCCTTCAGTGACGTAGGGCCTATGTCACTGAAGGAACGCCCCAGACCGAAAAAAGGACACATTGTAGCAGTCCTTCCAACACGTCAATGCATTTGGTTGTACTTGGCTGGTCTGAAAACATCGTGTAGCACCAAAAAAGAGGCAGAAGAGGGAGACAAAGCTCCATGTAAGGAATTAATCAGCCTGCGGAAACAGGCTGATTAATTCCTGAGAGGAGCTTTGTCGCCATTTTCTGCCTCTTTTTGTGCTACATTTCCCAACCCCCGATAGCTCAAAAGGGCATGGAATAAATATAAAAAATAATCGATTGCAAACATGTATGCTTTCCTCTTCAGAACTATTTGAATCATATTCAGAATTGGACGAGTAACAAGAAAGCATATTCTCCGAATCTGAAGCCATTGTTTTGACTCTCCAGCAAGGCAAGACGTCTTGGGGTGATGTCACGAACAAGGGGGTGGGACCTTCTGAAACTGGCCACTTCCGGGTTCATTTTTTTGCAGATTTTGGACACTAAGTAATTTTTATTGGTGTTTTGCATTTGACTAAAAATATCATACTGCGTGTTTTGGGTATTTTAGATGCTAGAAAATGTTTTTCTGATGTCAGTTAAGAAACAAAAAAGTGACGTCGGTTGTCCTTTAAAAACAAGATTGAAAAAGGGGAAATGCCAACCTTCCAAAAAAATTAAACAGATAAAGAACTTAGAAAGGAGTGACCACTTCCGATATCTACTACGACTACTATACAAAAACAATAAAAATCATAACATCAACTGAAAGAAATGACATAATACAGATAATGATGGATGCGTATAAAGGAGGGAAAAATAAAGTAATCTCATCCCTTTACAAAGGGCTCCTGTTGAACAGGGGGAACTCAACTCTATACATAAAAGAGAAATGGGAAAAGGAACTAGCATAACAGAGGAAGAATGGTCAAATATTTGCAAAATACAACAATCAATAACCACTTTGAGACATTGGAGAGAATTTGGATGGAAGAATATCATAAGATTTTTTTACAACCCCGGAGGTGACCGGGAAATATACACCAGAACAGAAAAAGTGCTGCCGTCTATTGGACAGGAAAGAAATGTAGATCACGCACATATATTTTGGTAATGTCAAAAGTTGAAAGGTTATTGGGAAGAAGTTTGGAGAGAACTAAAGAAGAAAATTGGCTACAATATTGGCATATTGTAATATAAAAAAGATGTAAAATACAAAAGATCGATTTGGTGATGTATCTAGCTAACATAAATCAAGAAAACGTGCAAAAAAAGAAATGGGTACTTGATAAAAGTGCTGCTGATAGCTAGCAAGAAAGCCATATCAAGAAAATGGTTTAAAACTGACCCACCCACAAAGAATCAATGGTTCGAAATAGTGAAAGAGATATTTGAGTTGGCTAGATTCACACACATATTGAGGTTCCAAGTAGGGAAGTTTAAAACAAGATGGGAAAAATGGGATGAATATAAATAAACAATCAAATGAATGAACGAATGACACCACAAATCAGTCAGTCAAGATAGCTCACGAATATAAATCAAAATTAGGGGAAACTTGTCACTATTGATCACTTTTTTTACTATTACTGATAGAGTGTTTATGCACATTAGTAAACATATTACGTTATTTCATGTTTAGATTAAGTAAACATATGTTTTTTCATGTTTAGCTTAGTATATATTATGAATTGTGCACGTTTAATTTCAGTCTAATTTAGTTAAATAAAACTATCAGTCTTATTAGTTCAATAGCCGTTGGAAGGAAAAGGCAGCGGCTCCAACTTCAATCTGAGACCCGCCCAACACTGAGTTGTTCGTAACCGATTGGACGGGAAAGGTCGACTTGTTCGCAACTGATTGGACAACAGATCGCCACTCTGTATGTTTAAAAACTTGTCAGAGCGGGAGCTCGGTCTCTTTTGCTCTTTCTCTTTGTTCTCTGTGCTCATGTCTTCGTCCCACCGAGACGAGAAGTGCTTTCTCTGTCTCATTAGAATAAAGTAGTTTTTTGTTCACCATCTATTGTACTTGCTGATATTTTTATCAAGTGAACTCCAGACAATGCGCGAACCAGGAAAGACAAACGAAGTTTGAACCAGACATTAATTGGTGCCGATTAACCCGTGCCAGTCAACCTGCCTTAGCGTGAGGACTACAACTGGGCGACCAGTCAAGGCGAGACGGGAACTAAAGAAGCTCCTGGTGGTTGACCCGTTTTATAATTTTGACGGGAGGCGCGCATTGAGAGGCGCGTCGAACCTGCTCTTTGATTGGGGCGACCTACGGAAGAAACGAAGATTTTTTTCGTTCTTCACTGAAGCCTGCTCGTGCAATCCTCCGCGCGAGAGACGGAAAGAATCACAACTTTCTGGTGGCGTTGTGGCTCCTCGCGTTCTGGCTGAAGGACTACACGGCAGCATTCAAAAGTTCACTAAGTAAGTAGCGCGCTAGCTAGCAGCCATTGTTTGAATGCATTGTGAGACCTCTCCCGGCCAGAGACGGTCCTATTCCACTTGACTCACGTACGAACCGGTGTGAAGCGATTTTCGTTAGGCAAGGTGGCCAAATGAGAATACGTATGCCGGTGGAGGAGTGCATATTAATGTGCACGAAATATCCACACGCCGAATTGTGAATCGGAAGTTTTCCAGTGAAAGAATATTGTTCACAAGGTGGTGATAGCTGGGATTCAGTTTGTGTGGTGGACCGCTTTTATTCTGAAGAGCGGAAGTGTTTTAGGGCAGCTGCTATAGTACTGAGTCAAGAGGAAAGAAATAAGATCAAAAATACATTCTTAACTTGGTTTGTCTATGCTAGCATAGTGGCACAGAGAAGGTTCTTTGTCTCGGAGAGAAAAAAGGGTGGGGGCGAAGTCATTTGAGCCGTTGGTGTGTGTGTGTGTGTGTGCGTGTGTGCGTAAGAGCATTCCTTGTGTGTGTGCGTGAACGCGCATCCTGGCTGAGGATTGGCGCGAATCACGCCCTTTGTTCTTGGGTTTGAATCAACATCGCGAGGTGTGCTTCCTTTCTGGTGATAGTTAAAGAAGGAATTTGTTGTTGCAATCGTGAAAATGGGTGCTATTTTTTCTAAAAAGACCCCAATTCATAGGGACGTAGAGTTTATGTCCAAAAAGTTCCCAGGTAGCGAACTTTATTGCAAGAAGTGGATGGACTGTAGTACGTTCTCTGGTGCTTTGCAACTACAACCTTTGAAGGAAATCATGTTTCGATTGAAACTTCAGGAAGCATCCGCGATGAAAAAATCTCTTGGAAAGATACGTGCCGAGATAATTGCCTGCGAAGCTTGGATTGCGCAAGCAAAAATCAGAGAGAGAGAAATGGAAGCCAAACGGATGAAAAAAGAGGAGAAAGCGATAGTTGCAATGTCTTCCAAAGTGGGCTCTGACGATGAAACTGTGGCTTCGTCTGTTGCACGTCCCAATGAAAAGTTGGTGGAAAATGGAAAGCAGCCATTGTTTCAATCCCCAGAGCTCCCCCACGGGAGGCGAGGAAAAGAGGCGGGGGGCTGCGCCGCCGAGCAGGCGCCGCGACCCCCCTCCTACCACTCCTTCTCTTCCCCCTCCTCCTTCTACCCCTCCTCCGCAGGGCTGAAGAAAGGGGAGGACGCCATTTGTTCAACCCCTGTGGGGCGGGTGGGCCCCCCTGAGTGGGCCCCCCCGGTGATGACTCCAAATGTCTGTTGGGCAGACCAGCAGAATGGAGCGCTTATGACCCCTACTGGAGGAATACGAGGATTGCAACCTGATATTAAAAATCAGATTGCTGCTGATTGTGTCTCTTCGCGTACGAGGAGCAAAGCAAATTGTTCTGGACAATTGTATCCGTTTGAAGAGTTGAATGGAATTGAAATGAATAATGGAAGCGACTGTGACGTTTTGCCACTCATTCAGGTAGCAAATCCTAATTCTTCAAGCATACATGATCAAACTATCTTGGTTTATCGGCCATGGGGCGACAGTGATGTTGCAGAGGCGTGTAAAGGACTAGGTGATGTTGTTGAAAATGCAGAAAGTTGGACTGAGAATTTTGAGGAATTATGTGCTTCTTATCAGTTGAATGGACAAGAAACACTTAAGGTTCTCAGGAGATGCTTGGGACACCATTGGAATCGGGTGAAAGGTGACTTTACTGGGAAAACATCGATGGGAACAAACATGTCGTACGAGGAAGCAACAACCCAACGAAGATTGATTTGTGAAAACATCCGAACATTATGGAAAAAAAACACCAAACTTTGGCTTGATTCAGAATTGTAGACAGTTACGTGGGGAAGATATTAACATTTTTCGGGGACGCTTGGAAAATGTTTTTCGAAACCACTGCTGTATTCCTGAATCTGCTGATGAGAATTCCATATATGTCAACCAATTCAAGCAAACATTTTTGCAGAATTTGACGCCGGAAATTGGAGATTTCATTCGCAAACATTATGTCCAACACCGGACTGGAAGGTTGGTTGATCTCATGGAGTGGGCAATACACGCCCAAGAAGTGGTGAGAAAAAAGTGGGGAAATGGTGCAGATTCGCCGATGGAACATGTGATGGCATCTACCATGGGTAACATAATGGAGAACGTGTTATACCAGGATCGGATGAAGAGACGGATGCCGCACAATAAAAAATCGACTCAGAAAAACCATGGAGGCAACAGGCAAACCATGGCCTGAATGTCTGTTTTTGGTTAAATTATATATGAGAATAACACCCACTAATAATGGCTTAACGCCTTTTGAGATCTTGCATGGCAGACCTTTCATCCTCCCATTATGGGAAGGTGTGCCCTGGCAAGAAAATGAATCAGATCCAGGTGCTTTGTTGGCAAAATGGTTGTGTGAAATGTTTACAACAAAAGAGGTTCAGTCAGCCTGTGTACTGCCGCAGTCTGCCCTGTTGTCTCCACAGGAGCAGAAGCTGCTTCGCCCCGGAGACCACGTGCTGATCAGAGCGATTAAACGGAAGCCCTGGTCGGCGCCAAAGTGGGAGGGGCCATTCACCGTGCTGATAACAAAGCCAACTGCCATCAAAATCGCCGAGAGGTCCACCTGGGTGCATCAAAGCCACTGCAAAATCGTTCACCAACCAGATCCGGAGCAGGTGGAAGAGAGACGGAGCCAAACCACTCAATAGCCATGGGTTTGGTCCACATCATCTTGCTGTATGAATTAGTGGAGGCAATCCAGATGACGCACGTAAAGCCTCCCATTCCATCAGCCTGCCAAACTCCACCATTGCAACCAACGATGACAGAAAAGTGCCCGAGCATGGCACATCCTGTAGCCTGCTTGCCACTACAAGATACAGGAATCATCTCATTTCCTCTTAACATCCTCAGGAACGAAGCACGACAAACTGGAAGTGATTACCCTCATGGTTCTTGGTACGCTCGTATCAAGTCAGGGAAGACTTGGACCACTGGTTGGGACTCCGTTGTGGTCCATTCTGAGCCCAAAACAAAATGGGTTCAAAATAGCTGTGCCCAAGAAGCAAAACGAATTGTCAGAAAGATAACTCAAGGGAACTGGTTAGGAACTGGAACTGGCACAATGACAGATATCCAACTCGTTATCGTAACCCACAAGGTTGCAGGATGCATGGACTTGAGACTCTGTCCTGATTTTCGTGAACATCACACTGGTTTTCCCGTAACTATATGCATGTTGTCATCTTTGACAACACCAGTCGTGACATCGCCTTTCCAGCGCAAACCACACATCAAACCGACAGCCTGGATGGAAACACCTGACAAAAAAGCCCAAAATTCAGATGTCATGGACGCATTATATCAACCATTTGCAGGAGAAAAACATGACTGGAATCCGTTGTTATCAAACACGTGGTATCGTTATGCTACATTAATTGCTAAACAAAATAGGAAAAGTAATTGCTTTGTTTGTTCTTTTATGCCACATTCTGTAACGCAACAAAGAGTGCATTCAAAGGTATTTGGAGATAAAATGGCTCGAGCTGCGTATATGTTAATATCTTCGCATAAACCTGATCAACATTTTCCAGTTCTTCGCAATGCTTCGAGAGGAGAGATTGTTCCAAGTTTGGATACCATTTTGGAAACTGAAAATCAGGTTATGACCGAGAGCGGATTGCGATTACCAGTATGCGTTGCAATGTACGGTACAGGTCAAAATTTAGGTTTTATAGATGAGAATAGATGTTTATACGTGCTACCGTTAAACACCAATGTCACCATTTTACCTGTATCTTCACATCTTTGGTGGTTATGTGGTTGGAAAGTATATTCTTTTATTCCTCCGAAAGCCTACGGTATGTGCGCACCTGTTACTGTGACTGACAATACTTTCATCGTTACCAGTCGTCCAGCACACCATCATGTGAAAAGAAGAGTGTCGTTTAAGCCCCACGATTCGATCTGGGGAACTGATGTTCCAGAACAATTCAAACACCATAGCACGGGAAGTAAGGTAATGTTAGCTCTTTTTCCACAAATTGGAGTAGATAAAAACATGCTACGAATTGAAACAATTGACTACAGGTTTCAAGTGTTTGTAAACGCCAGTTTGGAAGTAGATGAAATGCAAAACACTGAAATTGCAGCAATTAGACAAATGGTGCTGCAAAATAGAATGGTTTTGGACCTTTTGACAGCGCCACAAGGGGGCGTCTGTGCTATGGTGGGTGATACTTGTTGTACGTACATACCCGAAGAAGCGAATTCCATAAACATGACTGATGCTCTGTCTGTTGTCAGGGATCTCAGAGATGCCATGGCCAAAGATCACCGGCCTGATCAACCGTGGATCTTTGACGGGCTCTTTGGGGGCTCTTGGTATAAGACTTTGCTCAGAATGTTTATCCCATTCGCAATTGGGATTGTACTTATTTTCTTAGTCATTGGTTGTATTATTCCATGCTTAAGAACAATGCTAATGAATATGATAACTAATTCCCAGGTGAATTACGCAAAGGTTTTGTATCAACAAATGCGTGAAGGGGACCCAGTGTTGTAGCTAGGGATAGTACACCATGGCCAGAGAGTGGTTGCTCCAAAGAACAAAAGCAAAAAAGAAAACGGAGAGCCGAGAAGGAGTTTTCCTCATTAAAAACCCTCAAAAATGGAGAGGTTATATATCACAGCAGCAAAATTGTGATAGAGGTTTTTCGCCTTCTCCATGGTAAGTTAAATAATATTAGACGTTGGATAGATGAGATTAGAATGGTTCCCTGTGCAATTAGTATGACGTGCATGCATGAAATCTTATGGAAATGTATGAACTGATGTTTAAATGTACAACAGGAGGGAATGATAGAGTGTTTATGCACATTAGTAAACATATTACGTTATTTCATGTTTAGATTAAGTAAACATATGTTTTTTCATGTTTAGCTTAGTATATATTATGAATTGTGCACGTTTAATTTCAGTCTAATTTAGTTAAATAAAACTATCAGTCTTATTAGTTCAATAGCCGTTGGAAGGAAAAGGCAGCGGCTCCAACTTCAATCTGAGACCCGCCCAACACTGAGTTGTTCGTAACCGATTGGACGGGAAAGGTCGACTTGTTCGCAACTGATTGGACAACAGATCGCCACTCTGTATGTTTAAAAACTTGTCAGAGCGGGAGCTCGGTCTCTTTTGCTCTTTTTGCTCTTTCTCTTTGTTCTCTGTGCTCATGTCTTCGTCCCACCGAGACGAGAAGTGCTTTCTCTGTCTCATTAGAATAAAGTAGTTTTTTGTTCACCATCTATTGTACTTGCTGATATTTTTATCAAGTGAACTCCAGACAATGCGCGAACCAGGAAAGACAAACGAAGTTTGAACCGGACAATTACTGTTATTGTTTTGTTTGTATTTTTGTTAATGGGTTCATTGGTTGTTGTCCTTGTTGAATAATTTGCACAGTTACATCCGACGTAAAAGCTTGGCCAAAACAAACATGCGGATCAAACCTCTAAAGATGGAGGACACTGATTTGCTGTGGCGACCCCTTGTAGGGAAAAGCCGAAAGGAAAAGAAGAAGACAAAACGATGTTGTTATACAAATTAGCCATGAGGAATTCTGTATTCAAATGTTCAATTTCAAATGGTTTTATATCAGTGTCTGAAATAACATCTGCCCGGATGCCCAGCGCGTGCAACTTTTACGTCAGGCTTACAAAACGTCTACGCCCGGGTGGCCGATAACTTCTTCAAGAAAAAAAAAAAAGAAATATTTTTTTTCAAATTAAACGTTTGCTTAATTCAATAAAGCAAACGTTTGAACAAAGATTTCGAAATAGGAATAAATAATTGCGATTTCGAAATTTTTGAATTTCGGTTCATTTGGAAATTTGCATCCTCGGCACGGCAGCCAATCAGAAGCCTGTTTCGTGCTTCCGGTCTTTCCTGAGTGTTATATATATATATATATATATATATATATATAAGGTCATGCATTTGCGTATCATTTTCCAAAGTAGATGGACAGAACCTCAGCCCCAGAAGATAGAGTCAAAAGAAGCTAACAAAATTTATGACGCTACAAAACGTAAACGTACATTATCCCGTAACTGTAAAGTTTCCTTGAGAGTTTTGAAAGGCACTTAGAAATTGAACGCACATTAAAAGCATGTGGAGTTCACGTGGCTTGTAGCAGACAACGCAACGCAAACATTGCATCGTGCAACATGACAAACAGTATCTGGACAAAGGACAATTGGAGCAAAATCATCAGCAAGGGATATTTACCATAAATTAAGCAAGGGAGCATTTGTGGTAGGTACATCCTTAACAAAAAATACTTAATACTTTGCAACAATGGTTTTTTTGCGATTTGACATCTTATTGTGTTTCAAGTTATGAAAAATGGGGCAGGCAACTTTATGGCCGAGCAGGCAACTTTTCAGAGTTGTCTGCCCTGGTGTCCGCTAACTATTTGTCATCAGTTTCAGACACTGTTTATATGTTGTAAAAATAATAAAGATGCAAGTTACAAGAAAAAACAACAGATTGACATGGTATACGATCCTGCCGTGTAAACGTCACGTCGGCCATTTTGAATGGATTCCGACTTGCGACCGTTTGACTTATGACCATTTTGTCAGAACAGAACCCGGTCGTAACTCGGATGTTACCTGTACGTTGTGAGCGAGCAGAGGAATTGCACAAAAAAGGTCTGCTTGCATTTGCCCGGGCCGCTCTAACCTTTCGAGGGAGTCGGTGAACCGTGCGTGGAGCGCAAGCTGCTTTTCGCGGCGGCGGTGGGGTCTTCCGACTCTGCCGCGGCTTCCCTTGTCAAACTGTTTGCACACAGGCACAAGACATTGAGTTGTCTGTCGACCGTGACGGAAGCGCACGGGGGGTGGCCGGGTCGGGGCGGCGTTTCACCTCCACGCAAGGTGATGCATGCGGGCCAGGTGGCCCCTGAACGCCGCCTGCAGGCTCACCAAGGAGACCTCGTCCAAGACGCTTCTGCTCAGCGAACAGACGGAATCGCCGGCCTGAAGACAACATTTTCAAGTCATGAGAACAATTCCAAAGTATTTTCCAAAGCGCGGTTGGGACGAAAAACGCAATTGAAGACGACTAGACGGGAAGCGGCAGTTAAGACGGCGTTCCCTACCTGGCTTTGGGCCCTGTTGTCGTTTGCCAAGGTCTCTGCGGCTTCCGTTGGCTGTTGGCGTCTTTCTTCCTCTTCTTCAGGGTAGTCGTGGTCCGCCTCATCCGGCTGTTGTGCGTCCTGGTCTTCATTTACGTTCTCCTCCAGAGTCCGGAGCAGGGCCTTCAGCCGGCTCAGCTCCTGCCTGGTGAAGGCCAACGGGAACCATGACAGTTTTTTTCGGCTGCTTTCATTTGGTAAAAATGGCGAGCGAGCTCATCGGAAACTCCCGCAAAAGAGCGTCCGAACGTACCGGTGCTCCCGCCGCTCGTCCTCCAGGCGGCGCCGCCATCGCTCCGCCTCTTCTTGGCTTTGGCCGGTCAGCTGGCGCACTTCCTCCCTGTGCACATGTCACAAGGCGGGACGAGGCGGCGTCACGGGAGAGCGGGCGTCGGTGGGACGTACCCGTGGCGCCGTCGCTCCGATTCCCGCTCGTCGCTACGTTCGGCTAGCCAGCGTTCCAGTCGCCTTTCCAGCTCTTCCTTTTCCACCTTCAGCTCACCCATTTGGTCGCTGCGGCCGACGGGCGGTTTGGAGACAGTGACGCCACGGCTTTTGAATCAAGACAAAATGGCCGTGGGGCGCTCAACATACCAGTGCTGCCGCCGAGCGTTTTCCCGCGCTTCCTCCTGCCGCGTCCTCGTCCGTTCGGCATCCTCCCTGCGAAGAGAAAGACTCGCCGCTATCAAGGCCAAAGAGTGGCAAAACGGCGGCGAAACGGCAGCAAAACGGTGGCGTGGCTCACTCTTGACCGATCAGCGCCTCGCGCAGTCGTGTCCTCTCCGCCTCTAGCCGCTCCATGCGCCCTCGCAAGCGTGCCACATCGTCCTCCTCCACCGTCTCTGTGTAGGCGTCTGCCGTGTCCGCGGGAGGCATCTGGACCGCTACGTCCAGGAGCTTTGCACGGACGGTCTGAACCTCCCGGTGAACCACTGCGACGGCGGGCAGCGGTGATGTCGGCGGCTCCGGTCGATTCCTCGCTTTCAGGGCGTTTCTCTCTTCCAATCTCTGATTGGACACACGGTTGCCATGGCGATGTCAATCGCAAAAGTTCACTTTGGGCGTCGGCGACCGATTAAAAGTAAAGCGCTGTTGAGTGGTCTTCGATAAGTTCAACAATCAAAAAATGAAAGTCAATTGGAATCGCCAATTAACTCATTCAGAAATCAGTAATTGAAAATATGGCGTAGAGCGCCATTCCCAAATGTGTTCAGGTTTTGCTTTTTTCATGCTTGGGTGACGAAGCGCTGGCCATGGCCTCTGGCAATGTTTTTTTCCTTTTCCACAAGGGAGCAGCATTTACACCTTTTTCCCCCCATGTTAGCGCTTTGTTCTAGCTTCAGCTGTTGTTAAAGCGCTACATAACTCCAATATGTATGTCTTGCATTGTATTTTGGACAGCCACCCCCGTCTCAAGCTCAGACAACTCCGGACCCATATCATTTAGGAATGTACTCTTTTTTCCTGATGAAAGAAGTGAGTCTAGCGCTTTGTTCCAGCTTCAGTTGTTGTTAAAGCACTATATAAATTCAATAGGTATGTCTAGCATTGTATTTTGGACAACCACCCCCATTTCAAGCTCAGATAACTCCAGACCCATATCACTTAGGAATTAACATTTTTTTGGGGGGATGAAAGAAGAGTGTCCAAGGTTTCTAATGCTACATTGAATGTTTATGTGGTCATAAAAGTCAGTACTCTGTGGGACCTGGGAATTCGAGTGACCATGACAAAAACCCGAGCACTGGAGTGGACACATTTTTGCACATGCCTGGCAGTGAATGAGTCAATTTTTTTAAATGGATTTTTGGAGGCGACTTCCATATTGGATTTTGGTTTGACACACGTACAAGGTCCCCCAACAATAGCGAGAAATCTCCGCAGAGACTCCTGAGTCGCACTTGCTTTTGTCCCAAAAGGAGTTTGAACTGACCTTTTCCAGTTCAAGGAGCCTCCTCAACAGTCGATATTTGCTCCACTCTTTGTAACCTACCAGATAAGATACACAACAATAATAATATTAATAATAATAATAATAAGATACACATGAATGTTCATGAAGACCCACAAAATTAGTTCTTTCAAGATTTCACAGGAAATTCGACATCGATACACAAATCTTGCGGACCAGATCTGGCACCACGGGTCAGTTTCGATAGATGAGCATGGAATTTCACAAATTTATCAAGTCCACCCAAGCCACTCTCGAGGACTTGCAAGAATCAAGACATGGGCGCGGAAAATCCGACTGGACGCTCCGCACCCGCCCACCACCTTTTCCAGCCTCAGGCAGGTGCTACCGATCCATGCGCACCAAATTCAGCAGACATTTCGACAGCTTCTTCACCCGTCGCCATCAACTCTCAAAACAGTAACCCAAATGATAATAATAGTAATACAGTAAAGTCTCGTTATATCGATATCGGATATAGCGATAGTCCCGGTTATATCGATACTATTTCTATGCACGCACGGAGAAAATTACATGCAAACAGGGTCGGATATATCGATAGTCCCGGTTATATCGATATTTTTTCGGACTCCCTTGAATATCGATATAACGAGACTTTACTGTAATAGATTTCATTTATAAGCGCCTTTCAAAATTCTCAAGGTCACTTTACAGTCATATGAGAAGTTTTTCTGTGGTTTTAACTGAATCTTTCTTGCAATTTTTTCTTCTTGCAAAAATGACATGGAGACAAGAAATAATAGTGGTGGGGGGTTATGAAGTCAAGTATTAGCTATATAGCTAGCTATTCGCTATCTATTAGCTATCTAGCCAACTAGCTTTCTATCTATTTGAGTTAATAGAATTTGATTTGAGGTGCTTAAAATGTAATGTATTATTATTATTATTATTGATAAGATTAGCCTTCATGAGTGTCCTCAATACTTGTTTGTCATGTCATTTTTAGGATGATACTAGTGCAGCGTGTTCTACCAGAGACAAATTCCTTCTGTGTTCTCCATAATTGGCCAATAAAGATGATTCTGATTCATCATGGAATTTAACAAATTTGATTTGCTTTGGCGGGCCGAAGAAAATGATATGGCGGCGCAGATTTGGCCCCTTGACATGGACACCTATGTCATACAGAGTTGGCATTTTTTTTGTAGTCATCTAATGAATGGAAAAAGCAGCACTGCTCATTGCAGAACGGAACTCGGCGGCCATTTTGCGTGGTGACAGGTCGTAAGGGGAGCGTGGAGTGCGCGTCAACCTCTGATGCCGGCAGCGGGGCTGTCGGTGTCCAGCTCATCCCTGAGGGCGGCGTTGTCCAGATGCAGCTGTTTGAGGTCCTCGGACAGACGCAGCACGGTGGAGCTCAGCGCCTTCTGCTGCCTGCGGAAAACTTTACCCTCTGAAATGCCACTGCGAGGGCATGGAGGGAGGGGGCGGGGCGGACAGCGGTGTTAGAGGACACGTATCCATTGAATTCTTGCATTCATGATCATTTTCTCCAGTAAATGGACCTCGGTTACATTTTCACCGCGAGGGCGTTCACGTTTCACATGCTTTCACGTTCACGTTTCACATGCTTTGGTGTATTTATTTCCGTATTTATTTGTTTTATTTATTTATGTATGTATTCATGGTTTCTATAGGTTTTTATTTATCCATTTATATATATTTATTTATTTGTTTATTTATGTATGTGTTTATGATCTTTGTTTTTATTTATCTATTTATTTAAATATATTTATTTGGCTTTTATTTAGGTGTGTAAGTACTTACGGTTTTTATTTATCTGTTTATCTATTTATTTAATGAATGTTAATGTTAAGCAGATTCCTTACTTACAGACAGTGTATTGTAGGTGCAGGTATTTTTTTAATTAATTTTTTACTTTTTTTTTTTATTTATTTAATGCTTTTTTTGGTGTATTTATTTACGTATTGATTTGTGTTAGTTATTTATGTATGTATTCATGGTTTTAATTTATCATTTACTTGTGTTTTTTATTTCTGTTTATCTATTTATTTATTGACTTTTTTGTGTATTTATTTGTTATTTATTTTGGATTGGATTGGATTGGCCTTTATTAGTCTCACAGTGGAGAAATTTACATTTCACAGCAGCAAAGTGATGAAATTTATGTCTGTATTCATGGTTTTTATTTATCCATTTATCTATTTATATTCATGTATTTATTTATTTGTGTATGTATGTATTGGTTTTTGTTTTTATTTATCTATTTAGATGTATTTATTTGGCTTTTATTTATGTTTATCTCATTATTTATAGATTTTTGGGGGGTATTTATTCACATATTTATTTGTTTATGTATTTATTCATGGTTTTTATTTATCTATCTCTCTAGCCAGCTCGTTATCTGTCTATTTATCTTACAACTTTGTGTGTGCGCATGCCAATTTCGATCTAGCTAGCTAGCCATCAATCTGTGTAGCTAGCTCGCTATCTATCTAGCTAGATACTGTAGCTACAGTATCTATTTCTTCTAGGTAGAATACCTATCTGGCTACAGTATCTAGCTAGGTACCTACAGTATCTATTTCTATAGATAGCTACAACATAGCTACATTAATAGCTACAACAGGGGTCAGGAACCTATGGCTCGCGAGCCATATATGACTCTTTTGATGATAGCATATGGCTCGCCGATACATCTAAATACATATTCTCGCTTTTTTTCTGTTCATTTTCTGTTGGGGCTGCAGATGGCGGAAAGCGCAATTTTGATTGAATGACACTGACCTAGGTTGGCGGGAAGCGCAATTTTGATTGAATGATACTGACCGTCAGTTGAAACAGGTGAATGCCCCTTTAAATGAGCCCGACGAGTAAAAACAAGGTACACTTCAGCTTGAATGCACCCAGGATTCGCCTTTGTGGGGAGAAAAGGTTCTGATTCTAATTTGCAATGAAACAATACCATCGATGAAACAGTTGAATGTCAGTGACATTTTAACAAGCCCCATGTTAACGTTAGCATCAATATACTTCTGTGAGAAGTATGTTGCATAGCAAGTGTGGAAGCTAATGAGCCGTGTGCAGGCTAGCTAGCAGTAACTTCGCGTATGGAGCCGGCAAGTTGACTTTCATTGCGATCGTTTGGCTGGATTTTTAACAATCATGAGGAACAGAAAACCATTCATGTTAACAGTGAGTACTATCAAAGTTATTTTAAATAATACATTCTGACATTTTGTTGAAAAGTGGCCGTGCGCTCGCGTGTTGTGGCTCTCACTGAAAAACATTTCTATTTTACTTTTATGGCTCTCTTAGTCAAAGGTTCCTGACCCTTGAGCTACAGTATCAATCTATCGAGCAAGCTAGCTCTCTATCTGTGTAGCTAGCTCGCTATCATCTATCTATCTGTTTATTGATGTATTTATTTTGGCGGAGTTGTTTGGCGTTGCGTTTTGGAGAATTCCTGCGCTCTGGGGTTGGGGGGCTCTGGCCGCTTCTTGCCGGCTTGTTACAACAGGCAAGGGCAAGCAAAGCGCGCTTGAAAGAGGGCCAGCAAACCTTTTCTCGGAAGCCTCCAGAAGCAACTTGAGTCTCTGGATCTGAAAGGATGAAGAGGCGTTTCCAAGCGGTTTCCAGAGACTTTTGTCCCCTTTGTGTGTGGCCGAGGCCATTTAAATTCACCTCCTCAAAATAGTTCTTTACGGTCATCTTCATCTCCTGCAGGTTGGTGGCCCTCAACTCGCTCTGAAGGTTACTGGTGGGAACACAGGGAGATCAAACGACAAGGTTTCATTGGTTCCGGCACGTTGGAGGGGAGGGCATAAATGGCGAGTGGGGCAGATGGTGTACCCGATCGCATTCTCCTTCTCTCTGCACTGCTGTTCCAGCTTGAGGATTCGCTGCTTCAGTCCGTTCACCACCTGCCCGGATGGGCACAATTGCAGTTGAGGATTGACAGATAATCCAATCAATAAAGTGATTCATCGATGAATTGATTATGAATTGATTTAATCAATTCATCGGTCAATGGATGGATTTGGATTTGCCTTTATTAGTCTGAATGAATAAATGAATGGATGAATAAACAAATAAATAAACAGAGAGATTAATAGATATACATACATAAAAAACTAGATAAAATAAACATAAATAGATGAATAAATACATGAATAGACAAACATCAACACATAAATGACTAGATCAAAACTAAATACAAAAATAAATAAACATATAAATACATAAATGATTAGACACAATAAACAAACTAACAAATAGACGAAGAAATAAATGAATAGACAAACTGACAAATAAACAAATGCATATAGAAATGAATAAATACATAAAATAAAAACAGATATATAAATAAATACAGTAAAGTCTCGTTATATCGATATTCAAGGGAGTCCGAAAAAATATCGATATAACCGGGACTATCGATATATCCGACCCTGTTTGCATGTAAATTTCTCCGTGCGTGCGTAGAAATAGTGTCGATATAACCGGGACTATCGATATATCCGATATCGATATAACGAGACTTTACTGTACATAAATGATGAGATAAAATAAACAAACTAACATAAAGATAAATAAATAAATGAATAGACAAACAAACGAATATATACATGAATAAATAGATAAAATAAACAATAAACAGATAGATAAATAAATATAAATGATGAGATAAAATTATAAAATAAACAAACTAACATAGATAAATAAATAAATAGACAACGAAACAAATAAACAAATGAATATATAAATGAATAAATAGATCAAATAAATAAACACATATATAAATGATGAGATAAAATAAACAAACTAACATGAATAAATTATGAAATGAATGAATAGACAAACAAACTAATAAATGAATATATAAAGGAATAAATAGATTAATAAATACATAAACATATACAGTAAAGTCTCGTTATATCGATATCGGATATATCGATAGTCCCGGTTATATCGATACTATTTCGATGCACGCACGTTACATGCAAACAGGGTCGGATATATCGATAGTCCCGGTTATATCGATATTTTTTCGGACTCCCTTGAATAGCGATATAACGAGACTTTACTGTATATATAAATAAATACAGTGGGGCCTCGGCTTACGAACACCTTGCCTTACGAACTTTTCGGTTTACGAATGTTAAATTTATGAAAATTAAAACTTGGATCGCGCACTACTTTTCGCGATACACACCCCCCACCACGGCTGGCGGAGTAATCTTCGGCGGAAGAACACCAAAGCACACGACCGAACAGCGCCCCAGCCGGCCTACCTTTCCACACCCCCTTTCTATGAGTGCACATGTCAATCGTCTTCAACTATACTTTTGCTTTTATGGGACCGAAAAAGACCGCACCACAGGCTCGTGTTCAGCAAAAGAAGACACAAAACAAAAAATTACAGTCGAGGAGAAGAAGGAGATCATTGAGAAACACGAACAAGGTGTGCGTTTGTGGCATCACGGCTGCGCACCGCAGCTTTCATGTGAATCTCAGCTTGACACATTTCCCATGCTGTGTGTCACTGCCCTGAGAGTAACTTTCTACTACCATTCTACAAATAAAGAGCCCGGTACCAATATGCTAAGTCCAACATTGCTACACAAAGGAGTTATTTACTCAACGCTTTCACGTGAGTAATGACACCGTACTCATCATGTGCGAGCTGACAGCAGGCGCGGGGTCGCCGCTCCCGACCTCCGCTGCTGTCAATCCCCTGATCACCGATACTGGGACATTTCAACGAGTTGCTGTCACCTCACCAGTGACATGATTACGACGCCTTGCGCTTCGCCAGTGTCTTGGACTTTCCAGCACAAGAGTATGCTTCGCCCGAGGTGATTGTTAGCCGCGATCGCGCAAGTTTGTTGCTTTCCGGGATAGCGAGTTTTTTCACCCCCGCATGCAATTTTATTTTGCCTAGCTTGATAGGCTGGACGGATCGCCCCCGTCCGCCTTCTTTTGTTGCGTCATTTCAAATATATATATATATATATATATATATATATATATATATATATATATATATAGATATATATATATATATATATATATATATATATATATATATATATATATACAGTAAAGTCTCGTTATATCGATATTCAAGGGAGTCCGAAAAAATATCGATATAACCGGGACTATCGATATATCCGACCCTGTTTGCATGTAATTTTCTCCGTGCGTGCATAGAAATAGTATCGATATAACCGGGACTATCGATATATCCGATATCGATATATCCGATATTGATATATCGATAGTCCCGGTATAATATATAAATATAAATGAATAGACAAAATAAACAAAACCAAATGAATATATAAATGAATAAATACATAAAATAAATCAATAAACAGATAAATAAATATATAGATTATTAGATAAAATAAACTAACATAAATAGATGAAGAAAGAAATGAATAGACAAACAAACTAATAAACAAATGAATATATAGATAAATAAATGAATAAATAAATGAATACATAAAGGAATAAATTGCTTGCCACTTACGACACTGCCCTCGTGCTTCTTGTCCACAAGGCTGCGAATGTACTCTGACCTCTGTGGGGAGACGTATTAATGGTTACGCAACCTTGGCAGTCGCTTTGCAATTCGAAAAACAAAATGTTCCCCCCACAATGCAATCACATTAGTGGGATCCAGGAGCTCCTCCAGCTGCTTCTCCCTTTTGCCGTTGTCCTCCTCCAGACGCCGAAGCTTGACTTTCATCTTCTGATTGTCTGACTTTTGCTCGTGGAGACTCTGCGCAACCATCGATGGGAACAAAATGTCACGAGACGCACGCCCAAAAAATGAAATAATTTATAAGAATCCTCATGATGCCGAAACGCCAAATTTGCTTTATGCAAATCAAGCTCGTTCAAAATGGCAGAGTGGGGGGGTTACCTTCTTTAGCAGCGTGATCTCATTCTGCATTTCCTCCTTGTCTCCGGCAACTGCAAAAAAGGCGGGGGGACAACAATGACGGATGGACAGATGGGAGGTGAACTCCCCGCACCCCCACACACTTACTGTTGTTTGGCACTGATTGATGATGTTTCCTGGGGGGCAAAGTGTGTCTGGGAAACTCTGCTGTCATGTCCCACTCAGATCGTTGATCTTTAAAAAAAAATAAAAACTTGAAACAGAAGGCACGTAAAATCCTAGTGGACCCTCAGCACCCTGCCCACCACCTCTTCCAGCGACACCCCTTCGGCAGGCGCTCCCGATCCATCCAAAGTTTCCAAATACAGTGGGACCTTGGCTTACGAACTTAATTGGTTCCCAGACACAGTGTGTATGGCGAAAAGTGTGTATCCCAAAAATTAATTTCCAATAGGAAACCATTAAAATGAGAATAATGCGTTCCCTGGTCCCCATAAAACATTTTTCTACTTTCTAATTTTCTAAGCCTTAAAACTACACAAAATATACCTTACTTTATGTATAATAAATGTGCTATAGTATTATGATTAAAGAAATAAAATGTACAGTACAATAAAGTCATTTTATTTACCTTTGTGATGGTCGTTAATGGCTTGATGGAATGGAGTGTCCGGTTTCCTCAGCACTAAACATTTGATGAGGAACATAGGCTTCTTTCATCATCTTGAGGAATTATCCTTTGCAGGTGCTTTCTCTGTCATAATTGTATCTAGTTCTTCATCAATGGTGATCTGTTTAGCTGGGTTGATAACTTTTTGCATCAAGTGTACAGATGACTTGTGCGGGTCATTGTGGCGCTCCGTGTTTCCCGAAAAATAGTTTGGATGCAAAGATTATATTCTCGCAAATTTAACATTCGTAAGGCAAAAAGTTTGTTAGCTAAAGCGTTCGGAAGCCGAGGTATCACTGTATAAGGTGCATCGAGAACAGTGGTTCTTAACCTGGGTTCGATCGAACCCTAAGGGTTCGCTGAGTCAGTCTCAGGGGTTCGGTGGATCCTCCACCACAGAGGTCCACCCCTCAGTGTAGTCTGCAGTTAGTAGGCACAGTCATTGGAAGAAGGGTTTGGTGAATGAGCATATGAAACTGGTGGGGTGCCTCCAACAAGATTAAGAACCACTGATCCAGAAGCTGTTTAAATGACTGCTGGAATTGATAGCGCCTGCCTGAGGGGAGTCGCTGGAAAAGGTGGTGTGAAGGGTGCCGAGGGTCCAGTCGGATTTTCCGTGCTCTTGTCTTGATTCTTGCAGTGGCGTAAATGCGCAAAACAAGTTGCTTTGCTTCCGCTTCCCAAAAGGGGGGATGGGTGCGCTCGTTGTTTTGAAACACGCACCGTGGTGGTTGCTGAGGGATGTGAAGCGAGCTGAGTATGTTTCCCCGCCGGGCGTGTCACACAGCGACGTCCGCGGCAGCTTCCAGGCCGACATGGCCGCCTTCCTGGAGCTCATGTTCATGCTGGAGAGGTACGGGGACCCTGCATGAAAAAAAACAGGACATTGACAAAAGTGTCTGTTGAGATCCCGGGAGGGGCGGGCTTAAATTGTGGAAGCCGGCCAGCTCACTGAGCGAAGGCGGAGGCCTGCCCACTTTCCTCTTTGGCGTCTGAGAAAGAGAAAAACGTGGATGTATTGAAAAGACACCTTGACATACAAAGAGCAATTGTGAAATGGGTGACACGCTGTACCTTTTTTGAATAATCACCGTAGTACGAGAAGCCATTGTCGGGCTGAATCGCATGGCGAAAAAGTGCATTCACGTTAGCGTCTTTTTTTGCGTGTCTTTTTTTGTGTTCAATGGTGACAATATGGCAATAATAGCATGGGGAATGGGGGCGGGGCATAATAGCATCATGTTGCGATGGGAGTTGTGCGACTCACCAGCACTTCAAAGTCTTCGTCTGTCGGGACGTCACTTGCCCCGGCTGACATGACAGCGGCCGACGAGGGTGCGCGTTAGGAGGACATGGCGGCCTGTGGTGGCGTCGGAGTGGACTGGCATGAAGGGTGGGCCGCCGGAGACGGTGGGGATGGTGAGCGTGACATCATCACATCGCTTTCGTTGCAGGTGGCACGGAAAGGCAACAAAGCAGGTCACAGGTGACACGGTGGTATTATCAAAGTCGATGAAAAGGTCTAAACTACAAATCAAACAAAGTTGTCAATGTCGGGTGGATGTCCAACGGACCAATCTACACCTCGGTTCAGTAAAAAACATCGGCAACAATAACCTATTACAAGGTTCCTCACCCATTGTAAATCGTCATCCGAGCCTTTTTGCAGGACTCTCTGCACCTCCTGAAACTTAACTTGTACAGTAGTGTACCTGTAAATATTATACTGTATATTGCACCACCGGCATTGATGGCGCCGTGACAATTTGGGACTTTAAGGCAGCCACTCGCAATATATGTCTCATTAATTAACTTCTTGATTTTTGGGGTACAAATCGCCGCTCTCCAACAAAGAGCTGAATTACAAAATTCAAAATGAACGAACCACTAAAATGAGTTCTGAACCATCTGCTTAATCATGCTGTCCATATTTTGACATCCATTGATCCACAATTGGCAGAACTTTCAAACCGAGCAGCTTCGTTGTAACAGAGGGAATGGAAAAAAAAAAAAGTCACCGGAAGTCATCAAGAAGACCTCTGTAAATGAATGTTGTACCGGTGGTCGACATGTCCAAAGTCCGAGACGGGGGCCAAATGCAGCCCGTTGTCAATTTTCAGCCTCAGCCACCGTCATAAAATCGCTCGCGTCAAGCCCACTCTGTCCCGAAAGAGGAGCGTGTAATAAGTGTTTTTTTCATTTGCCGGAGTTCATCTATTAGCTATGTATTTTCTATTTATTAGCTAACTGGTCGGCTAGCTAGCGATCTGGCTGGCTATCTATTTGTTATATAGCTAGTTGTCTAGCTGGCTATGGTCGTTTTTTTTTCAGTCAAACAGGAAAAGAAGATTTACCGAGCTATCCAGCTAGCTAGCTGGCTTCTCGCTAGCTAGCTATTTGCTATCTAGCTCCCTGGCAGGCTATCGAGGTAGCTAGGGTTCTATCTCTGAGTTGGGTTGAGTGAATGCTGGTGCGTGTGGCTGCCGCTACTCACCCACAGAAGAACTTATCATGTGACTGTAAAGTGACCTTGAGTTTTGAAAGCCGCTTAGAATAATAATAATAATAATAATAATAATAATAATACATTTAATTTCTAAGCGCATTTCAGAACACTCAAGGACACTTTATAATAAAATAAAAAAAACACAAAACAATAGGACCATAAATAAAATGATGAATAATAAAATAGCTTATTGAACTAAATAAAATGTATTATTATTATTATATGTTGTATATGTATTATACGTCGATTATATGAGAGTTTTGTACTGCACTACAAACATTTACTGTGCTTCTGTATCGATGAGAAGGTTTCTTCAGCCGTCATCTGTACAAAAGTGAAGGTTTCGGACGTTTCGCCTCCTATCCAAGAGGCACGACGGGCAACCGTACAGTCGGAAAGCAAAAGTAGCCCGGCGGGAGACGAAGGTGCGAAGGGCACCACAGATTCGATGAGCCCCGGCATCACAAGCATCACGAAGGCCCGTAATAGGCCGTAAGGGATGCGGTCACCGCCCAGGGCTGAGAGCCAAGGGTCTCGAAGCACGGGTAATGGCGGCGACACCGAAACCCCCCCCCTCAGACCCCAGAGGGGCAAATAGATGATGCCGGTGGTGAGAAACCGGGGCAATGGAGGAATCTCGAGCGGCGGAAGGGAGAAGAGCGAGCGCAAAGTCGAGATCGAAAAGGCCCTCGGAGAAAGGCCCCGCGGCCCAACCCTGCACAGGGACGGGCGGCGGGCCCGGCATCCGGGGGTAGCGGGTCTGTTATCAGCCCGGGGGAGCCCACCCCGAAATGGTTCACAGTGGGTCTACGTGAGAAGGACGGATGCCAGCCAGGGAAGCCTCTTCGTCGGGCGACCCGGGCACAGACGTTCACGCGTACACGGAGACGACACTTACTCGATGGCCGAGGATAAACCCGCCATAACGCCGCCTCCGTGGAAATATTGGGAGGGACGCCTCGCTAACAAACGTCGACGCCCCAAGTCGACGCGAACAAATGCCTCGCCCGGAGAGCCGCCCTACCATAGCCAGGTCGACCAGTCGTCTTCCCAGAGAAACGCGTGAACGGACCGTCGTAGTCCCCTCCGTACAAACTCACTCCCCGTAGGGGCGGGCAGACCCCGCCGAACCCCAGTAAAACACGAAAGTAGCCCCGGAGTGGGGGGGCTAAGGAGCGAAAACAGACAGCGACAGCGTGGCCCTCCGGGATAGTAATACGGACCTTACCCCGCACGGGGGGGGTCGCAGTACCCGGAGTGCAGGTTCGTGACCAGCCAGGGGCTCCCAACCCCGAAATGGTTCAAAAAAATGGGGCCCGGAGGAGAGATGACACAGGGACCCGAAAACGGAATCACTGACGGGCGGACGACCGAACGTCTCTAGGTCAGAAACCCGCTCAGACAGTTTACAGGGAATAGCACAAACGAGCGAAAGAAAGACACAGCCACCAGTACGAGAGGAACCGCATGTGCAGACATTTGGTGCGTGCGTTTGGCCGAAGAGCCAATGGTGCGAGGCTACCATCTGCGGGAGTATGACTGAACGCCTATAAGTCAGAATCCCGCCTAGACGCGCTGATACCGTGGCGCCGGGGCCTCACGGCGGGGGGAGGTCCCCCCGTCGCACGGAACGCCGCTCGACACTGGGCCGGGGTGCGCCCGGATGATGGGGGCACCCTCTCCAGTTACCTACACCGCATTCGTGTCAAGACTCGGTGCTAAATAACCTGTAAACGACCTGATTCAACGAAGCGCGGGTAAACGGCGGGAGTAACTAGGGCGAGCGCCGTAGGGGGCGGAAGTAGTCCACCTAAGGGTGACAACCACGACACGAGGTGGGCTCCAGGGACGCATGTAAGGACCCTTCACGGGCACCACGTTCCTAAGGGGTAGGGCTTGCGCGTCGAGGCGCGGGGCACAACCAACCCCTAGGTCTCAATCCCTGCTGGAGCGGAGTGCTGCAGGAAGACCGGACCGTCTGGACATACCGAGGACTGCAAATAAACGAGATTGGATACCAAGGCCTGACTCGTGTGCTCATTGTGTGGTGTCGCTCTATGGGATATAAGGGGGCACGGGTTAATGGAAGCAATCAGTAACCCGCTGTTCAATGCCCCACAGAGCTGCCACTGCTGATAACAGAGTAAACCGACACATGATGGAACACCAATCGCGGAAGGAGGCGGAAATAGAGAGACCTAGGGTCCCCGCACCTGCAAAGGGATGTGAGAACCGCGGAGGTGGGCGCACGACCGAATCCCCACAACCTATCCCTTCCACTTCGGGGTGCAGGGCGGTCGAAGGTAACGTTAGGGGGGCGTCCGATATAAAGAGCACAGGACCGATACGAATCGGACTACCTAGGGTTTGTAAAGCATGCCCGTTGTGTGGGCTCCTCCTGGAAGGAGTGCTGGCGGTGACGAAGCACTTTAAAATCAAACACGCCAGGGAGAAGCTAGAGTTCACGTGCCGGAAATGCGGGAAGACCTCCCCAAGATGCCACCCTATATCATGCCATGTACCAAAATGCAAAGGCCGGGAACCCGATAAGACCGGAGCGATAGAATGCGCCTGCTGCGCACGTAGCTTCTCAACTAAAAGAGGGGCCTCACAACACATGAGGCACGCGCACCCTGAGGAGTGGCAACACCAGAAGGAGGCTCGCACTCTCAAGCCTAGATGGTCCGGGTCCCCCGCATCTAGGGAAAGCACCGAAGGAAGGATCCCGATTGTGGGAGCAAGCGAGAGAGCCTCTGAAAGAACGGCAGGGGAACTCATTAACTGCAACGCAGGAGCCCAGGTGAGTCGAGAGAGGACCACCATGGAGACGGCTATCCGGGATCACGCGAAGCTCCTATGGGGGAGACTGAAGCCTACAACCGGGAGGAACGAAGGGCTGACACAACCACCAGGTACTAGGAACAAAGATGAGTTCCTAGAAAAGATGATCAGCGCAGTGGAGGGGGAGGGGGAGCACAGGGCTCGGGAGGTCGCCGAGCTGAGAAAAGCTGCCCTGACCACTGCGGAGGGAGTCGAGTTGGCACTGACAAAGCTGACCAGTAAAGTGGTCCCCCTAGGACCCCGAAACCTAAAAAGGCGGAGGAAGAAAAGCTGGTTTGGGGGAGCGCCATCAGTACCAAAGAGGAGGAGAGTCGATGAGTACCGATACCATCAGTCTATGTACAACAAGGACATGCGTCGACTCTCTGCCAACATCATGGATGGCGTGAAAAGCCCAAATTGCCCCATACCAATGTTGGAGCTAGAGGACCACTTTCGGGAACGGTGGAAAACCGTCAGAAGTACAGAAAGCTTGGGAGGTTCCGAACGGAGGGGACAACGAGCAACGGGGCTATGTATAAACCAATTCGCCCGCCTGAAGTCATTAAACATCTGAAAGAGATGAGGAAGAACACCGCCCCGGGGCCTGATGGAATTAAGGTGGGGGAGCTTAGGAAGCATGACGAGCGGGGGACGGCGACGGCCGAGCTGCTCAACTTGTGGCTTGTACATGGCTCCATCCCGCAGTCGGCCAAAAGCTGCCGTACCACGCTATTACCTAAGTCCGCTGACCCCACGGAATCCGCCAAACCTACTAGCTGGAGGCCCATCACCATCGGCTCTGTTCTTGTGAGGCTCTTCATGAGGATAGTGGCGATGAGGATGGGTCAGGCATGCCCGGTTCACCCAAGGCAGAAAGGATTCCTCAGAGACGCTGACGGTTATGGGGAGAACCTCACTACGCTGGACTTTATGATCAAGCGTGCAGTCCAGAGGAAGGAAGACCTGGCGGTAGTCTTTGTTGACGTCGCCAGGGCCTTCGACTCAGTGAGTCACAGCCACATCAGTAGGGTGCTCAGCCGCGTGGGTGTGGATAGGCACATCCGGGCCCTGATCAAAGATTCATATAGCGGCTGCACCACTAGGATCGTCGCCGGGGGCAAGGAGTCGGGTCCAATCGATATGGAAAGTGGGGTGAAACAAGGAGACCCACTGTCACCGTTGCTATTCAACCTGGCCCTGGACCCACTCATTGCCTCCCTAGAGCGGGGAGGATACGGCCTGGACTGGGAGGGGCAAAGGCTGGCCGTCCTGGCATTCGCCGATGACCTGGTGGTGGTCAGCGGGACATATGAGGGAATGGGAGCGCAGCTGGCCCTGGTGGAAAGATTCTGCAGCTACACAGGGCTCGACATCCAGCCCAAAAAGTGCAGTGGATTTTGGCTGTCGGAAGGGAAGATCTCCAATGCCCCCCCATGGACGATAGGCGATGCCCTGATCTCAAGGGTTGGGGTCGGGTCATTGATCCCATACCTGGGCGTGCAAATAAGCCCAACGAGGGGGATCGTCTACCAGGATGCGCTCAGCCAGGTATCAGCATGGCTGAAAGGGGTGGGTGAAGCCCCACTAAAACCTGTCCAGAAACTAACAATATTGAATAGGTTCCTGGTGGTGAGGGTGACATACAGTACCACCATGGGCCGGGCACCAGTCACGAAGCTGGGGCACCTGGACAGAGAGATTAGGAGGGCCGTCAAGGAATGGTTCCATCTAAAGAGAAGCACAAATAACGGGGTCCTATACTCGAGGACCAAGGACGGAGGCCTCGGGGTTACGAGGCTGGAAAGACAAGTTCCCGGATGCATGATTAAGCGGACATGGAAGATGTGCTCGAGCGAGGACCGTTGGGCCAAGATGGCAGCTCGGGCCATCGTCAACAGTCCGGCATGGACAGTATGGTGGAGAGCAGCCGGGGGGGGGCCCAGACCACCTCCGGCCATACCAGGAACAGGACCCATCCCCAAACTGACGATACCCCCATGGAGGAACGAGGAATACAAGACATGGTGCGACCTGAGACGGCAAGGACAAGGGGTGGCAGTATTCAAGGGGGACAAGATCAGTAACTCATGGCTGTGGGAACACAAAAATAATGTGATCCGCCCCAGGCAATTTATAAGAGCCGTGGCCCTGCGAGCCGGTAACGCCCTGCCGGAGCCCAAAAGAGGTGAGTATGAGTCGGGAAGCTTGGGCACCTGTAGGGCGTGCGGACGGGAGATTGAAACGTTGGGCCACGTGCTCGGCCGCTGCACCGCGCTCAAAAACAACATCATCCGGAGGCACGACAAGCTATGCGCGACTCTGGCCAAGGCAATGATTAAGAGGCGGTGGGCGGTCGAGAGGGAAGTGGGGGTGGCAGGCGAGGACGGGCGGGTGCTCAGACCCGACATTGTAGGGATCAAGGGTGGGGCCCTGCTGGTCGTGGATGTCACGGTGAGGTACGAATCAGTCACTTACCCCCTCGCTGGAGTAGCTAAAGCAAAAGCAAATAAATATAGGGAAATCGCAGAAATACTGAGGATCCTGCACGGGAAGGACGAGGTCCGTGTATTCGGCTTTCCACTTGGATCTAGGGGCAAGTGGCCCGCTTGCAACGACGCTGTGCTCCGTGAAATAGGATTTACGGGAGCGGACCTGAACAGACTCGCGAAATACATGAGCAGGCTAGCGCTGGTACTCTCTATTGACATTCTCAATGCATTCAACTGCATACTGAAAAAGTGAAAAAAAAAAAAAAAAAAAAAAAAAAAAAATTTGTAACAAGTGCGGTGGCGGGAATGCTCACAGAATTACCGGTGGTGGGTAGATCATCTCGGAGTCACTGGTGGTGAAATGTCCGATCGAGCACTCGGGTAAAGGGGGGGGTCGCGATAGCCGGTGTGGGGCCTCGGGCCACCACAACAGGCCGGTGGGCATAGGCAACGGGGCCGCCAAGCAGTGACGGTGAAGGGATGGGAAAGTCCTACCTGAGCCACCCACCGGCAGACTACTGCAAGAATAAGGGGAGCACACGATGGCTCCGCACAAAAATGGTCCGAAACACTAACTCCCTGAACAAACGGCACCCCCAGAACCTCGAGACACAAGCCACTGGGAGCTTGTACGAGAAGGGGAACCCGCCAGGGAGGGCCCACGCCGGGCACGGAGCGGCAGGCGGCTCCGCCGAACCAAGGGCACGACGGGCAACCGTACAGTCGGAAAGCAAAAGTAGCCCGGCGGGAGACGAAGGTGCGAAGGGCACCACAGATTCGATGAGCCCCGGCATCACAAGCATCACGAAGGCCCGTAATAGGCCGTAAGGGATGCGGTCACCGCCCAGGGCCGAGAGCCAAGGGTCTCGAAGCACGGGTAATGGCGGCGACACCGAAACCCCCCCCCCTCAGACCCCAGAGGGGCAAATAGATGATGCCGGTGGTGAGAAACCGGGGCAATGGAGGAATCTCGAGCGGCGGAAGGGAGAAGAGCGAGCGCAAAGTCGAGATCGAAAAGGCCCTCGGAGAAAGGCCCCGCGGCCCAACCCTGCACAGGGACGGGCGGCGGGCCCGGCATCCGGGGGTAGCGGGTCTGTTATCAGCCCGGGGGAGCCCACCCCGAAATGGTTCACAGTGGGTCTACGTGAGAAGGACGGATGCCAGCCAGGGAAGCCTCTTCGTCGGGCGACCCGGGCACAGACGTTCACGCGTACACGGAGACGACACTTACTCGATGGCCGAGGATAAACCCGCCATAACGCCGCCTCCGTGGAAATATTGGGAGGGACGCCTCGCTAACAAACGTCGACGCCCCAAGTCGACGCGAACAAATGCCTCGCCCGGAGAGCCGCCCTACCATAGCCAGGACGACCAGTCGTCTTCCCAGAGAAACGCGTGAACGGACCGTCGTAGTCCCCTCCGTACAAACCCACTCCCCGTAGGGGCGGGCAGACCCCGCCGAACCCCAGTAAAACACGAAAGTAGCCCCGGAGTGGGGGGGCTAAGGAGCGAAAACAGACAGCGACAGCGTGGCCCTCCGGGATAGTAATACGGACCTTACCCCGCACGGGGGGGGTCGCAGTACCCGGAGTGCAGGTTCGTGACCAGCCAGGGGCTCCCAACCCCGAAATGGTTCAAAAAAATGGGGCCCGGAGGAGAGATGACACAGGGACCCGAAAACGGAATCACTGACGGGCGGACGACCGAACGTCTCTAGGTCAGAAACCCGCTCAGACAGTCTACAGGGAATAGCACAAACGAGCGAAAGAAAGACACAGCCACCAGTACGAGAGGAACCGCATGTGCAGACATTTGGCCGAAGAGCCAATGGTGCGAGGCTACCATCTGCGGGAGTATGACTGAACTCCTATAAGTCAGAATCCCGCCTAGACGCGCTGACACCGTGGCGCCGGGGCCTCACGGCGGGGGGAGGTCCCCCCGTCGCGCGGAACGCCGCTCGACACTGGGCCGGGGTGCGCCCGGATGATGGGGGCACCCTCTCCAGTTACCTACACCGCATTCGTGTCAAGACTCGGTGCTAAATAACCTGTAAACGACCTGATTCAACGAAGCGCGGGTAAACGGCGGGAGTAACTAGGGCGAGCGCCGTAGGGGGCGGAAGTAGTCCACCTAAGGGTGACAACCACGACACGAGGTGGGGTCCAGGGACGCATGTAAGGACCCTTCACGGGCACCACGTTCCTAAGGGGTAGGGCTTGCGCGTCGAGGCGCGGGGCACAACCAACCCCTAGGTCTCAATCCCTGCTGGAGCGGAGTGCTGCAGGAAGACCGGACCGTCTGGACATACCGAGGACTGCAAATAAACGAGATTGGATACCAAGGCCTGACTCGTGTGCTCATTGTGTGGTGTCGCTCTATGGGATATAAGGGGGCACGGGTTAATGGAAGCAATCAGTAACCCGCTGTTCAATGCCCCACAGAGCTGCCACTGCTGATAACAGAGTAAACCGACACATGATGGAACACCAATCGCGGAAGGAGGCGGAAATAGAGAGACCTAGGGTCCCCGCACCTGCAAAGGGATGTGAGAACCGCGGAGGTGGGCGCACGACCGAATCCCCACAACCTATCCCTTCCACTTCGGGGTGCAGGGCGGTCGAAGGTAACGTTAGGGGGGCGTCCGATATAAAGAGCACAGGACCGATACGAATCGGACTACCTAGGGTTTGTAAAGCATGCCCGTTGTGTGGGCTCCTCCTGGAAGGAGTGCTGGCGGTGACGAAGCACTTTAAAATCAAACACGCCAGGGAGAAGCTAGAGTTCACGTGCCGGAAATGCGGGAAGACCTCCCCAAGATGCCACCCTATATCATGCCATGTACCAAAATGCAAAGGCCGGGAACCCGATAAGACCGGAGCGATAGAATGCGCCTGCTGCGCACGTAGCTTCTCAACTAAAAGAGGGGCCTCACAACACATGAGGCACGCGCACCCTGAGGAGTGGCAACACCAGAAGGAGGCTCGCACTCTCAAGCCTAGATGGTCCGGGTCCCCCGCATCTAGGGAAAGCACCGAAGGAAGGATCCCGATTGTGGGAGCAAGTGAGAGAGCCTCTGAAAGAACGGCAGGGGAACTCATTAACTGCAACGCAGGAGCCCAGGTGAGTCGAGAGAGGACCACCATGGAGACGGCTATCCGGGATCACGCGAAGCTCCTATGGGGGAGACTGAAGCCTACAACCGGGAGGAACGAAGGGCTGACACAACCACCAGGTACTAGGAACAAAGATGAGTTCCTAGAAAAGATGATCAGCGCAGTGGAGGGGGAGCACAGGGCTCGGGAGGTCGCCGAGCTGAGAAAAGCTGCCCTGACCACTGCGGAGGGAGTCGAGTTGGCACTGACAAAGCTGACCAGTAAAGTGGTCCCCCTAGGACCCCGAAACCTAAAAAGGCGGAGGAAGAAAAGCTGGTTTGGGGGAGCGCCATCAGTACCAAAGAGGAGGAGAGTCGATGAGTACCGATACCATCAGTCTATGTACAACAAGGACATGTGTCGACTCTCTGCCAACATCATGGATGGCGTGAAAAGCCCAAATTGCCCCATACCAATGTTGGAGCTAGAGGACCACTTTCGGGAACGGTGGAAAACCGTCAGAAGTACAGAAAGCTTGGGAGGTTCCGAACGGAGGGGACAACGAGCAACGGGGCTATGTATAAACCAATTCGCCCGCCTGAAGTCATTAAACATCTGAAAGAGATGAGGAAGAACACCGCCCCGGGGCCTGATGGAATTAAGGTGGGGGAGCTTAGGAAGCATGACGAGCGGGGGACGGCGACGGCCGAGCTGCTCAACTTGTGGCTTGTACATGGCTCCATCCCGCAGTCGGCCAAAAGCTGCCGTACCACGCTATTACCTAAGTCCGCTGACCCCACGGAATCCGCCAAACCTACTAGCTGGAGGCCCATCACCATCGGCTCTGTCCTTGTGAGGCTCTTCATGAGGATAGTGGCGATGAGGATGGGTCAGGCATGCCCGGTTCACCCAAGGCAGAAAGGATTCCTCAGAGACGCTGACGGTTATGGGGAGAACCTCACTACGCTGGACTTTATGATCAAGCGTGCAGTCCAGAGGAAGGAAGACCTGGCGGTAGTCTTTGTTGACGTCGCCAGGGCCTTCGACTCAGTGAGTCACAGCCACATCAGTAGGGTGCTCAGCCGCGTGGGTGTGGATAGGCACATCCGGGCCCTGATCAAAGATTCATATAGCGGCTGCACCACTAGGATCGTCGCCGGGGGCAAGGAGTCGGGTCCAATCGATATGGAAAGTGGGGTGAAACAAGGAGACCCACTGTCACCGTTGCTATTCAACCTGGCCCTGGACCCACTCATTGCCTCCCTAGAGCGGGGAGGATACGGCCTGGACTGGGAGGGGCAAAGGCTGGCCGTCCTGGCATTCGCCGATGACCTGGTGGTGGTCAGCGGGACATATGAGGGAATGGGAGCGCAGCTGGCCCTGGTGGAAAGATTCTGCAGCTACACAGGGCTCGACATCCAGCCCAAAAAGTGCAGTGGATTTTGGCTGTCGGAAGGGAAGATCTCCAATGCCCCCCCATGGACGATAGGCGATGCCCTGATCTCAAGAGTTGGGGTCGGGTCATTGATCCCATACCTGGGCGTGCAAATAAGCCCAACGAGGGGGATCGTCTACCAGGATGCGCTCAGCCAGGTATCAGCATGGCTGAAAGGGGTGGGTGAAGCCCCACTAAAACCTGTCCAGAAACTAACAATATTGAATAGGTTCCTGGTGGTGAGGGTGACATACAGTACCACCATGGGCCGGGCACCAGTCACGAAGCTGGGGCACCTGGACAGAGAGATTAGGAGGGCCGTCAAGGAATGGTTCCATCTAAAGAGAAGCACAAATAACGGGGTCCTATACTCGAGGACCAAGGACGGAGGCCTCGGGGTTACGAGGCTGGAAAGACAAGTTCCCGGATGCATGATTAAGCGGACATGGAAGATGTGCTCGAGCGAGGACCGTTGGGCCAAGATGGCAGCTCGGGCCATCGTCAACAGTCCGGCATGGACAGTATGGTGGAGAGCAGCCGGGGGGGGGCCCAGACCACCTCCGGCCATACCAGGAACAGGACCCATCCCCAAACTGACGATACCCCCATGGAGGAACGAGGAATACAAGACATGGTGCGACCTGAGACGGCAAGGACAAGGGGTGGCAGTATTCAAGGGGGACAAGATCAGTAACTCATGGCTGTGGGAACACAAAAATAATGTGATCCGCCCCAGGCAATTTATAAGAGCCGTGGCCCTGCGAGCCGGTAACGCCCTGCCGGAGCCCAAAAGAGGTGAGTATGAGTCGGGAAGCTTGGGCACCTGTAGGGCGTGCGGACGGGAGATTGAAACGTTGAGCCACGTGCTCGGCCGCTGCACCGCGCTCAAAAACAACATCATCCGGAGGCACGACAAGCTATGCGCGACTCTGGCCAAGGCAATGATTAAGAGGCGGTGGGCGGTCGAGAGGGAAGTGGGGGTGGCAGGCGAGGACGGGCGGGTGCTCAGACCCGACATTGTAGGGATCAAGGGTGGGGCCCTGCTGGTCGTGGATGTCACGGTGAGGTACGAATCAGTCACTTACCCCCTCGCTGGAGTAGCTAAAGCAAAAGCAAATAAATATAGGGAAATCGCAGAAATACTGAGGATCCTGCACGGGAAGGACGAGGTCCGTGTATTCGGCTTTCCACTTGGATCTAGGGGCAAGTGGCCCGCTTGCAACGACGCTGTGCTCCGTGAAATAGGATTTACGGGAGCGGACCTGAACAGACTCGCGAAATACATGAGCAGGCTAGCGCTGGTACTCTCTATTGACATTCTCAATGCATTCAACTGCATACTGAAAAAGTGAAAAAAAAAAAAAAAAAAAAAAAATTTGTAACAAGTGCGGTGGCGGGAATGCTCACAGAATTACCGGTGGTGGGTAGATCATCTCGGAGTCACTGGTGGTGAAATGTCCGATCGAGCACTCGGGTAAAGGGGGGGGTCGCGATAGCCGGTGTGGGGCCTCGGGCCACCACAACAGGCCGGTGGGCATAGGCAACGGGGCCGCCAAGCAGTGACGGTGAAGGGATGGGAAAGTCCTACCTGAGCCACCCACCGGCAGACTACTGCAAGAATAAGGGGAGCACACGATGGCTCCGCACAAAAATGGTCCGAAACACTAACTCCCTGAACAAACGGCACCCCCAGAACCTCGAGACACAAGCCACTGGGAGCTTGTACGAGAAGGGGAACCCGCCAGGGAGGGCCCACGCCGGGCACGGAGCGGCAGGCGGCTCCGCCGAACCAAGGGCACGACGGGCAACCGTACAGTCGGAAAGCAAAAGTAGCCCGGCGGGAGACGAAGGTGCGAAGGGCACCACAGATTCGATGAGCCCCGGCATCACAAGCATCACGAAGGCCCGTAATAGGCCGTAAGGGATGCGGTCACCGCCCAGGGCCGAGAGCCAAGGGTCTCGAAGCACGGGTAATGGCGGCGACACCGAAACCCCCCCCCTCAGACCCCAGAGGGGCAAATAGATGATGCCGGTGGTGAGAAACCGGGGCAATGGAGGAATCTCGAGCGGCGGAAGGGAGAAGAGCGAGCGCAAAGTCGAGATCGAAAAGGCCCTCGGAGAAAGGCCCCGCGGCCCAACCCTGCACAGGGACGGGCGGCGGGCCCGGCATCCGGGGGTAGCGGGTCTGTTATCAGCCCGGGGGAGCCCACCCCGAAATGGTTCACAGTGGGTCTACGTGAGAAGGACGGATGCCAGCCAGGGAAGCCTCTTCGTCGGGCGACCCGGGCACAGACGTTCACGCGTACACGGAGACGACACTTACTCGATGGCCGAGGATAAACCCGCCATAACGCCGCCTCCGTGGAAATATTGGGAGGGACGCCTCGCTAACAAACGTCGACGCCCCAAGTCGACGCGAACAAATGCCTCGCCCGGAGAGCCGCCCTACCATAGCCAGGACGACCAGTCGTCTTCCCAGAGAAACGCGTGAACGGACCGTCGTAGTCCCCTCCGTACAAACCCACTCCCCGTAGGGGCGGGCAGACCCCGCCGAACCCCAGTAAAACACGAAAGTAGCCCCGGAGTGGGGGGGCTAAGGAGCGAAAACAGACAGCGACAGCGTGGCCCTCCGGGATAGTAATACGGACCTTACCCCGCACGGGGGGGGTCGCAGTACCCGGAGTGCAGGTTCGTGACCAGCCAGGGGCTCCCAACCCCGAAATGGTTAAAAAAAATGGGGCCCGGAGGAGAGATGACACAGGGACCCGAAAACGGAATCACTGACGGGCGGACGACCGAACGTCTCTAGGTCAGAAACCCGCTCAGACAGTCTACAGGGAATAGCACAAACGAGCGAAAGAAAGACACAGCCACCAGTACGAGAGGAACCGCATGTGCAGACATTTGGCCGAAGAGCCAATGGTGCGAGGCTACCATCTGCGGGAGTATGACTGAACTCCTATAAGTCAGAATCCCGCCTAGACGCGCTGATACCGTGGCGCCGGGGCCTCACGGCGGGGGGAGGTCCCCCCGTCGCGCGGAACGCCGCTCGACACTGGGCCGGGGTGCGCCCGGATGATGGGGGCACCCTCTCCAGTTACCTACACCGCATTCGTGTCAAGACTCGGTGCTAAATAACCTGTAAACGACCTGATTCTGGGTCAGGGTGTCGTAAGTAGCAGAGCAGCTCGATCGCTGCGATCTATTGAAAGTCATCCCTCGATCCAACCTTTTGTCGGCCGGCCGACCCCGGCCGACTCCCCCCCCTCTCCGTGGAGAGGTACCAGTAAGGGCCGGAGGGGTGAAAATTTTCTAAGTGTTGAAAATTTTCTAAGTGTTGACTTTGAAAATTTTTCTAAGTGTTGACTCTTCGAAAAATTTTCTAAGTGTTGACTCTTGGAAAATTTTTCTAAGTGTTAACTCTTCGAAAATTTTTCTAAGTGTTGACTCTTCGAAAATTTTTCTAAGTGTTGACTTTGAAAATTTTTCTAAGTGTTGACTCTTCGAAAAGTTTTCTAAGTGTTGACTCTTCGAAAATTTTTCTAAGTGTTGACTTTGAAAATTTTTCTAAGTGTTGACTCTTCGAAATTTTTTCTAAGTGTCAAGCAGGTCAACCATGGAGGTGATGAGGCCGAGAGGGAACCAGCGAAGTCGGGCAGGAAGCGCTGGAAGTCGGCCTCTGGTTCCAGAGTTCCAGACCGGGCATCCACGGAGGTCTTGAGGCCGAAGGTGAACCAGCAAAGTCGGGTAGGTGGCGCTGGAGGTCGGCCTCTCTTTCCAGAGTTCCAGACCGGGCATTCGCGGAGGTCCTGAGGCCGAGAGGGAACCAGCAAAGTCGGGCAGGCGGCGCTGGAGGTCGGCGTCTGGTTCAAGAGTTCCAGACCGGGCATTCGCGGAGGTCCTGAGGCCGAAGGGGAACCAGCAAAGTCGGGCAGGCGGCGCTGGAGGTCGGCGTCTGGTTCCAGAGTTCCAGACCGGGCATTCGCGGAGGTCCTGAGGCCGAAGGGGAACCAGCAAAGTCGGGCAGGAGGCGCTGGAAGTCGGCGTCTGGTTCCAGAGTTCCAGACGGGGCATTCGCGGAGGTCTTGAGGCCGACAGGGAACCAGCAAAGTCGGGCAGGCGGCGCTGGAAGTCGGCCTCTAACATTTCCCAAGTGTTGAAATTTTTCTAAGTGTCAAGCAGGTCACCCATGGAGGTTGTGAGGCCGAGAGGGAACCAGCAAAGTCGGGCAGGCGGCGCTGGAGGTCGGCCTATGGTTCCAGAGTTCCAGACCGGGCATTCGCGGAGGTCCTGAGGCCGAAGGGGAACCAGCAAAGTCGGGCAGGCGGCGCTGGAGGTCGGCCTCTGGTTCCAGAGTTCCAGACCGGGCATTCGCGGAGGTCCTGAGGCCGAAGGGGAACCAGCAAAGTCGGGCAGGCGGCGCTGGAGGTCGGCGTCTGGTGCCAGAGTTCCAGACCGGGCATTCGCGGAGGTCTTGAGGCCGAAGGGGAACCAGCAAAGTCGGGCAGGTGGCGCTGGAGGTCGGCGTCTGGTGCCAGAGTTCCAGACCGGGCATTCGCGGAGGTCCTGAGGCCGAAGGGGAACCAGCAAAGTCGGGCAGGAGGCGCTGGAAGTCGGCGTCTGGTTCCAGAGTTCCAGACCGGGCATTCGCGGAGGTCTTGAGGCCGACAGGGAACCAGCAAAGTCGGGCAGGCGGCGCTGGAAGTCGGCCTCTAACATTTCCCAAGTGTTGAAATTTTTCTAAGTGTCAAGCAGGTCACCCATGGAGGTTGTGAGGCCGAGAGGGAACCAGCAAAGTCGGGCAGGCGGCGCTGGAGGTCGGCCTCTGGTTCCAGAGTTCCAGACCGGGCACTCGCGGAGGTCCTGAGGCCGAAGGGGAACCAGCAAAGTCGGGCAGGCGGCGCTGGAGGTCGGCCTCTGGTTCCAGAGTTCCAGACCGGGCACTCGCGGAGGTCTTGAGGCCGAAGGGGAACCAGCAAAGTCGGGCAGGAGGCGCTGGAAGTCGGCGTCTGGTTCCAGAGTTCCAGACCGGGCATTCGCGGAGGTCTTGAGGCCGACAGGGAACCAGCAAAGTCGGGCAGGCGGCGCTGGAAGTCGGCCTCTAACATTTCCCAAGTGTTGAAATTTTTCTAAGTGTCAAGCAGGTCACCCATGGAGGTTGTGAGGCCGAGAGGGAACCAGCAAAGTCGGGCAGGCGGCGCTGGAGGTCGGCCTATGGTTCCAGAGTTCCAGACCGGGCATTCGCGGAGGTCCTGAGGCCGAAGGGGAACCAGCAAAGTCGGGCAGGCGGCGCTGGAGGTCGGCCTCTGGTTCCAGAGTTCCAGACCGGGCATTCGCGGAGGTCCTGAGGCCGAAGGGGAACCAGCAAAGTCGGGCAGGCGGCGCTTGAAGTCGGCCTCTAACATTTCCCAAGTGTTGAAATTTTTCTAAGTGTCAAGCAGGTCACCCATGGAGGTGGTGAGGCCGACAGGGAACCAGCAAAGTCGGGCAGGCGGCGCTGGAGGTCGGCGTCTGGTGCCAGAGTTCCAGACCGGGCATTCGCGGAGGTCTTGAGGCCGAAGGGGAACCAGCAAAGTCGGGCAGGCGGCGCTGGAGGTCGGCGTCTGGTTCCAGAGTTCCAGAGTTCCAGACCGGGCATTCGCGGAGGTCTTGAGGCCGAAGGGGAACCAGCAAAGTCGGGCAGGCGGCGCTGGAGGTCGGCGTCTGGTGCCAGAGTTCCAGACCGGGCATTCGCGGAGGTCCTGAGGCCGAAGGGGAACCAGCAAAGTCGGGCAGGCGGCGCTGGAGGTCTGCCTCTGGTTCCAGAGTTCCAGACCGGGCATTCGCGGAGGTCTTGAGGCCGAAGGGGAACCAGCAAAGTCGGGTAGGCGGCGCTGGAAGTCGGCCTCTAACATTTCCCAAGTGTTGAAATTTTTCTAAGTGTCAAGCAGGTCACCCATGGAGGTTGTGAGGCCGAGAGGGAACCAGCAAAGTCGGGCAGGCGGCGCTGGAGGTCGGCCTCTGGTTCCAGAGTTCCAGACCGGGCACTCGCGGAGGTCCTGAGGCCGAAGGGGAACCAACAAAGTCGGGCAGGCGGCGCTGGAGGTCGGCCTCTGGTTCCAGAGTTCCAGACCGGGCACTCGCGGAGGTCTTGAGGCCGAAGGGGAACCAGCAAAGTCGGGCAGGAGGTGCTGGAAGTCGGTGTCTGGTTCCAGAGTTCCAGACCGGGCATTCGCGGAGGTCTTGAGGCCGACAGGGAACCAGCAAAGTCGGGCAGGCGGCGCTGGAAGTCGGCCTCTAACATTTCCCAAGTGTTGAAATTTTTCTAAGTGTCAAGCAGGTCACCCATGGAGGTTGTGAGGCCGAGAGGGAACCAGCAAAGTCGGGCAGGCGGCGCTGGAGGTCGGCCTATGGTTCCAGAGTTCCAGACCGGGCATTCGCGGAGGTCCTGAGGCCGAAGGGGAACCAGCAAAGTCGGGCAGGCGGCGCTGGAGGTCGGCCTCTGGTTCCAGAGTTCCAGACCGGGCATTCGCGGAGGTCCTGAGGCCGAAGGGGAACCAGCAAAGTCGAGCAGGCGGCGCTGGAGGTCGGCGTCTGGTGCCAGAGTTCCAGACCGGGCATTCGCGGAGGTCCTGAGGCCGAAGGGGAACCAGCAAAGTCGGGTAGGCGGCGCTGGAGGTCGGCCTCTGGTTCCAGAGTTCCAGACCGGGCACTCGCGGAGGTCCTGAGGCCGAAGGGGAACCAGCAAAGTCGGGCAGGCGGCGCTGGAGGTCGGCGTCTGGTTCCAGAGTTCCAGACCGGGCATTCGCGGAGGTCCTGAGGCCGAGAGGGAACCAGCAAAGTCGGGCAGGCGGCGCTTGAGGTCGGCCTCTGGTTCCAGAGTTCCAGACCGGGCACTCGCGGAGGTCCTGAGGCCGAAGGGGAACCAGCAAAGTCGGGCAGGCGGCGCTGGAGGTCGGCCTCTGGTTCCAGAGTTCCAGACCGGGCACTCGCGGAGGTCCTGAGGCCGAAGGGGAACCAGCGAAGTCGGGCAGGTGGCGTTTGCCTCCGGCCTCTATCCTCCAGGCGCCAGACCGGCTACCTACGGAGGTGTTGAGGCCGGGAGGCAAGCGCCATCGGCGGCCGTTCAAGTGCGGAAACTACCAGGGGCGCGGCGACTTGGGGAGCGGCGCTGGGGGGAGAAAAAAAGCCCGAGACAAAGCCTCAAAGCCGGGTAAAAAAAATTCGGGAACTACCAGGGGTCGTGGCGACTTGGAGCGCGGCGCTGGGGGGAGAAAAAAGCCGGAGATTAAGCCTCAAGGCCGGGGAAAAAAAATTGGGAACTACCAGGGGTCGTGGAGACTGGGAAGCGGCGCTGGGGACTAAAAAAAGGAAAAAAAGAACCCGAAACCAAACGCCTCCCAGGCGGACTGAGCTGAAGTCAAACGCCTCCCAGGGAACCAGAGCCGGAGGTAAACGCCTCCCAGGGAACCAGAGCCGAAGGTAAACGCCTCCCAGGGAACCAGAGCTGGAGGCAAACGCCTCCCAGGCGGCGAGAGCCGAAGGCAAACGCCTCCCAGGCGGACCGAGCTGGAGGCAAACGCCTCCCAGGCGGCGAGAGCCGAAGGCAAACGCCTCCCAGGCGGACCGAGCTGGAGGCAAACGCCTCCCAGGCGGCGAGAGCCGAAGGCAAACGCCTCCCAGGCGGACCGAGCTGGAGGCAAACGCCTCCCAGGCGGACCGAGCTGGAGGCAAACGCCTCCCAGGCGGCGAGAGCCGAAGGCAAACGCCTCCCAGGCGGCGAGAGCCGAAGGCAAACGCCTCCCAGGCGGACCGAGCTGGAGGCAAACGCCTCCCAGGCGGCGAGAGCCGAAGGCAAACGCCTCCCAGGCGGACCGAGCTGGAGGCAAACGCCTCCCAGGGAACCAGAGCTGGAGGTAAACGCCTCCCAGGCGGCGACAGCCGGTCCCCAGACGCCGCCCGGGGAACCGCGTCGGGTGGGACTGAGCTGGAGGGTGACGCAGCCTCCCTGGAAGTGTGACAGCGGGGGTTTGCGGAGGTCTTCAAGCCGGCTATCAAGCACCAAAGGCGGGCATGCTTGGGGGAATCTCGGCCGGTGGGCATAGGCAACGGGGCCGCCAAGCAGTGACGGTGAAGGGATGGGAAAGTCCTACCTGAGCCACCCACCGGCAGACTACTGCAAGAATAAGGGGAGCACACGATGGCTCCGCACAAAAATGGTCCGAAACACTAACTCCCTGAACAAACGGCACCCCCAGAACCTCGAGACACAAGCCACTGGGAGCTTGTACGAGAAGGGGAACCCGCCAGGGAGGGCCCACGCCGGGCACGGAGCGGCAGGCGGCTCCGCCGAACCAAGGGCACGACGGGCAACCGTACAGTCGGAAAGCAAAAGTAGCCCGGCGGGAGACGAAGGTGCGAAGGGCACCACAGATTCGATGAGCCCCGGCATCACAAGCATCACGAAGGCCCGTAATAGGCCGTAAGGGATGCGGTCACCGCCCAGGGCTGAGAGCCAAGGGTCTCGAAGCACGGGTAATGGCGGCGACACCGAAACCCCCCCCCTCAGACCCCAGAGGGGCAAATAGATGATGCCGGTGGTGAGAAACCGGGGCAATGGAGGAATCTCGAGCGGCGGAAGGGAGAAGAGCGAGCGCAAAGTCGAGATCGAAAAGGCCCTCGGAGAAAGGCCCCGCGGCCCAACCCTGCACAGGGACGGGCGGCGGGCCCGGCATCCGGGGGTAGCGGGTCTGTTATCAGCCCGGGGGAGCCCACCCCGAAATGGTTCACAGTGGGTCTACGTGAGAAGGACGGATGCCAGCCAGGGAAGCCTCTTCGTCGGGCGACCCGGGCACAGACGTTCACGCGTACACGGAGACGACACTTACTCGATGGCCGAGGATAAACCCGCCATAACGCCGCCTCCGTGGAAAAAAAAAAATGGGGCCCGGAGGAGAGATGACACAGGGACCCGAAAACGGAATCACTGACGGGCGGACGACCGAACGTCTCTAGGTCAGAAACCCGCTCAGACAGTCTACAGGGAATAGCACAAACGAGCGAAAGAAAGACACAGCCACCAGTACGAGAGGAACCGCATGTGCAGACATTTGGTGCGTGCGTTTGGCCGAAGAGCCAATGGTGCGAGGCTACCATCTGCGGGAGTATGACTGAACGCCTATAAGTCAGAATCCCGCCTAGACGCGCTGATACCGTGGCGCCGGGGCCTCACGGCGGGGGGAGGTCCCCCCGTCGCGCGGAACGCCGCTCGACACTGGGCCGGGGTGCGCCCGGATGATGGGGGCACCCTCTCCAGTTACCTACACCGCATTCGTGTCAAGACTCGGTGCTAAATAACCTGTAAACGACCTGATTCTGGTCGTTGAGGCGAAACGTCCGAAACCTTCACTTTTGTACAGATGACGGCTGAAGAAACCTTCTCATCGATGGACCACTCCTGTACGACTGAGAGCTTACACAGACGTGTGCTTCTGTATGTATGTCATGTACTGTGTTCCACTCAATTTGGCCTTAGAAATATTTTCTTGGACTCATACACATGTAAATTTATCCATCCACACAGGGTTGGCTACATCGCGGATTTTCGTCTATCGCGGGTGGTCCCGGTCCGTGTTAATTGCAATAAACAGAAACAGGGTTTCTTTGGGAGTGACGAGGTTGGATAGGATCAGGAATGAGTATATCAAAGGGACAACTCAGAGGCTTTGAGAGAAAGTCAGAGAGGCCAGACTGAGATGGTTTGGATATGTCCAGAGGAGAGAGTGACTATATCGGGAGAAGTATGCTGAGCCTTGAACTGCCAGGCAGTAGACTGAGAGGAAGTCCAAAGAGGAGGTTTATGGATGTTGTCAAAGAGGACATGAAGGTCGCTGGCGTGAGAGAAGAGGATGCACAAAACCGGGTTAGATGGAGGACATTCGCTGTGGCGACCCTTGAAGGGAAAAGCCGAAAGGAAAAGAAGAGTTATTTGACTTTTATTTATGTGTGTATGTACTTATGGTTTTTATTTATCTGTTTATCTATTTATTTATTTATTCGATGTGGCGACCCCTGAAGGGAAAAGAAGACATGAGCTGTTTGAGTTAGAAGGCTCCTCTTGGTCCTTAACAGTTAATAAGCATATTGGAAGATTTGAGTCTTATTTGGAAAACTATACTATATACTATTACTACTATATACTATACTATAATGTGTTTGAAAAATACCGGCGCCTGTGGATGGAAGGAAGAAAATTATCTACTTTTCTTTTGGACGTTTCACTCCAGGGGTGGCCGCAGCAAATCAGTGTCCTCCATCTTCAGAGGTTTGATCCTTATGTGTTCTACATACTTGGCGATAAAGATGATTCCGATTCTGATAGAAAAGAAATTAGAAAAACAGCGACTGTACCTTCATTCCCCTCGCTGGTGGTCTTGATTTTCATTGTTTTTTAATCTTCAGGGGGACGTCAGGACAGTAGCCTCGCTAGCATCGAGCCATCATTCTCTTTAAACGGACCGCGGCATTAGCATTAGCATAAGCAGTTGCCGATTGGCCTACTGCGCTCACATCGCATTAACTCGTCCGCGTTCTGCAAGTTGGCACTGCCAGTTTGCTGGCGACATGGCGTCTCCAGGCTACGAGTAGTTGTTTTTCTCTGGTAGCTGGGCTTACTTGTTTCACATCGGGTCGTCTAGCAACCAGGCGACTGGGGGACACACTGGAAAACCGGGAGGGTCAATCGGAAACACAACAACCACGCCTAAATAATAAAAGTATTAGCTGGCTATGCCTTGTCAAACCTGGAAGGCTCACGGTGTATATATTCAAAAATATAGTTTATACTTTAGGTGTTAAAACACTGCACAAAATATAATTATATGCATGGCACTTCTGTGTCAACTTTAAATGTATTGTGAAAGCCAAACGTTTGCGTTGAATAACGTTGTCTGCTTTAGAGGACAACTTCCGCTGACTTTTGTGTTTTCTCATCGATCAAAACGCTACAAAGGCCCGCCTCCAGAGCACTAACCGACAATAAAATAAGAGAAAAATACTCTTGGGAAAACCGCGAGATACGTGTCTATTGAAATGAAAACAAGTGACATCAACATTGTTTTAAAATATGGTATTATGTGTTAATATATCATTTTTGTGAAGTGAACAATGTCGTCGTTTGATCGGATCCTCTCCAAGTGTTGCGCCAGACATTCCGGCAGCAGTACGAGCGTTTTAAACAGTCACCAAGATAGTAGTTTACCTTAACGATGGCGAATAAAACTCACGAGAGAATAATGACACACACACACACGCGCGCGCGCGCACACACACACACACACACGCACGCACGCACGCGCGCGCGCACACCCACGCGCACACGCACACACACGTGCACGCGCACAACACTCCCACACAAAGACATGTTTACAACTCCATGTCGTAATAAACACAAACAAATTTCAAAACAAGAAATACATTGTTACAAAATAAAACATTTTACATATTGGCAATACTCTGTAAACTTCAAAATATTCACATCACGCTCTAAACCAGGTGTCACAAACTTGCGGCCCGCGGGCCAACTGCGGCCCCCGAAAGAATATTTTGCGGCCCGCCTTGATATGAAAGATTAATGTTAGTGCGGCCCACATGATTGATACGAATGAAACTTGTGTGTGAAGCTGAACAAGTAGGCAAGAGAAGCCATGTTTAGAACAGTACATGTTTAATATTTTATTTATGTTAAGAAAGCTAAAAGTTCAATAACTGTTAATCCAGACAAATTTTATTAAAATAATTAGTTTTTTAATCATTATAATTATTTGATTTATTTATTACTGATTCATTTATCAGAATCAGAATCAGAATCATCTTTATTGCCAAGTATGTAGAACACACAAGGAATTTGTTTCCGGTAGAACACGCTGCACTAGTATTGTCGTCAAAAAAACTGCTAAGTGGCACTATACAGTTCCATTTTGGCTACTGTTGAAGAGTTCAAAGAGTTAATGGCTTGGGGGAAGAAGCTGTTTAAATGTCTGCTGGATTTGGTGCGCATGGATCGGTAGCGCCTGCCTGAGGGGAGTAGCTGGAAAAGGTGGTGGGCAGGGTGCGGAGGGTCCAGTAGGATTTTCCGCGCCCTTGTTCGGATTCTTGCAGTGTGCAAGTCCTCGAGAGTGGGTAGGGCGGTGCCAATGATTTTTTCTGCCGTCCTAACTGTCCGTTGAAGTCGGATTTTGTCCATTTTTGTGGCGGCCCCGAACCAAACGGTGATGGAAGAACACAGGATGGATTCGATGACAGCCGTGTAGAAATGTTGCAGCACCTCCTGTGGCAGGCCATGCTTCTTTAGCAGCCTCAGGAAGTACATTCTCTGTTGGGCCTTTTTCAGAATAGAGTTGGTGTTGACCTCCCACTTCATGTCCTGGGAGACTGTGATTCCCAGAAACTTGAAGGTCTCAACGATTGACACAAGGCAGTTGGATAGTGTGAGGGGTAGCTGTGGTGATGGATGTTTCCTGAAGTCCACGATCATCTCAACTGTCTTGAGCGTGTTCAGCTCCAGGTTGTGACGGCTGCACCAGAGCTCCAGCTGCTCCACTTGTTGTCGGTACGCAGACTCGTCGCCGTCTTTGATGAGACCGATGACCGTGGTGTCGTCTGCGAACTTTATGAATTTGACAGCTGGGTGCGTTGAGGTGCAGTCGTTTGTGTAGAGAGAGAATAGCAATGGAGAGAGGACGCATCCCTGCGGGGCTCCAGTGCTCGTGGTTCGTGTTGTGGATGATATATTTCCCATTCTGACCTGTTGTGTCCGTCCTGTCAGGAAGCTGAGGGTCCACTGGCAGATCGTGGGGGACACACCAAGCTGGAGAAGTTTGGGGATGAGGAGTTCTGGGATGATGGTATTGAACGCAGAGCTGTAGTCCACAAACAGGATCCTTGCGTAGGTTCCTGTGTTGTCAAGGTGGTCGAGGATGTGGTGCAGTCCGATGTTGACTGCATCCTCCACAGACCTGTTTGCCCGGTAGGCAAACTGAAGAGGATCTAGCAGAGGTCCGGTGATGTTCTTTAGGTGGTTCAGCACGAGGCGATCAAAGGACTTCATGACCACAGACGTCAGAGCGACAGGTCTATAGTCGTTCAATCCCGAGGGTGCTGGATTCTTTGGAACTGGGACGATAGTAGACTGTTTGAAGCAGGATGGGACTTCACACTGCTCCAGGGATCTGTTAAAGATTTGTGTGAAGACCGGAGCCAGCTGGTCAGCGCAGACTCTCAGGCAGGAGGGGGACACTCTGTCAGGTCCTGCAGCTTTCTTGATCTTCTGCTGCTTGAAGAGCCGTCTAACGTCCAGTTCGTGGATCTGTAGGGCAGAGGACGGAGATACGGTAGTTTCTGGTAATGGTGGGCAGACCGGGGAAATGGTGGTGTCCTTTTCAAATCGGCAAAAGTATGTATTTAACTCATCAAGCACAATCGTCACAATTCGTTGCTGACTCCTTTTTTGTCGGAAGATTCCAAATGACAAATATGGCGGAATTTAGAACTGTTTAACTCTGAGGCGGGGGCGGCCCGGTAGTCGAGTGGTTAGCACACCGGCTGCACAGTGCAGAGGTCGCCGGTTCGCGTCCCGGTCCGGCCTCCCTGTGTGGAGTTTGCATGTTCTCCCCGGACCCGCGTGGGTTTTCTCCGGGTCCTCCGGTTTCCTCCCACACTCCAAAAACATGCATGGCAGGCAGATTGACCACTCCAAATTGTCCCTAGGTGTGAGTGTGAGAGTGACTGTTGTATGTCTTTGTGTGCCCTGCGATTGGCTGGCAACCAATTCAGGGTGTCCCCCGCCTCGTGCCCGAAGACAGCTGAGATAAGCTCCAGCAACCCCCGCGACCCTAATGAGGAATAAGCGGTACGGAAAATGAGATGAGAGATGAGAGAACTCTGAGGCGGTTGGATGAGAAATATTCCAACAGAATTTTAAATGTGTCTTATCTTGTCTTCCTAAAAACATCTAAAGTCATCCTTCAAATTGATGTTCGCATAGCGAATTACCCCAACAGATGGTCTCGATGCTCACCCTTCAAGAAGTCCACCTCGCTCTGCGAGTGAAAGCTGACGAGGTGACCTTGATCTGCCACGCAATAAGCCTCTGCATTCCTTTCATGATTGTGTCCAACCATCTTGGAATTGGTAGCAAAAATTGCCATGCGGAATATAGTCGGGGTCGCAGTGGGAAGCTAAGTGGAGAAATATTAATGAGAAAATCTTGAACCATCAACATTTAATACCAATTAAGATTGATGGGGGAGGAGCATCCGTGAGACTCACTTGGTGTCAAATCGTCGTCGCCGTCCAGAGCGCGACCCTCCCCTCCTGTCTCCTCCTCCGCTGCTCCTTGGAGATGGCCCCTCCCTTCCTGACTCACCCGGCTCCCGTACCTGTTCTTGATTCTCATGATTGTGCCTTCTGACTATAAAAGCCACTCCTACCATACTGTCTTTGTCGGAGTATTTCAGCTACTACCTCACCACCAGGTCTGATCGTTTATTGCCCTCATTGTTACCTCTTTGTTTGTTTGATTATTGCGTGTCTCAGTAAAAGACTCTTTATTGGAACTCTGTCTCACCGTGCATTTTGGATCCAACCCTTTCCGCCTTCCGTCGTCCCTCGAGTCTTGTCACTACGCCTCGAGTGGACGTGACATAATATTCCGACTACCTATGGGTCCCGCCGGTGGAGACAGAGTTATCGCCGCCCTTGTCCAAGAGGCGGAACGTTCGATCCAGCTGGCCCAAACTATAGAGAAAGTATATTACGTTCACGCTGGCTCAACGTTTAAAAGAGGTAGAGACACACCTCGCCACCCTCACGGCCCCTTCCTCCCCGCCCGTGGGTAGGCGCGATATCCAGCTACCTCACCCCTCACGCTACGCAGGCGAAACTGGGAGCTGCACGCAGTTCCTCATGCAGTGCACGCTCGTGTTCGAACAACAACCACACGCCTACGTTAGCGATGAGGCTAAGGTAGCCTTGATCACCAGCCTCCTCACAGGCCAAGCTGAGACCTGGGTGCTGGCCGTCCGCGAGTCCCGATCGGAGCTGTGCACCTCGTACCCGGACTTCGTGGCCGAGCTACACCAGGTCTTCCAACATCCGGTGACGGAGGTCGAGGCAGAGGGGCGAATCCACGACTGCGTCCAAGGGTCCCGTTCGGCCGCTGAATACTCCGTCGCGTTCCATATCCAGGCCGCTGGCAGTGGCTACAACGACCAAGCGCTGAGTGGAGTGTTTCGTCGCGGATTGAGCCCCGCACTCAAAGATGAGTTGGCCACCCGCGACGCTGGCACTACCCTCAATGACATGATCGACATTGTCATCGGCCTGGATCACCGTCTTCGGGAGCGGCAGAGGGAGCAGAGCAGCCAGCGGTCCAACGAACCCGGAAGCCGCCACAGGACGACCACGCCGGCGGCAGCGAGCGAGTGCGGCCCCTGGAGGGGTCCCCCAAACCCATGCACATAGGGGGGAACGATCGCACCAACCCCGGGGCTCGCCCCGCTAAAACTCAGGTTAGCGGGCAACCATACCGAACACCGTCAATTTTTAGTCATGCCCTCCCGGAACGTGCCGTTAGTACTGGGCCTTCCTTGGCTCAGTACCCATTACCCGTCCATCTCCTGGGAGGGTCCCACCATACAGGGCTGGAGCCCCTACTGCTACACCAACTGACTGCGGTCAGCGACGGCAGGGCGAGACCTCTCCCGCGGTGGCTCGCCCGAGGTTATCTGCCTCAAGGGCGTGCCACATTTCTACCATGACTTGCGGGAGGACAGTGCGCAATACCTGCCGCCCCACCGGACGTATGACTGTGCTATCGAACTGCAGCCAGGGGCCCCGTTACCGGACTCCAGACTATACCACATCTCACAACCGGAACAAGAAGCCCTGAGCACTTACATAGACTCTTCCCTTGCGGCGGGACTCATTCGACCGTCGCGTTCTCCGCTCGGCACAGGGTTCTTCTTCATTGACAATAAAGATGGATCCCTGGGTCCGTGCGTCGATTATCGGGGTCTGAACGACATCACCGTCCGCAACAAATACCCTCTCCCCCTAATGGACTCAGCCTTCTCGCCCCTCCAGTCGGCAACCATTTTCTCGAAATTGGACTTACGAAGTGCATACCATCTGGTCCGCATCCGAGAGGAGGACGAGTGGAAAACTGCATTCAAAACGGGCATTTTGAGTACTTGGTGATGCCGTTTGGACTTACCACGCGCCCGCCGTATTCCAAAACCTTATCAACGATGTGCTCAGGGACTTCCTCAACGTCTTTGTGTTTGTTTATTAGGATGACATTCTTATTTTTTCCAAATCTGCAGAAGAGCACCGGCAGCACGTCCAACGGGTCCTGGCACGACTCCTGCAAAATCGGCTCCACGTGAAGACAGAGAAGTGCGTGTTCTATGTCCGCTCTCTGACTTTTCTGGGGTTCGTCGTGGAGCAGGGGCAGCTCACGGCCGACCCCGCCAAGACCAAAGCGGTGGCCCACCCCGAAGACGCGCAAGCAGCTCCAGCAGTTTCTGGGGTTTGCCAATTTTCTACCACCGCTTATAGTAAGAAGGCACTCCCCCTTACTAACCTCACGTCCACCAAAGTCCCCTTCAGGTGAACACCCGCAGCGGAGGGGGCATTCAGCCGCCTCCGCCAAGCCTTTTCTAATCCCCAAGTCCTTCGTCATCCCGACTAGGACCTCGCGTTCAGGGTCGAGGTTGACGCATCCGAGTCCGGAGTGGGGGCCGCCCTGTCCCAGCGCTCCCCTACTGACCAGTAGCTTCGCCCATGAGCCTTCTTCTCCCGCAGAAGCCAACTACGACATAGGCAACCGGGAACTGTTGGCGGTCGTCCTGGCACTGCAAGAGTGGAGACACTGGCTTGAGGGGGCCAAACACCCCTTCACCGTTTACACCGACCATAAAAACCATGCTGCCATCCGGTCGGCCAAGAGACTCAACTCTCGGCAGGCCTGATGGTCACTCTTCCTCACACGGTTTAACTTTTCTCTCACCTACTGCCCAGGGTCGCAGAACACTAAGCCTGAGGCCCTATCCCGCATCCACGAGCCGGCAGAAAGGGAGGAATCTATTGCCAACAACCTGCCGGCCCAACATATCCTGGGCGCCCAACGGTGGGAGGTTGAGAGGAAAGTCCAGCAAGCCCAGGGGAGTAACCCCATCCCCAGGGGCTGTTCGGTGGATCGCCTGTTCGTCCTCCCCCCCCCCGCTACGCAGCAAGGTGCTACTCTGGGAACACACATCCAAGGTAGCCTGTCACCCGGGGGTCAACAGGACGATCCAGCGCATCGCCCAGCGGTCCTGGTGGCCGGAGTACAGGAGAGACGTCATGGAGTTCGTGAAGGCGTGCCCGGCTTGCGCTCGTGGATAGTCCTCCCACCAACCCCGGCAAGACTCCTTCAGCCCTCCCGACCCTGGTCCCACATCTCCATCGACTTCGTTACAGGCCTCCCCCCCTCCCGTGGCAAGACGGTCGTCCTCACCGTGGTGGACCGCTTCTCGAAGTCGGCCCACTTTGTCTCTTTAACCAGGTTGCCGTCAGCCATCGAGACGGCTCAACTCCCGGTTAACCACGTCGTCCGTCTCCACGGGATTCTGACGGACATCGTGTCGGATCGGGGACCGCAGTTCGTGTCCAAGGTATGGAAACGTTTCTGTCGGTCCCTAGGGTCGTCGGCGAGCCTGTCGTCTGGATACCATCCCCAGACCAACGGCCAGACGGAGAGGAAGAACCAGGACCTGGAGGCGGCCCTCCGGTGCGTGTGCCTCCACAGTCCTGCGTCGTGGGCCCTCCACTTACCTTGGGTGGAGTACGCTCACAACACCCTGGTCTCCACAGCCACAGGTTGGTCCCCGTTCATGTCCGCCTGTGGCTATCAGCCACCTCTGTTCCCCACCCAGGAGGGCCAGGTGGAGATCCCGTCCATTGAACACCACCTGAGATGGGCCCACCGAGTATGGAAGGAGACCAGGGCCACCCTGTCGTGCACGGCGTCCCGGAACCAGCTAGTCGTGGACCGGGCAGGAGGTGTGGGTGTCAACGAGGGACCTTCGGCTGGCCGGCACGTCGGCCAAACTGGGCCCACGCTTCACAGGTCCCTTCACCATCGAGACCATCCTCAGCCCGATCTCGGTGGGGCTCCGGCTACCACCCACGATGCGGATCCATCCGGTCTTCCACGTTTCCCTCCTCAAGCCAGTGGAGACCAGCTCGGGCCGACAGTGCCACCCATTGGTCGCCAACCAGATCATCACAGTACCCCCTCTTCAAGGGGCTGCTTCCAGAAGTCCCAACAGTCTCCCAAAAGGTCCACTCGCTAGGGAACAATGTTGGAGACGGCAACCGCTGCCTCTCCAGCATACGACGGGCAGCGGGACTTGGCCTGGGATGGCGGCGACGACGCATGGCTCAACGTGGACGTCGAACGGCCAGGCGCAGAGTGGCACCCTGGATGGCCGAATGGGACCAGGTTTCGGCCGGACGCCGACGTGGGCGTGAACTGCCCGGCACCGGGGAAACGAGACCAGTCCTGTGCCGCTCCAGGATCCAGCGGTGAGTGGGGTCTCGGACTGACGTTGAGGCTGATGTTGCACGGCTCGTCGTGGATGCGACTCAATTTGTCATGCACGCCGACACCGTGGCGGGACGTGGGCGTGCACTGGCAGACACCCAGTGTCACCCTGGACGGCCACCTGGAAGGAGGACGGCCACCTGGACGTTACGGCTCGTCGAGTGACGCAATTCAAACTCGACAAGGCGTGGGCTAACGTGGACGTAGCATTGCCAGGCACAGGGTGGAAATGAGACGGGTCCGTTGTGCCTGCGGGATCCGATGGTTGGTCGGATCCGATGGTTGGTCGGTTCATTCTGTCACGTTTTGTGAGGTGGTGATGGCGGGTGCGGATCCCAAAAAGCAGGCAGGAGGGAGCAGGAGGTTGTTTGACAAATTGTATTAAAATAAAGGTCGGCAGGAACAAAATGTAAAATATCAAAATGATCTGAACAGAAAAAAGTATCAAAAGACAACCAAGTGTAAAAGTCCGCCAAGGTTAAACAAACACATGCACAGCATACAATGCATGCAATTGCAGACAAAGCATGCAACAAACAATGAACCGACACCGGATGGTCGTGCCGGGAGTCCTTTTAAGTGTCACTGATTAAAACGACCCGCACCTGCGAGGCTGCAGGCAGGGCTGACGTCACTACCTGTTGGTCGCCAATCCGAACGTGGCAGTCCGCCACTGATCGGGACGACCAGCACCTGTGCAGGTGCAGGCGGGGCCGACAGTGCCACCCGTTGGTCGCCAACCAGATCATGACAGTACCCTTCCTGGGGCTGCTTCCAGAAGTCCCAACAGTCTCCCAAAAGGTCCACTCGCCAGGGAACAATGGTGGAGACGGCAACCGCTGCCTCTCCAGCATACGACGGGCGGCGGCCTGATGGGAACGTGACTCGGCCTGGGGTGGACGAAGACGCGGCACAGATCGTCGTGGGCGTGAGTGCGATCCCTCTCGCACGTTCACGCGACGATTCATGGCTCAACGCGGACGTCGAACTGCCAGGCGCAGAGTGGCAGTCCGGACGGCCGTATGGGACCAGGTCTCGGCCGGACGCCGACGTGGGCGTGAACTGCCTGGTACCGGGGAAACGAGACCAGTCCTGAGCCGCTCCGGGATCCAGCGGTGAGGGGGTCTCGGACTGACGTTGACGTGGACGTTACGGCTCGTCGAGTGACGCAATTCAAACTCGACGAGGCGTGGGCTAACGTGGACGTAGCATTGCCAGGCACAGGGTGGAAATGAGACGGGTCCGTTGTACCTGCGGGATCCGATGGTTGGTCGGTTCATTCTGTCACGTTTTGCGAGGTGGTGAAGGCGGGTGCGGATCCCAAAAAGCAGGCAGGAGGGAGCAGGAGGTTGTGTGACAAATTGTATTAAAATAAAGGTCAGCAGGAACAAAATGTAAAACATCAAAATGATCTGAACAGAAAAAGTATCAAAAGAAAAACAAGTGTAAAAGTCCGCCAAGGTTAAACAAACACATGCAATGCATGCAATTGCAGACAAAGCATGCAACAAACAATGAACCGACACCGGATGGTCGTGCCGGGAGTCCTTTTAAGTGTCACTGATTAAAATGACCAGCACCTGCGAGGCTGCAGGCAGGGCTGACGTCGCTACCCGTTGGTCGCCAATCCGATCGTGACAACACCGTTGCGCGGCTGGATTGGCTGAGCCTTTCTGAGCCAGAAAGGCCTTTTGATGCCACTAAAAACTACAAAAAGCACTGGGCTACTTTTAAAACCGCCATTTTAAAATTTGTTCTTGAAAATGAGTCGTGCTAATCAATGGAAGGTTTCGCAGTATAATGGAGAATCGGGAGAGGCCTGTCCTCTGAGTAGTCGCTGAATATTGTCACGCCGCAGCTGGAGTGCAACAAAATGCAAAAAAAACAATGCCGGATTGATTTGTACGCAGTTGGTGTAGGTGAGCGACAGGGCGTCAAACCAGTTCATGTCGTCGTTTCTCTATCGGAGCAGCGAACCAATCGGAGTTGGTTCGCTTGCAGATGTATCCGCTGGCACTGTTGAAGTCGTAATTACCCAAGCCGTACACGTCCACATAACCACAATCCCGATTGAAATTGCCCAGAGGCCAACCTTTCCGCCATTTGCTGGTAAAAAAAAAACATTCTCAAGTCTGATTGAATTTTTCATTCACTGTTGGAATAGTGTGCTGTGAAGAACTGCTTGGCAACCCATCGTAAATCACACAAGCATTCCTCATCGCACGTGCTACCCAATCACTGGTCCACCCTCCTTCCCAGATTTTGGACTGTTGCGGGTGGTCCCGGTCTCCATTAGTCGCGAAAAACGAGGGAGGATTGGTCTATATCGCCACTCAAGCACCTAGGCATACATGGCAATCTTTCAATGGCGTTAGGGAAAGAAATGACATACGTTTTTTTGTGGGTTGAAAGGACTGCCGTCCTGCCAAAGCCACACGCCCTCGGTGATTGTATCTGTCATGCCATCCGAGTAGTATTGGCTATCCATTTGCGTCTTCAGCCACTCCTACAAGATATGGTACGTGAAAATAAATACACAACATACGACTGAGCGGCAGAGGTGCTGAAGCCACTCGCAATTTGGGAACTTGTGCTCGATAAAATCAAAATTTGGTGGAAAAAAATCTGGTGAAATGACAAGACAATACATCTGTGTCAGCTCTCAGTCGTACGGGAGTGGTCCATCAATGAAAAGGTTTCTTCAGCAGTCATCTGTGCTTCTTCGAAAGTTGGGGGGATAGGTGGACTACTCCCTAAAGTTAATCTGATGACTTCTTTTGTCCTGTCTGATTATGTTCTATGACTGGCACTGATTGCCCCCACAAACGGGGCAATCAGTGCCAGAAATCATCAGATTAGCTCCCCACTGCTCCCCCAACATTGGAGCAGGGACCTATCAGAGCAGAGGTCTGGCACCGCCACCTCTGTCCATTAGGGATATATATAGAGGGCCAGAGCTGCCAGCAAATTTTGGTTCGCTGACAAAGCTTTTCGGATGAGGAGCGAAACGTCCGACACCTTCAAAGTACAGATGATGGCGGAAGAAGCTTTTTTTCATCAACAAGACATTACAGTCACAAAATGGTTGACAGGTTTACAGTTGGCTGATATGGCGCCTCACCATTTCGTCGTTGTCCTGAATGATCACCAAGTTGCTGTTTATTGATCAACAGAGGTTGTGAGCGTCAAAGAAATGGGGTGAAGAAAACTAGTCCGCCAGCCACCCTGGCGCTGTTCGACCATGTGGTTCGGTGTTCATCCGCCGAAAACTAGTTGGTATGTCAAGATTATATTCTCACGAATTTAATGTTCGTAAGGCGTGCGTGCGCCAGTGATAATGAGGCCTTAAGAAGGGCGGCACCAAGCATGAAAGGAGATGACACCTTTTTGTGTGTGCTTTTGCGCATGCCTGCCTGTGCACGCGTGAGTGAGAGAGACGGAGATCGAAGCCGACGTTGTTATCTCAAGAGGACGGCAGATGCGTCGGGGGTGTTAAACTTGCCTTCGCCAAGGTGTCGCATCGATGTGACACTTGCACATCTCAACTCCCTCGCCATGCGTCTGCTTATTGCGGTTTCAACTTTCTCATCTGTCTTTCATGTTGCGCATGACGCGTTGGCCTGGCAAGTCACCATTGTTCGGAGAATTTATTGTTTCGTCTATTCGTCAATGAATGTGATCATAGAGAAAAAGCACATCACCCCTGGGCCAGACTTGGAAGCGTTGGAACAGGCGTTACGCACACTTTCATTTCCATTTCTCCATTCCAAAACAAGATTTTTTTGTGTGTGCAAATTGACAGGGCAGAAAAATGGACAAAATGATTTGACGATGGTTACTGGTTTGGTTTGCAACGGTTGGGGGAAAAAAAATCATAATTTTCCTCAGTAAGAGCGACTAATGTCTTATTTTGGTTCGTCGTGATCAGTCAGCTTTCATTCTGAGCTACAGTACCTGAGAATCTAAAATGTTGAGGATTTGGACTTATCAATTTAACAAGGTATCAAAAGAATTATTGAATCATTTAATCATTGACTGGTTGTCGATTCATCTCTTCTCCAGTTACACGTCTCATAGTGACATGGTGCATGTGTAACATGTACTCCAACTAAACATGACATAAAATGGTCTTTTTTCATCTATCTTTGGGGATATGTTTCGGGGTTTGTTTTTCGGAATTTCTCTTCAAACTCGTTGTTGCATTCAGTGGCCGCCGCTTTGTTATTTCGTGAGGAAAATGCCGACTTCTCGAAGCAAGCGTCTATCTGAAGAGCCAGTGAGAAGGAGATGAGAGTCAAGCTATTTATAATTGTATTTTATTTATTGTATTGTATTTGTAATTGTATTTTATTATTATAGCTTCTATGCTTGTCTGTGACTGTAAAGTGTCCTTGAGAACTTTGAAAGGCACTTAAAATAAAATGTATTATTATTATTATTATTATTATTATTATTATTATTATTATTGGCTGCAAAAAATAAGAACAGGAGCCACAAAAGGGCAGCATCGCCCAAGATGCTCAATGACCAAGAACGAGCAAGCAAGTTGATGCTGTCTAAAAGCCTCCACAAGAGGGCAGCATCGCCCACGATGCTCAATGACCAAGAGCCAGTAAGTTGATATCGTACAAAAGCAACCACAATAGGGCAGCATTGACCAGGGAACGTGCACCATTTATTTTCTTATGTGAAGCACATTAAGTTTCTCGACTTATGTTGTGTATGTTTAAATGGTGGCCAAAAACTACACAATTTAAATAATGTATTATGATGATGATGATGATGATGATGATGATGATGATGATGATTATTATTATTATTATTATTATTATTATTATTATTATTATTATTATTATTATTATTATTATTATTATTACGATTGTTCTGTTTGTGATGTAATGGAAGGAAAGAGATGCCCATTTCACGGTAAAATCAGAGCATCATCATTAAATGGTGAGTATACTTTTGCTTTTTTGAATGTTGCTGTGCCGATGACCATTTTGTGTTTGGGAGACTTTTACTGAGCTAGTTACTTGTTCTGTAGCCACAAAGGGACATAAGTCTTCTTGTGCTGTTCCCAAAATACAGAGGGTTGTCTCAGGAAGGGCATCCCACATAAAAGCTTGGCCAAAACAAACATGCCGATCAAACTTCTGAAGATGGGGGACAGTGATTGGCTGTGGCTCCCCGTTGAAGGGAAAAGCCAAAAGAAAAAGAAGATTTGATCTTTTTGTGTTGTTTTGTATACTTTCACAAACTTTGGGATTGACTGTGAAGGATTATGCTTTTATTCGCATTTATATTATATGAATGTCCGCTCGTCCCTCCAGGATACTGCTCCAGGTGGTAGATGATAGTGTTTTGCATCAGTAGAGTTCTTGTTGCATCAGTAAGATGCAACAAGTATTCATTTCCAGTCTAATGTTCTCCCAACCCCCTTTCACGTTGCTGATAGGACAATATCATCGCTGCTGTGTGATAAAACTAGGTGGAAGGGGCGGACTTTGCTCTCTTAGCTTCCCGCTCCGACTAGAGATGTTCTTCTATTGTTTACGAGAATAAAGTACTCTTTTCTGTTCACGATATATGGTCCCCGCTGGTATTTCATCATAAAACTCAGTTGAATTCTGAACCAGAAGAGATACAAGAATTACCGTATTTTCACGACCAAACGGCGCCCCGTGTGAAAAGGCGCAGTCTTATTTATGTGTGCCATTTCTGTATTTAACCCACACATTGCCTTAAGAATGACGCTTGCTGGAAATGTTTCTTTAGGCAAAGTCTTTTTTTTTTTAAAAATCACAATCGCCGGGAGTTTCTCTCCGTTAGCATGGCAGCCTTTTCGCCAGCTTTTCAGAATAATTCGCCGGCCGTCGCTACAGTAGTCCCGGTCCGCATGGAAAAATCGCAGTTTCATAAAACGCCAGCACCAAGACGGACCTCCTTGGAAATCTTCAAGTTCATGTTTTTTATTTCCTCCGCTAGCGTTACTGCTCTGAGCGGGACGGTGACAGTCGAAACGCCCCTTCCGCTCGCTCTTAGCTCGCCGATCGATTGCTTGAAGCTTTCCTCCAACTCCGGCCACCTTGCCTTATGTCCGCGTATTATGTCACGGCGGCTCCATTCCCATGTTCCTCGGCGTAGTTGATAGCCTTCAGTTTAAATAAACTGAGCTTCATAACCATGTCTCTTTGCCATTTTCAGGGTTGTTCTACATAAAGCACATACCTGTTAGTTCATACACAAACCACGCCCGCACACCCCCCTCGTTTTCTCTACACGTCCTCCTCATGGTGGTCTCTAACACGTCCGCACTACAGGGCGCACCGCACATTTTGATAAAAATCTGAGACGTTTATATGCGCCTTATGGTCGTGAAAATACGGTAGAATCCAACATAAATTGGTGCCGAGAAACCCGTGCCAGGGTCTCAGTACCGGAGCGACCGGGGGATGCCTGCCTGCGTGTGTCTGTTCACGAGAGACAAAGGATTCCTTCCTTTGGCGGCGCCTGCTTGTGGATTGTCCACGAGAGACGAAGGATTCCTTCCTTTGGCGGTGCCTGCTTTTGACTGACCACGAGAGCCAAAGGATCCTGCCCTTTGGCGTGGTGGGCTTTCTCCTTCATCCTGTCCTGACCACACGGACGAGTTCGACGAGTTTTCAAGGTGGGTGATGCCAGCACGCTGCCATTTTGTTTGAATGTATTGTGGAATTCTTTCTGGCCAAAATGTAATTTCTATTCACGGTTAATCTGCGCATCTCAGGCTTGTAACAGAATTACATTGGTCAAGGGGGACCATTCTATTTGGGCTTATGCGTGAAAAAAAAATTTGCGCGTGGCTAGTAACGCCATTTCGGATCACTGCGTATGATGCCGCACGCCGACGAACGCAAAATGAGACCGGAATTTCCAGGAAGGATTCTTAACAAGGAGTGAACTCCTGGAATGTATTTATTTGTGCGAGGACTCGGAAAAAAAAAAATTACAAATTGGAACATTTATTAATTTTGACCCAGGGGATTATGTGTTCTTTTTTTGTTTAATTGCAGCTGCAATTGATCGCGGTTTCTCCGTGATATTAATGCATTTATTTTGGCAGATTTTTGCTTTGTGGTTAGCTGGAAAAGTTTCTTTGTGTCAGAGAAAGTTCTTGAACAAAGGGGGTCGGGTGTGGAGCCATTTGAGCCGTTTGTGAGAGTGTGTGCGTGTGAGTGTGTGCGCTTGTGTGTGTATGTGCATTCATTGTGTGTGTATGTGAGCGCGTCTCTTGGTTGGAGACGTTGACACAGCGGGAGTCTTCTTTGTGTTTGAGTTAACACAGCGGGTGTGTGCTTTGCTGGGACAAAACGCAACAGGAGCAAATTGTTGGTGAACTGTGGTGAATTGAGACAATGGGTGCAATCTTTTCTAAGAAAACCCCAATCCACCGGGATTCGGGATTAATGGCACAAAAGTTTCCGGGATGTGAGATTTATTGTAATAAATGGATGCAACGTGGTGAAATTTCTGGTGCTTTGCAAGTGCAGCCATTGAGGATATTATGTTTCGTTTGAAGCTCCAGGAGGCATCTGCGGTTGGCAGACCTCTAAGGAAGATTTGTGCTGTGATTTTGGCATGTGAAACGTGGCTTGAACAGGCACGAATTAGAGAGAATGAGCTTGAAGTGAAATGATTTAAAAAAGAGTAGAGAGCTATGGTTGCTGCAATGTATTCGAAAATGAGCTCTGACGATGAGACTGTTGCACGTCCTCGTCAGAAAACGGACCTCATGGCGGCAGGAAAGCAGCCATTGTTTCAGGCTGCCGAGAGCACCCATGGGAGGCCTGGGGAAGGGGTTGTGTGCCCTGGAATGCAGGCAGCTCAGCCCCCCTCCTTATCTGCTCTGGGGGGACGCCTCAGCCCCCCTCCTCCCCTTCCCCCTCCTTCGCTGCTCTAAAGGGGAGGGAGGCCCCTGGGGAGCGAGTAGCCTCCCGGTGGGAACTCCAACTGTGATTTGGGCAGACCAGCAACATGAAGCGCTCATGACCCCCTCTGGGGGGATACAGTCATTGCAACCTGACTTTGCAGATCAGTTTGCTTGTGGTAGTGATTGTGTTAGCTGACGTACCAGAAGCTAAGCAAATCGTTCTGAACAATTGTATCCACTTGAACAATTGCATAATATTAAGGTGAATGATGAAAGCGATTGTGAAGTTTTTCCTCTTGTCCAAGTGGCTAATCCGAATTCTACAGGCTTGCACGACCGAACTATTATTGTCTATAGGCCATGGTGTGACAGTGACGTGGCTGAAGCGTGCAAAGGATTAGGTGATTTTGTTGAGAATGCGGAAAGCTGGACTGAGAATTTTGAGGAATTGTGTGCTTCTTATCAGCTAAATGGGCAAGAGGCACTGAAGGTTCTCAGGAGATGTCTGGGGCATCATTGGAATCGAGGGAAGGGATGTTATACTGGGAAGACTTCGACAGGTCAAAACATGACTTATGAGGAGGTCACTTCCCAACGCAGATTAGTGTGTGAGAACATCAGAAAATTGTGGAAAAAATTACCAAACTTTGGCATGATTCAGCAATGTAGACAGCAATGTGGCGAAGATGTAAATACTTTCAGGGGACGCTTTGAAAATGTTTTTAGAAACCACAGCTGTATTCCTGAATCTGCCGATGAGGATTCCGTATACGTTAACCAATTTAAGCAAACATTTCTCCAGAATTTGACACCGGAAATTGGGGATTTCATTTGCAAACATTATGTCCGACACCGATCTGGAAGGTTGGTTGATCTTATGGAGTGGGCAATTCATGCCCAAGAAGTGGTGAGAAAAAAGTGGGGAAATGGTGTAGGATCGCCGATGAAACAAGTGATGGCCTGTGCCATGGGTGACATAATGGAGGACGTGTTGTACCAAGATCGGGTAAAGAGGGCACATTGCTCGACACTGTAAAAGAAAAAATACACCGCAATGGAAACGTGGGAAATCTTACAGAACTCCACCATACAACACTAGATATGGTGAAGGACAAAGCACAAAACATTTAGATTGACGTGCGGAACCCCGTTTGTACAATGATGACAACAGTCACGACAGTGGGGAATGGGGATCAATGAAACCAGTTGAAATCTTGGATTTGACAAATGTATTTGCCTTGGCTTTGCCAGAAAGCGAAAAACCTTATTATTGGCTAAAAATTGGGAAAGGGATGTCAAATTTCTTTGTGATAGTGGTGCATGCAGATCAGTGTAAAGAGACACCATTCCAGGTGTCACTCCGAGTCGACAACATATTTCTGTGGTATCAGCAGATGGGAAAGTGACATTGTTACCCATTTCTAAGTCAATAAAAATTTTAGATGAGGGACTAACTCCATACAAGGTCACTATGGTCTTGAGTGGAGATTGTCCTATAAATTTGTTGGGGAGAGACCTTTTACAACAACTATAAATAGCTTTAATACCAACAGAAGAAGGGTACAAACCCAGAGAAATTAACCTTCTGGAGTCCTTTGTAGTTGACGCTATGGGAGACTCAGTAAAGGTTGATTCATTAGAATCATGACTAATGGCCACTTTACTGGCTGAGGACTTTCCAGAAGTCCCTGCCACCCTTTGGTCATTGGGAAAAACAGATGTGGGCTTACTTAAAACAGCAGAACCAGTTGAAGTATTGCCTAAAACGACTTATGGACCCAGACTTAATATCCATTAAAACAGGATGCTATTATTGGCATCACTCCTGTAATACGGGATATGGTGAAGGCTGGTATTTCTATTGAAGACCCAACTTGTGAATGTAATACACCGATATTTCCTGTTAAAAAAGTTGAATCTGGGGTTTGGAAAATGGTAAATAAGATAAATAAATCCATACAATTGCGTGCTCTGTGTGTGCCAGACCCACACACATTATTGAACAGTTTAAAACCTGACAAAAAATGGTTTACAGTAATTGATTTGAGCAATGTTTTTTCTCCATTCCGTTGCACAAAAATTCATGTCATTGGTTCGGATTTACATTTAATGGGAAAAAATATACATATACAAGATTGCCACAAGGTTTTACAGATAGCCCTACAATTTCTTCACAGGAAATGTCTTCGTGTATTGCTGATTTTAAACATCCTGAGACTTCTCAGATTCTTTTGTACGTTGACGACATCTTAATTGCTTCACCGACTGAAGACGAGAACAAGAATCATGAAACACTGGACGTGATGTTATTCTGTCCATTTGTGCCAATGGATGGTCCTCACATGAGATTAGCCTTGATGTTGAGAGTGGTGTGGGAGCTGTGCCTCAGGGGTGGGAGGTTGTGAATTTGGGACATCGTAGATGACACACATCGTCTGTAGTGTGCCATCGTCAGTAGTGAGAGAGCTATAGAGAGAGATGTAAAGATAGAGAGAGAAAGACAGATAGAGAGAGAGATAGAGAGAGAGATCTAGAGATAGAGATCTAGGGATAGAGATCTAGAGATAGAGAGGTAGAGGTAGAGATAGAGAGAGGTAGAGAGAGAGAGAGAGGGTAGAGGTAGAGATAGAGGTATAGAGGTAGAGAGATAGAGAGATCGAGAGGTAGGGAGAGAGGTAGGTAGAGAGAGAGAGAGAGAGAGAGAGAGAGAAATAGAGAGAGAGATAGAGAGATAGAGAGAGATTTAGAGGTAGAGGTAGAGATAGAGAGAGGTAGAGAGATAGAGAGGGTAGAGGTAGAGGTAGAGATAGAGAGAGATAGGGAGATAGATTTAGAGATAGAGAAAGGGAGAGATAGAGATAGAGATAGAGAGAGAGAGAGATAGAGATAAAGAGAGATAGAGATAAAGAGAGAGAGATAAAGAGAGAGATAAAGAGAGAGAGAGAGAGAGAGAGAGAGGGTAGAGATAGAGAGATAGATTTAGAGATATAGAAAGAGAGAGATAGAGAAAGAGAGAGATAGAGAGAGAGAGAGAGAGATAGAGAGAGAGAGAGAGAGAGAGAGAGAGAGAGAGAGAGAGAGAGAGAGAGAGAGAGAGAGAGAGAGAGAGATAGAGAGAGAGATAGAGAGAGATAGAGAGATTTAGAGGTAGAGGTAGAGATAGAGAAAGGTAGAGAGCTAGAGAGGGTAGAGGTAGAGGTAGAGATAGAGAGAGATAGGGAGATAGATTTAGAGATAGAGAAAGAGAGAGATAGAGATAGAGAGAGAGAGAGAGATAGAGATAAAAAATAGATAGAGATAAAGAGAGAGAGATAAAGAGAGAGAGAGATAGAGAGAGAGAGAGATTTAGAGGTAGAGAGATAGAGAGGGTAGAGGTAGAGATAGAGAGATAGCTTTAGAGATAGAGAAAGAGAGAGATAGAGAGAGAGAGAGAGAGAGAGAGAGAGAGAGAGAGAGAGAGAGAGTCAGACAGATAGACTAGATAGACAGATAGACTGGATAGACAGATAGAAAGTTAGATAGACAGTTATACAGATAGACATAGATAGATAGATAGATAGATAGATAGATAGATAGATAGATAGATAGATAGATAGATAGATAGATAGATAGATAGATAGATAGATAGAGATGGAGCGAGAGAGAAAGAGAGAGAGAAAGAGAGAGAGAGAGAGAGAGAGAGAGAGAGAGAGAGAGAGAGAGAGAGAGAGAGAGAGAAAGAAAGAAAGATAGATAGATAGATAGATAGATAGATAGATAGATAGATAGATAGATAGATAGATAGATAGATAGATAGATAGATAGATAGATAGATAGATAGATAGATAGATAGATAAAGAGAGATATAGATAGATAGATAGATAGATAGATAGATAGATAGATAGATAGATAGATAGATAGATAGATAGATAGATAGATAGATAGATAGATAGATAGATAGATAGATAGATAGATAGATAGATAGATAGATAGATAGATAGATAGACTATCAATAGCTTTGTTCCAATATTTTGCGAATACAGGTAACAAAGCTTCTTTGGATAAGTTACAGTTTTCAAAAATAAGTTGTTTTTCTAGGACATCTTTTGTCAATAAGGGGACGACAGTTGACAACCAAAAGAAAACAGGCAATTTTGACGAAAAAACAGATGATGACGTTTTTGGGACTGTGTAATTATTGCAGAACTTGGATTCCGCATTATGCACAAGTTACTCAACCATTTCCTTCAAAACTTGCGTGGGCACTAATTCACGTGTCTCTTAACTTACTAGTTTGAAAGCAGACACATATACCAAGACGAAATGTCACTGAAAGACTCTATTCAGTGGACTAAGGAGGGCATCACAGCCTTTACAGAATTGAAAAATTTGATAGCCAATACGAGTGTTTTTGGCCTTGCCTGACTATGACAAACCTTTTGTTCAAACAGTTGACTGCAAAGACAAATACATGACTTCAGTCTTGTTACAAAAACATGGACAAAAGCTGAGACCAGTTGTATTTTATTCTAAAAGACTGGATCCAGTGGCTTCAGCTCTTCCAGCGTGTGTTAGAGCGGTGTGTGCCGCACCGTTGGCAGTTCAGTCGCCAGCTGAACATGTGCTTTTCCATCCCACAACACTGATGGTACCACACTCGGTTGACTTATTGATTACTGGCACGAAAATGACTTTCTTGTCACCAGCACGGCATTCGTCTATCATGACATCTTTGCTGGAACAACCACACATAACCGTTGAGAGGTGCAATAGCATTAACCTGGCGATACTTGTACCTCTACCTGTTTACGGAGAACCACATTCATGCGTTGACAGAATAAATGACAACTGCAAACCACGACCAGACTTGAAGGACACACCTTTACCTGACAGCATTCATCTGTATGTTGACGGCTCTGCATCTAGGTCAGATTCAGGGGGTAACCGGGTGGGTTATGCTGTTGTGACCGACGTTGAAATTATTGCTGACGGTTCATTACCAAACACGTATTAGCAGCAATTGTAACAAACACGTAGCAGAAAGTGTTGCATTGACTGAAGCGTGTAAATGGGCAGAAGGAAAGACGGTGATGATTTTTACAGACAACCAATATGCGTTTTCCACACTTCACTGCTTTGCAGCCCAGTGGAACCGCAGGGGAATGACTACATCAACCGGGAAGACGGTTGAACATGCAGATTTATTGAGAGGCTTGTTGAAAGCTATCCTTCCAAAAAGTGTGGCTGTATGCAAATGTACAGCGCACACAAGGGCTAAAGACAGGAATTGCTCGGGTAATGCTAGAGCAGATGCAGCCACCAAAAAGGCTACTCTGACTGCTTTTGATCTAGTAAGTCAAGAGACACGTGAATTAGCGCCCACGCAAGTTTTGAAGGATATGCAAGCGTTAGCCGCAAAATCCGAAAAAGATCTGTGGCTGGCCGATGGTGCTATGCTAGTTGATGGGCTGTATAAAATAGACAATAAACCATGTTTACCGAGAAACATGTTTCCTATGGTGGCTCGGTTGAGCCATGGTAGGTCACATGTATCAACAGAAGGGATGGTGTTTATAGCAGGAAAGGTATTCCATTTAAGCAGAGGTTTCAACTCATATGCAAAAAAACTTTTGTCTGAGTTGTTTGATATGCTGTAAACACAATCCACAGGGTAATATATGACCAAAAAGAGGAACATTTCCACAGGCATCACACCCCTTTGAAGTGGTCCACATGGATTTCATTGAACTGAGCACAAGTGGTGCCTATAAATACTGTTGTGTAAAAAGGAAATCACATGCCAAACTTGGCTTTACATGCAGGACAGACTTGAAAGGGTTAATCCGATCAGCCGGTGAGTGGGTGTGGCTGTAAATGCTGTCTGAACCAGGTGGCTCTTGTTAGCCAAGGGAGACACGCCGCCGGTGTTGCATTTAATGTTGCATTTACACATTCTACCTTTCTGTTGATTTAAACTAAAATAATGTAAAAGTAGTGATAGAAATGATTGTGAATGAGTTGCATTCGTATTCTGTGTTTCCATTTGTAGGTTTATGACCTACTTCACTGCTCGTCTACCAAACAAAAAGCAACCAATGTATCAAAACTCAATCAACAATAAATAACGAGAGTGAGTTGGGAAAACGGTGGGAAAACGTGAAAACGTAAATTGACCGAACAAATACTGTTTAGTGCTAATTGATTCCTTTACCAAATGTGTGGAAATTGTGCCTTCAAAGAAATCTGATGCATTATCCGTTGCTGAAGCATTATGCAAACATATTATTCTAGAACATGGCATACCAAGAATAATTTGGAGTGATAATGGGCCACATTTTGTTAATGACGTAATAACCAAAATTTCCGAACATTTAGGTATTGCATTAAAGAACCATTGCGCATACCATCCACAGAGTGCAGGATTAGTTGAAAGAACGAATGGTCCGATTAAAAATCGACTCAGAAAAACCATGGAGACAACAGGCAAAACATGGCCTGAATGTCTGTTTTTGGTTAAATTATATATGAGAATAACGCCCACTAATAACGGCTTAACGCCTTTTGAGATCTTGCATGGCAGACCTTTCATCCTCCCATCCAAGGTGTGCCCTGGCAAGAGAATGAATCAGATCCAGGTGGTTTGTTGGCAAAATGGTTGTGTGAAATGTTTACAACAAGAGAGGTCCAGTCATCATGTGTACTGCCACAGTCCTCTTTTTCCCTTCACAGGAACAGAGGCTGCGCCCCAGAGACGAGGTGCTGATCAAGGCAATCAAGAAGAAGACCTGGTCTGCACCAAAGTGGGAGGGGCCATTCACCGTGCTGATCACAACGCCAACTGCCATCAAGATCGCCGAAAGAGCGACCTGGGTGCATCAAAGCCATTGCAAGATCGATCACCAACCGGATCCTGAGCAGGTGGAAGACGGGCGGAGCCAAACTACTCAATAGCCATGGGTTTGATCCACATCATCTTGCTGTACGGACTCATGGGGGCAATCCAGATGACACACGTAAAGCCCCCCACTCCTTCAGCCTGCGAAGTCCCACTATTCTATCCAGCGACATCAGATAAGTGCCCAAACATGGCACATACTGTAGCCTGCTTGCCACTACAGGCTGCAGGAATAGTTTCATTTCCCCTTAGCGTCTTCGTGAACAAAGCATGACAAGAGGGTAGCGAGTATCCTCATGGTCCTTGGTACGCGCGTGTCAAGTTGGGGAAGGCTTGGACCACTGGTTGGGATTCCATTGCGGTCCATACCGATCCCGACACAAAATGGGTTTGAGATAGCTGTGCCCAAAAAGCAGCACGAACTGTCATCAAGATAGCTAGGGATCCCCCAACTGGCACTATGACAGAAATCCAACTTGCTATCGTAACCCACAATGTTGCAGACTCTGTCCTGGGCTTCCTGAACATCACATTGGTTTTCCCGTAACTATATGCATGATCTGTGGCATCACCAGTCGTGACACCGCCTTTCCACCATAAACCACACATCAGACTGTCAGCCTGGGTGGAGGCACCTGACGAAACGGCCCAAAGTCCAGGTGTCATGGACGCGTTTTATCAACCGTTTGCAGGAGAAAAACATGACTGGAATCCATTGTTATCAAACACGTGGTATTGCTATGCTACACTAATTGCTAAGCAAAAGTAATTGTTTTGTATGCTCTTATATGCCTTCAACGGACAGTTAGGACGGCGGAAAAAATCATTGGCACCGCCCTACCCACTCTCGAGGACTTGCACACTGCAAGAATCCAAACTAGGGCGCGGAAAATCCTACTGGACCCTCCGCACCCTGCCCACCACCTTTTCCAGCTACTCCCCTCAGGCAGGCGCTACCGATCCATGCGCACCAAATCCAGCAGACATTTAAACAGCTTCTTCCCCCAAGCCATTAACTCTTTGAACTCTTTCAACAGTAGCCAAAATGGAACTGTATAGTGCCACTTAGCAGTTTTTTTGACAACGATACTAGTGCAGCGTGTTCTACCGGAAACAAATTCCTTGTGTGTCCTACATACTTGGCAATAAAGATGATTCTGATTCTGATTCTGATTCTGATTCTGATTCTGTGACATAACAACATGTGCATTCGAAGGTATTCGGAGAGAGAATGGCTAGAGCTGCATATTTGTTAATACCTTTGCATAGACCTGATCAACATTTTCCGGTTCTTCGTAATGCTTCGAGAGGAGAGATTGTTCCAGGTTTAGATACTATTTTGGAACCAGACAACCAGATAATGACCGAGAGCGGGTTGCGATTACCAGTATGCGTTACTATGTACAGTACGGGTCAAAATTTGGGTTTTATAGACGTGGATATATGTTTATATGTGCTACCGCTAAACACTAATGTCACTGTTTTGCCCACATCTTCACATCTTTGGTGGTTATGCAGTTGGAAAGTATATTCTTTTATTCCTCCGAGTGCTTATGGTTTGTGTGCACCTGTTACTGTAACTGACAATACTTTCATCATTACCAGTCGTCCAGTGCATCATCATGTGAAGAGAAGAGTATCGTTTAAGCCCCATGATTCGATCTGGGGAACTGATGTTCCAAAACAATTAAAACACCATAGCACGGGTAGTAAGGTAATGTTAACTCTTTTTCCGCAAATTGAAGTGGCAAAAAACATGCTACGAATTGAAACAATTGATTACAGATTTCAAGTGTTTGTAAATGCCAGTTTGAAAGGGGATGAAATGCAGAACACCGAAATTGCAGCAATTAGACAAATGGTGCTGCAAAATAGAATGGTTTTGGACCTTTTGACAGCCCCACAAGGGGGCGTCTGTGCTATGGTGAGTGACACTTGTTGTACGTACATACCCGAGGAAGCGAATTCCATAAACATGACTAATGCTTTGTCTGTTATCAGGGATGTCAGAGATACTATGGCCAAAGATCAACGGCCTGATCACCCGTGGAGCTTTGCCATGCTTTTCGGGGGCCCTTGGTATACGACTTTGCTGAGACTGTTTGTGCCTGTCGCGATCATGATTGTGCTTATTTTCTTAGTCATTGGTTGTATCATTCCATGCTTACGAGCAATGTTAAATTCTATGATAACTAATTCTCAGGTGAATTACGCAAAGGTTTTGTATCAACAAATGCGTGAAGGGGACCCTGTGTTGTAGCTTGGAATTGTAAACCATGGCCAGAGTGTGGTTGCTCCCGCCAAAACGGATGGCCGAGAAGGAATTTTCCTCGTCAATATTTTGATTGAATTGGATTTACCTTTAAGACTCCCGCGAATGGAGAGGTTGCATATCACAGCAGTAAAGTTATGACAGAGGTTTTTCGCCTTCTCCATGGTATAGAATGGTTCCCTGTGCCGTTAGTTATGGCGTTCATACATGAAAACCGTTTTGGAAATGTATGTACTGATGTTTAAATGTGCAAAACGGGGAAATTTATGTTGGATTCTAATTCTTGTATCTCTTCTGGTTCGGAGTTCAACTGAGTTTTATGATGAAATACCAGCGGGGACCATAGATGGTGAACAGAAAAGACTACTTTATTCTCGTAAACAATAGAAGAACATCTCTAGTCGGAGCGGGAAGCCAAGAGAGCAAAACCCGCCCCTTCTACCTAGTTTAATCACACAGCAGCGATGAGATTGTCCTATCAGCAACGGGAAAGGGGGATGGGAGAACATTAGACTGGAAATGAATACTTGTTGCATCTTACTGATGTAACAAGTTATCTAAGCGACACACATCCATATAGACTAAACTAAACATCAAATAACATAGGATGTTTACGGATGTGTATAAAAACACTCTATCAGTAGAGAGCATGTAAACTCCCTCATCCCTGTTGATGGTCCTTGGTTCTCGCTTCCAGATTTCAATGGCCTCCCTGATCAAGCGCTGATGGATCGATGAGCGGACAGCGGGGGGCGTTACTTGCCTGTCAGATCTGACAGGTAGGTCACGCCCTCATAGTAACACCAGCTGAAAAAGGCGCGTCAAAACAACATCCGTGACACTCTGACGAAGACGGAAGTATACAGCAAAACATGTCAGGTAATTGAACACCTAAAATACACTGTCTGTAAGAAAAGAATCTGTTTTAAATTAAACTATTTTTTTTTTGTCGTGAGCCCGTCCGTTTTTATCGATTGGCAAGCCGTGCATGCCCCATCAGCGCCTCGTGCCAAATGTCAATCGTTTGTGCGGCTTGGCGTTAGATTCAATTTGGCCGGTCGTGACATGTTGGATTTGGCGTTACTCAGCACGGCAGCTGTTGTTGAATGACACGTGATGATCGGGATGTCATGAGACACATGAAAGCGTTTTCAATTTCAGTGTACATCGGGTCATTGAGATCAATGCTGAATTTATTAGCCGGCTAGCTGAATAGAAAGAGAGTTAACTATCTCGCTAGCTCGATCGCTAACTAGCTTGACAGCTACCTAGCCTGCTAGCTTGCTAGTTCGATAGATGAGCATGTAATTTCACAAGTTTGATTTGCTTTTGCAGGCTGAATAAAATGAGGTGACGGCCCAGATTTGAAACCTGTGATATAAGGGATTAGCTAGCTCGCTGAATAGAAAGAGAACAAGCTCGATCGTAATCCAATAATCGGCGTACATTTTGAGCTGGAAAGGCTGTTTCGTCTCCAGTTGATTCGTGTCCACGCTGCCTGCAATGAAGCAGCATGCGGCTTATTAGCCTCGGCTGCTCTGTGTTGAAGACACGGATGTCGTTGGGAAGCGGTTCTTGCGTCCCGCCTCCCTGCGAGGAATACGCCACCGCCGTTTATTTCTTCATTGGGATCTCCGCTGATTAGACCCTGACCCACATTGGCCATACACAACACAACTTGCACAAGCATTGGATGAAGAACATTCACCCCCCCGCGAAGATATCCCGCGAAGACAAAATGCAAAGGTGAATTGAATGTTTTTCATTTATTCCTTTACCTACTACAAGACTGGAGAGTCAAATTCATATGAAAAAGAATCGATACCTGACCCGAGTCGCCACAAAATAAATAAATAAATAAATAAACACATCAATAGGTACATAAATAAATCATTAAAGGACAACCGACACCATTTTACACATACATAAATAATTGCTCAAACAAATAAATAGTTCATTAATAACAAACTAAAAAAATAAATACACCCAAAAATAAATGAATGAATACATTTCTATTTCCTCTCGTTCCCTCCGATCCTCTTCCTCCCTCCACCTCTGTGTGCCCTCCCCCCCCCCCCCCCCCCCCCCCCCCCCCCCCCCCCCCCCCCCCCCCCCCCCCCCGCCCGTCTCAGCACGATGGGGGCCAGAGCTTTTAGCTGCTCTGCCCCCAAACTCTGGAACTCACATTTTTATTTTTTTTAATTGTATTTTATTTATTGTATTCTATTTATAGTTATATTTTATTTATTATTGTATCCTTGCTTGTCTGTGACTGTAAAGTGTTCTTGAGAGCTTTGAAAGGCGCTTAAAATAAAATATATCTCTCATCTCATTTTCCGTACCGCTTATTCCTCATTAGGGTCGCGGGGGTTGCTGGAGCCTATCTCAGCTGTCTTCGGGCACGAGGCGGGGGACACCCTGAATTGGTTGCCAGCCAATCGCAGGGCACACAAAGACATACAACAGTCACTCTCACACTCACACCTAGGGACAATTTGGAGTGGTCAATCTGCCTGCCATGCATGTTTTTGGAGTGTGGGAGGAAACCGGAGGACATGCAAACTCCACACAGGGAGGCCGGACCGGGACGCGAACCGGCGACCTCTGCACTGTGAAGCCGGTGTGCTAACCACTCGGCTAGTTATTATTATTATTATTATTATTATTATTATTATTATTATTATTATTATTATTATTATTATAAAAAATAAATAAATAGGTAAATGAATCTTTTCCTTTCGGCTTTTCCCTTCAAGGGGTCGCCACTGCGAATCTGTGTCCTCCATCTTCAGAGGTTTATTCTCATGTTGTTTGGCCAGTCTTTTAAATCAATACATTAATAAATAATTGCACAAAAAAAACACATAGTTCAGTGAATAACAAAATAAAAAAATTAATACACCCAAAAATAAATGAATGAATGATTGGATAAATAAATAAATAAATACATGAATAAATGAACGAATAGATACATAGAAAGGAAAGGAGTCCAAGAAGGTGCCCGAGTAGGCAGCCGTCAGCAAGTGCTCTCATGAGCCTTGCTATTTTTGTTGTTTTTGTCATGTTTTGGTGTTTTCTCTTGTCACTTTGTGTTGTTGTGTCATGGGGAACGGATACGGATTGTTTTTTAGCATTTTTGGCCACGACATTCATCAAGCAGGAGACTGTGCTGAGCGGTTGTGCCTTTTCAGCAGCATGAATATGCCAGTACTGTTTTTCAATGGGAGGAATGTCGGTGCCATTCGACTGTCATCGCTGGACAGCTCTGGGGCCATTGTGCTTCTTTTTGCGCCTGTAATGGGCAGCATCTTCACAGCTTTGTTGAGTGGAAAGGTCGGTGCTGTTGGACAGTCTGCGGCTGGATGGATGCATGGCGTGAGGAGCCCGCGATAAGAAGAAAGGAGCGTCAGCGCAGAGCGCCAATGCGTATGTGGAACTGTTGCGGCTTGGAATTGAAGTGGATTTACAGGCGATGTGAGACAATCTCTTTTTGTCAATGGATGCCCATAGCTGCGTGTTTGCTTTCAACATTTAGCTTGTAGTCGACGTGCACATTCCACCATGATGTCCCTGATCCACTGGTGAAGAGAAACTTTGATCCTCTCCTCTTTCATCTGGAACTGCTTCATGTCACAAAGAGAGTACAGAAAGTGCTTAAGAAGGAATGACTGTGTCTTTGTGTTGTCATGTTATTTGTTCTTTACTTTTTTGTTCTTTTGACTTCAAGACGGCGCCGCGAGAGTGGCTACCTTTCCAGCAGCTCCTGTATTTTGTTTTTCTACTTTCATTCCGTTCATCACTTTGCTGCTGTGAAATGTAAATTTCTCCACTGTGAGACTAATAAAGGCAAATCCAATCCAATCCAAATATGAATGGGGAAAAATGGGACATTGACATAATAATAAGAAGAAACTAGAATAGCCTAATGGGCGACTCTCAGTTGACGTCAGGCCCTTCCACTTTTATTTTGGTGACTCCATTTCATTTTATTTATTTTTTTTACTTTGAAGTTATTCTCTGCCAGATTGTCCCCCCTAACCCCAACCGAACACATCTCTCATCTCCACGTGGAAACCGAATGCCGCACGGAAGTCAGGCCAGTTTGGCATGACACCATTGGTCACGTCAGCACTGATTAAATGGCAATTATTTTAATGAATGGGCTACGGTGCGCCATCCCGACTGGGGAATTTGCGTCGACGGCGAGGGAGGCGAGGCGTGGCCGCCGCCGCCGAGCCCCATTTACCTTCATTTGCCACCCTGCTGGAGATTGACGCTTCCGCCGCCGCCCGCCTGCCCTTCCTCCAATGGGGGAGGCCCAGACCCCAAGGGCAGCGCCAACGTGCTTGGATGACGCAAATAAACAAAGCAACAAACAAACAAACAAAAACATACATAGATAGACGCACCAATGAATGGAAGGAAGGAAGGAAGGAAGGAAGGAAGGAAGGAAGGAAGGAAGGAAGGAAGGAAGGAAGGAAGGAAGGAAGGAAGGAAGGAAGGAAGGAAGGAAAAAGGAACCTAGGGAGGGAGGGTGTAAGGATGGAACGATGTAAGAAAGGAGTGAAAGCAAAAAGAAGGGGGTGAGGAAGGAAGGAAAGAAAAGAAAAAAAGGAGTTAGGGAGCGAGGAAGGAAAGAAGGAAGGATGTAAGTAAATAAGGAAAGGAAAAAAGGATGGAAGACAATAGTAAAGGCTGGGAAGAAGGAAGGATGTAAGGAAGGAAGGAAAGAAAATGTCACATCCTCCTCTGATCCTGTCTCAGCCTCCTCTGTGCCTAGAGCGGGCCCCTCCCCTCCCTACTCTCCGGACTCACTCACCTGTTCCTCATTCCGTTAATTGTGCCTTCTGGCTATAAAAGCCACCCATACCGTTCGGTCAGTGCCGGTGTATTCTCCGAAGTTCCCCGTCACCCAGCCGCACGCTGGTCTGTTTCGCTGTTCTCCTCCATTGCCTGACTTCCTGTTTTGCCTTATGTGCCTCAGTAAAGACTTTTAATGAATCACTGCCTCCACCGTGTATTTCGGATCAAACCCTTACTACTTCCCGTCGTCCCTCGAGTTCTGTCACCACTCCAGCGGACGTGACATAATACACCGGCCAACGATGGATTTCGCCGGTGGAGACAAATTCTTATCCGCCCTAGCCCATCAGGAGGAGCGTTCGAGCCAGCTGGCGCAAGCGATCGCGGACAACCACCACATCGCGTCCTCGCTGGCTCAATGCCTACAGGAGGTCGAGACACGCCTCGCTACCCTGACGGCCCCTTCCTCCACCCCGTGAGTAGTCGCGAGCTCTCCCTGCCACACCCCTCACGCTATGAAGGCGAACCCGGGCGCTGTGCTCAATTCTTGATGCAATGCTCGCTGGTTTTTGAACAACAATCCACCGCCTTCGTTACCGATGAGGCTAAAGTGGCTTTCATCACCAGCCTGCTCACGGTCCAGGCCGAGTCGTGGGTATTGGCCGTCCGGAAGTCCCAGTCCGAACTTTGCAGCTCCTATCCCGACTTTGTGGCCGAGCTTCGCCAAGTATTCCACCACCCGGTCACGGAGTGTGAGGCGGAGGGATTCCTTCACGACTGTGTGCAAGGAACGCGTTGGGCCGCTGAGTACTCCATCGACTTCCGCATCCAGGCTGCCCGGAGTGGCTACAACGATGGAGTGTTTCGTCGCGGATTGAGCGCCGCTTTCAAAGACGAGCTGACCACCTGCGACGCTGGCACGTCCCTCAGCGAGATAATCGATGTAGTCATCTGCCTGGACTATCGCCTCCGGGAGCGGCAGCAAGAGCAAGGTACCCAGCGGTCCGACGAACCCGGAAACGAGCAGCGGACGACCACACCCGACGGCGACGAGCAGGCGCGACGCCAGGAGGAGTTCCCAGAGCCACTGCAGGTGGGGAGCGGGGGCGATTGAGCCAATCCCGGGGGTCGCCGCACTCAAGCCTAAGACCTCCAGCACCCGTAAGTCCCCGGCCAAACGGCGACCGCGCCGGCCATTGGAGGCATCAAGGACGGCGCCTGTCACGCGATTGGAGTTGGACGGTGAATTATTCAGCCCGTCCAACTCCCAAGCTATACGGGCGCTAGTGGATTCGGGGGCGGACGGGTGCGTCATCGACCCCCAACTGGCCGAGACGTTGGGTTGCGGCATCGAAGACCTTAAGATCCCCAAGGAGATCCTGGACCTTGACGGCCGACTGTTAGCCCGGGTAACGCGGATCACCGCACCCGTTAAACTCCGGTTATCAGGTAACCACGTCTGTCACGACACTCAAGGCTAGAAGGCAGGACTCGAGTGACGAAGGAAGGTGGGAAGGTTGGATCCGAAGGACATGGCGAGACAGATATTCAGGAGCAAAAGTCTTTACTGAGACACGAATGCAAAATAACAAACTGGGGAAGGTGAGTGACGGCAACTAACAATGGCAGACCTGACGGCAAGGTAGTCGCGAGGGTAGCTTGCAGATGTGGTCGTCCTGCAGATGTGGTCGTCCTGGGGCTAGTTGGGCCGCCGGCCGCTCTGCTCTCTCTGCCGCTCCCGAAGACGGTGACGCGGGACGGTGTCGGGACTCACGGACGGCCAGCACCTAGGTCTCGGATTCTCCCGTGAGCAGGATGGTAATGAAGGCTACCTTAGCCTCATCGCTAACGTAAGCGTATGGTTGTTGCTCAAACACGAGCGTGCACTGCATTAAAAACTGAGCGCAGCGCCCGGTTTCGCCTGCGTAGTGTGAGGGGAGAGGTAGCTGTAGAGTGCGCCTACTCACGGGCGGGGAGCACTGGACTGTGAGGGCGGTGAGGCATGTCTCGACCGTCTCGAAGCGTTGAGCCAGCGTGGTGGTAATTTGGCGGACTTCCGCGATGGCTCGGGCCAGCTGGCTCGAACGCTCCGCCTGCATGGTAAGGGCAGCGAGGAATCTGTCTTCGCCGGCGGGATCCATGGGTGGTCGGAGAATTATGTCACGACACTCGAGGCTAGAAGGCAGGACTCGAGTGACGAAGGAAGGTGCGAAGGTTGGATCCGAAGGACACGGCGAGACAGATATTCAGGAGCAAAAGACTTTACTGAGACACGCATGCAACATAACAAACTGGGGAAGGTGAGTGACGGCAACTAACAATGGCAGTCCCTTGAAGGGGGGGTACTGTCATGATCGGCCCCCGTTGACGACCAACGGGGGCGCTGTCGGCCCCGCCTGCACCTGCACAGGTGCTGGTCGTTTCCAATCAGTGACACTCAAAAGGACCCCCGGCACGACCATTCGGTGTCGGGTAATTGTTGTGGAATGTCATTGTATGCTGTTGAACACATTGTATGCTGTTGTATGCAATTGTATGCATTGTGTGCAGTGCATGTGTTTGTTTAATATTGGCGGACTTTTAATCTTGGTTTTCTTTTGATACTTTGTATTTTTTTCCGTTCAGAAGATTTTGATGTTTTACATTTTGTTCCTGCTGACCTTTATTTTAATACAATTTGTCAAACAACCTCCTGCTCCCCCCGCCTGCTTTTTGGGATCCATGTCTGCCACCACCACCTTGCAAACCGTGACAACGTCGAACATTGCCAATTCCTGCTCATGCCCTCCCGCAACGTGCCACTCGTGCTGGGCCTCCCTTGGCTCAGCACCCATGACCCTTCCATCTCTTGGGAGGGTCCCACCATACAAGGTTGAGCCCCTACTGCTATGCCAATTGCCTACGGTCGGCCACGGCCGGGCGAGACCCCTCTCTGATGCGAACCAGGTGGTATGCGCTACGCAAATCCATGAGGGGGAGAGGGTATTTGTTGCGGATGGTGATGTCGTTCAGATCCCTATAGTCGACACACGGGCGCAGGGATCTATCTTTCTTTTCGATAAAGAAGAACCTGCACGGCAGGGCCGATGGGCACCGTTCCTCACACGGTTTAACTTCACTCTCACCTACTACCCAGGGTCGCAAAACACCTAGCCTGATGCCCTATCTCACATCCACGAGCCGGCAGAGAAGGAGGAGGTCGTCGCCAACATCCTGCCGGAGCAACATATGGTGGGCGCCCTGCGGTGGGAGGTTGAGAGGAGAGTTCAGGAGGCCCAGGGGGGTAACCATATCCCTAAGGGTTGCCCGGTGGATCGCCTGTTCGTTCCCCCCTCTCTATGCACCAAAGTGGTACTCTGGGGACACACTTCCAGGGTCGCCTTTAAACCCGGGGGTCAACAGGACGATCCAGCACATCACCCAGTGGTTCTGGTGGCCGGAGTACAGGAAGGACGTCACAGAATTCGTGAAGGCTTGCCCCGCCTGTGCCCGTGGGAAGGTCTCCCACCAACCCCCGGTGGGACTTCTCCAGCAGCTACCGATTCCCTCCCGACCCTGGTCCCATATCTCTGTTGAATTCATTACATGCCTCCCCCCTTCCCGTGGCAAGACAGTCGTCCTCACTGTTGTGGACCGCTTCTCGAAGTCGGCCCACTTCATCCTGTTAACCAGGTTGCCGTCCGCCATCAAGACAGCTCAACTCCTGGTTAACCATGTCGCTGTCTCCACGGGATTCCGGCGGACATCGTGTCGGACCGGGGACCGCAGTTCGTGTCCAAGGTATGGAAACGTTTCTGTCGGTCCCTAGGGGCGTCGGCGAGCCTGTTGTCTGGCTACCAATCCCAGACCAACGGTCAGACGGAGCGCAAGAACCAGGACCTGGAAGCGGCTCTCCGGTGTGTGTGCCTCCACCGTCCTGCGTCGTGGGCTCTCCACTTGCCATGGGTGGAGTACACACACTACACCCTGGTCTCCACAGCCGCAGGTCGGTCTCCTTTCATGTCCGCCTGTGGTTATCAGCCTCCTCTGTTCCGCACCCAGGAGGTCCATCGAACACCACCTGAGACGGGCGCATAGAGTGTGGAAGGAGACGAGAGCCGCCTTGTCGCGCACGGCATCCCGGAACCAACACATTGCGCATTGTCGTCGCCGCCAGGCACCAACTTACCAGGTCGGGCAGAAGTTGGCCGGGACTTCGATCAAACTGGGTCCACGGTTCGCTGGTCCTTTCCCCATCGAGGCCCGGATGGTGGACGGCGGTCCTGTCTACATGCATGCGCATGGGCAGGGGATTGCAGTACCTAGTCGATTGGGAGGGCTACGGTCCCGAAGAAGGCCAGTAGGTTCCCCGTTCCTGGGTCCTTGACCGATCACTCACCCGGGCATTACATTTGGCTCACCCATCCAAACTGGGTGGGCCGGCAGGAAGCGTCCATTGAGATGGGGGGGGGGGCACTGACACATCCTCCTCTTCTCCAGGAGCATGCCCCTCCTGTCTCACCCTCCTCAGTGCCTGGAGCAGGCCCGTCCCCTCCCTACTCTCTGGACTAACACCTATTCCTCATTCCGTTAATTGTTCCTTCTGGCTATAAAAGCTACCCATACCGTTCGGTCAGTGTTGGTGTATTGTCCGGAGTTCCCCGTCACCCAGCCGCACGCAGGTCTGTTTCGCTGTTCTCCTCCATTGCCTGATTTCCTGTTTTGCCTTATGTGTCTCAGTAAAGACTCTTATTGAATCACTGTCTCCACCGTGTATTTCGGATCCAACCCTTACTACTTCCCATTGTCCCTCGAGTTCTGTCACCACTCCTTGAGCGGACGTGACAGAAAAAAAGAAGGAAGGGCGGGAGGAAGGGAGGTACCGAGGGTGGAAGGAAGGAAAGATGTAAAGAAGGAAATATAAATGGAAGGAAAGTAGAGAGGGAGGGAGTAAGGGGAGAAGGAAAGAAGGAAGCTAGGGAGGTAGGAAATAAGGAAGATGTAAAGAAGGAAAGAGAAAAAAAGAAGAGAGGGAGAGAGGAAGGATGTAAGTGAAAAAGGAAAGAAAAATGGAAGGAATAAAAAAGGAAAGGCTGGGAAGAAGGAAGAAAGCAAAGCAAAAAGAAGGAAGGTTGGGAGGAAGGAAGGTTGGGAGAAAGCAAGGAAGGGCGGATGGGAGGAAGTATGTAAGGAAGGAAATAAAGAAGGAAGCGAGAGAGGGCGAGAAGGAGGGAGAAAATAAGGAAGGAAGGATGTAAGGAACGAAGGAAAGAAAAAACAAGGAAGTGAGTGAGGGAGGAAGGAAGGAAAGAAGGAAGAAGGAAGACAATAAGAAAGCAGGGAGGAAGGAAAGATGTAAGAAAGGAAGGAAAGAAAAAAGAAGGAAGGGCGGGAGGAAGGAAGGGAGGTAGCGAGGGTGGAAGGAAGGAAGGAAAGATGGAAGGAAGGAAATAAAAATTGAAGGAAAGTAGGGAGGGAGGTGAGAAGGAAGGAAGGAAAGAAAAAAGGAAGCGAGGGAGGGGGAAATAAGAATGGAAGGATGTAAGGAAGGAGTCAAAGAAAAAAGAAGGTGGAGGAAGGACGGAAGGAAGGAAGGAAAGAAAAAGGAAATGAGGGAGCGAGGAAGGAAGGAATTAACTACAGAAGCAAAGGAAAAACGAAGGAAGGAAGACAATAGGAAAGGCTGGGAAGAAGGAAGGAAGGAAATAAAAAAAAGAAGGAAGGGCAGTACAAAGGAAGGAAGGTACCGAGGGAGGAAGGAAGGAAAGATGTAAGGTAGGAAATATAAAAAGAAGGAAAGTAGGGAGGGAGGGAGTAAGGGAAGGAGGAAGAAAAAAGGAAGGAATGATGTATAGAAAGAAAAAAAGAAGAAGGGAGGCAGGAAGGAAGGAAGGATGAAATCAATGTGACTTTGCAGCAAATGCTTTTTGGTGCAAAGTGGCGTTTGTCTTTTTAAGAACACTTTGAATATCGGCCGTAACATACAGGAAGTCTCACATCTTGTTCTCAATCCAATTTATGCTAACGAATAGCCTTGGAAAGCGCTAATGTCGCTTCAAGTGAACCTTCACACACATGCTGGCTCACCCCATCTCTTCCGTTTGTGTGTGTGTGTGTGTGTGTGTGTGTGTGTGTGTGTGTGTGTGTGTGTGTGTGTGCGTGTGCGCACATTCGTGTGTGTGTGTGCGTGCATGCGTGTGTGTGTGTGTGAGTGTGTGTGCGTGTGCTCGCATGCGTGTGTGCGTGCATGTGTGTGTGTGTGTGTGTGTGTCTATACACGCTTCCTTCCCCACCCTCCCTCGGCAACTTGGCGATCATTCAGCAGGTTGAAGGCGAGCTCGGCGGATGCTCGGCGGACGCTCGGCGGATGCTCGGTGGATGCTCGGCGCTTATTCGGAAGACCGACTTCCGCGGCTGGGTAAGGGGCGGTGGGGATCGCACCGTTTTGCATTGGGAGGAACGCAGCAGCCCACGCGATTGGCGACGGACAAAATTTGGAATTAACATTTTTTGGGGGGGGGGTCCTCGCCCCATCTGGCAGCTCCAGCAGGGGGGCCGGTGAATGGTGTTCTGGAGAAGATTTCCAAGTGCCGGCAAGCCTGATCCCCATCTTGCTTCCACCAAATCCGCCACCCTGATCTTCTTTGGGCAAAGAAACCAACTTTGTTTGAGAAAAAAAACTTGGGAACACAAAGTCCACCGAAGAGGAGCAGACCCACCCAAAAAGTCTGGAGAAACCAGAGGAGACTGGAACTTTGGTTTTCTTGGTGGAACAGGCCGTTTTGGCGAGCTTCAGGAATCAGGAGTCTCGACTCCCGGATCGGTTCCCGTCAAGACGTTGCGAAGCGGCACGCCGCGTTCCAGGTTCCGGCCGCAAGGCATCATGGATCCAGTCCAGAGAGGTCCAGGGTCCCGGCCCAGGTCCTCACCGCCGCCAGTGGGGCTCAACGGTACGCCAGGCCCGACGGGGACCCCGGCGTGGGACGAGGCGGGAGACCTGGAGAACATGCTGCTGTGGACCCTGCGGGAGCCCGGCACCGTGGCCCTGACTCTCTTGTACAGCCTGTCCTTCCTGCTGGGCTTCGCCGGTAATCTGACGTCCCTGCGGGCGCTGACCGGGCGGCGCGGCGGGCGCCTGGCGGCCGTCAGCGCCACCCGCAGCCTGCTGGTCAACCTGGCCATATGCGACCTGTCCGTGGTGTGCGTGTGCATGCCCATCACGCTGGCCAGCCGCATCTACACGGCGTGGGTTTACGGCGACCCGCTGTGCCGGGCCGTTCCCTTCACGCAGGCCGTCTCGGTGTCGGCCAGTGTCCTGACGCTTACCGTCATCAGCGTTAACCGCTACTACAGCGTCCGCTGGCCGCTGCGGGCGCGCTCCATCTTCACCCGCCGACGTGTCATGGCAGCCGTGGCCGGCGTGTGGGCCGCCTCGTCCGCCGTGTGCGCCCCCATCGCTGTGGTCAACCGGCGGAAGGAAATCAGCTTCGGCGCCTTTTCCATCCTAGTGTGCCATGAGGAGTGGCCCGAGCATCGCCTCAAGCAAGGGTAGGTGCGCCCACGTCGACCTTTGTCGGTGAGAGCCGCCGGTCCTCCCGACTCGGGTGAGACAGCCCCTCCGGCTCCTCATGATTGTTCGTTCCGGCGCAGGTACAACGTGTTGCTGTTTGCGGTGCTCTATTGCCTCCCGGTCACCTTCAACCTGACCATCGGCTTTCTGACCGGCCGGCGACTGCGGGGCGGCACGCGGGCGGCCTTCGCCGACCTGGACCCACGCAGCCGGGCCCTGCACGCCTCGCGCCTGAAGACCAGGCAGAAGATCGCCAAGATGGTGCTGTGCCTGGTCCTGCTGTTCGCTGCTTCGTGGCTGCCGCTCTACGTGGCCGACCTGTGGATCGACCGGGAGTTGCGCCCGCCCCCGTGGCTCCTGCAGACACGACCCTTCGCCCAGTGGCTGGGCCTGACCAACTCCAGCCTCAACCCCATCTGCTACTGTTTCATCGGGGATCTCTACCGCTCCGCCAGGGTGATACGCACACGCTACTACCAGAAAGTCGCCACCCTCTTTGGGGGCGGCTCCTTCGTCACTTCGGGGGTGGAAGCGTCCCCGTCCGCCGCCGCGACGGAGCGAAACCGCCTGACCGTGCCAAGTTTGCCAGGGATCTCTGATCCCCAGGGTAGCTCAGACCGCTGGCCATGCGAAAACGTCGGCGCTCTCCTCCCTTGCCAGCGGCGCACGGAGGATCCCGCGCTCGGCCCCTTTCCACTTGACTTACTGCCGTCGGCCCATGACGGTTTTGGGCCACAGTCCCCGCGGGACCAATCTGGCCTGGACACGCCCCCCGCGAGGAGGCATTCGGGAGTCAGACGGTGCTGAGACGGACAGACTCACCGTTATCTTGACGTGTCCGCTAAACCATATCCCTCACCGATACCGTGTTGACTTTGTCACTCACAACTTGTTTCTCAACCTCTTCGACGGACAGAACTGAAATCCATCAAAGTGGAGTCCTGGACATCGACCTGACTGGCCCAGGCTCAGTCTTGTATGTGTTCTTTCATCTTCGCATTTTCAGCGCCAAAGGTTAGCGTCAAGTGCGTTCCTCCATACCGGATACATGTTATTGCCGCGTTGTGCTTCCACATTTCCAATATCCCCATCGAGTCAAGCGAAAAAGACACCCCCTCCCCCCCCGCACGGCGCCAAAGTCTTATGGAGACTAATGAGGCCTCCAAATGGGACGCTTCCTTTTTCCATTAAAAAAAAAAGCCAATAGTCACGTCTGGTTGCGTGCGGGTGAGCTGAGAGGAGGGCGCCGTATTTGTTTCCAAATGGGGTCTTGGGGGCTGGGGGGGAATTGCTCCTTCTCTTCACATTTGACACTCGAGTACGCTTCATACGGACCCGTTACCGAGAAGCAATTGTGCCGCTGCGGCGTGGCGATAAGGTTGCGATTAAAGGATGCCTGCGGCGCTGGTGACGGATGGCGGTAGCATTACCGTTTGTCCGTTTGGGAACGGCGAGACGCCAACGCTCCTCTGACGAAGTAAAATCAATATGGCAAAGACTTTGATTGATCCCCCAACTCCTCGTCCGGGCGTCGGATCCTGAGAGATGTATGCCGAGGCAAGGCCGTTTGCTATGCTACGCTCTACTATGCTGCGGAATGATACCACAGCGCGGTACGTTTGATGCACAATCTTACAAAATATTGCTTTCACCGAACGCATGATTGCATGGCATGAAAGGGTCGCTATAAGCTAACATATTCAACAAGCAAATGTCACAAAATGACAGAATGTAATATTTCAAATAACTTTGTTATAATACTCACCAATATTATGAATAGTTTTCCGTTGTTCATGATTGATAAAAAAAATCCAGCCAAACGATCGGAATGAAAGTCAACTTGCCGGGTCCATACGCGAAGTTACTGCTAGCTAGCCTGCATGCCAGCGCTCTTCGTGAATGTTTCAAGAGAAACGCTCTCGTACACTTTGGGAGGGAAAAAAAACGAACAAAAAACATTCTGAAACCGTGGCATATGGCAGTGCAATATGTATCATGTATTCTGGTATGATTCGCACGCTATAGATCAGGGGGGGGGGCAACCTATGGCTGGCTCACAGATTAAACAACAGTGGTACCTCAGTTTCCGAACGATTTAGCTCACGAACTTTTCTCCTTATGAACATTAAATTGAACTGCTAGCTAGCCTGCACACTGCTCATTAGCTTGCACGCTTGCTTTCTGCTGTCTCTCGCAAAAGTACAGTGATACCTCAGTTTACGAACGCCTTAGCTCACAAATCTATGCCTCACGAACATTGAATTCAGCATATAGGCTCGGCGGACGAACCAATCCACACGCCGCCACGGTGGCTGGTGGACTAGTTCTTGGCAGATGAACACCAAACCACACGGTCGAACAGCGCCACGGTGGCTGGCGAACTAGTTTTCGTCATCCCTTTTCGTGGTTTGTTATTGAGTGGAGTACCTTTGCTATTATGGGAGAGAAAAAGACCCCACCACAGGCTAGTGTTAAGCCGAAGAGGATACAAAAGAAAAGGAAAACACCAACCAGGTGTGCGTTTGTGTGACTTAGCTGTCCCAGTACCAGTACGCTAAGTCTACCGTTGCTACCATCTATCGACAACTACCATCACAAAGGTAAATACAACGACTTTATTATACGGTATAGTTTATTTCTTTAATCACAATACAATAGCACATTTATTATACATAAAATAAGGTACATGTTGTGTAGTTTTAAGGCTAATTTTGTAGAAAATGGGAACGGATTATTCTCATTTGAATGGTTTCTTATCGGAAATAAATGTTTGAAAGACGAACTTCGGCCCTACACACACTTTCTGGGAACCAATTAAGTTTGTAAGCTGAGGTATCACTGTATATTGATGCTAACGTTGGCATGGGCTTGTCAAAGTCCCACTGATATTCGACTGTTTCATCAATGTTATTGTTTCATTGCGAATTAGAATCACGGCAGACTAGAATTAGAATCTCTCCACAAAGGCGAATCCTTAGGTCCATTCAACCTGAAGTGTACGATACTCGTCTTTTTTTTTTACTCGTCGGGCACCTTAGGTCAGTATCATCCAATCAAAATTGCTCTTTCCGCCAATTGAAGCCCAAACAGGAAATGTGTGTAAGGCGAAAAGTTTTAATTTCCCATAAGAAACCAGTAAAAATGAAAATAATCCGTCCCCAGGTCCCTATAAAATGTAAATTTCTACTAAATAAGCCTTAAAACTACACAAAATATACCTTATTTTATGTATAATAAATGTACTATTGTGTTTTAATTAAAGAAACAAACTGTACTTATAATAAAGTCGTTTTATTGACCTTTGTGACGGTACCTCCGGTGTGGCTTCGAGTGAAGTTGCCATGCTTTCTCGGCGATAATACCCTCACTCACACTGTCCCCTGCTAGCTGCTTTTCGTTAATCCAAATCAACAGAAGTTTTTCAACCTCTTCTATTGCCCGAGACCGTTGCTTAGACAACACAGAAACACCCTTAGACACATGTAGCAATTTAGCGTACTGGTATTGGGACGCTAAGTCACACAAACACACACCTCGTTGGTCTTTTACGATGATCTCCTTCTTCTGCTCGACCGTCATTTTCTTTTGTGTCCTCTTCGGCTGAACACTAGCCTGTGGTGGAATCTTTTTGCTCCCATAATAGCAAAAGTACCACACTTGATAACAAACCACATCCGCACTCAAAGAAATAGGGTGACGAAAACGAGTCCGCCATTCACCGTGGAACCGTGTGGTTTCGTCCGTATGCCGAAAACTGGTTAGTCTGATTATATTCTCTGGAATTTAATGTGCGTAAGGTGAAAAGTTCGTGAGCTAAATCGTTCGGAAACTGAAGTACCACTGTTGTTTAATCTGTGAGCCAGCCATATATAGGTTGCCAACCCCTGATCTATAGCGTGCAAATCATACCAGAATACATGATACATATTGCACTGCCATATGCCACGGTTTCAGAATGTTTTTTGTTAGTTTTTTTTCCTCCCAAAGTGTACGAGAGCATTTCCGCCTCTTGAAACATTCACGAAGAACGCTGGAGCACTGCCGATGGTGGCACCCGTCCGCTGTATGTTCGTGACTGTTTAATCACGTCATCCAGCCAGTCAGTTGACACAGGTACTTCTTCTTCCCTTTTCTTTAATGAAAGAACACTTTGTCAAGTCGAATGTCCCCGAATCACCAACGGAACGGATTACGGCACTCTTTCTTTTGATGAAAAATGCTTGCGGGCTGATCAGGAATCCTTTTTCATTGCCCAAGTCTACACGCATTATTGCCTCTGTTATGTAAGGATTTCGGAGATATGCACACAATGATATCTCGTTCCACTTTAAAGGACAACCAGCACATTTTTTTTGTTTCCTAACTGACATCAGAAAAACGTTTTATAGCATCTAAAACAGGGGTCTCAAACTCAATTTACCTGGGGGCCGCTGGAGGCAGAGTCTGGGTGAGGCTGGGCCGCATCATGATTTCCACAAGAAAAGCATAGATAAAACATTCCAATGTTCTCAAAAGCTTTATTTTTAACACACAAAAAAATGAATTAAATGAAAAAATTAATAACAATAAATTAACCAGGAATAAATAAATTAAATAATTATAATGATCATAAGGCAGATACAGACGACTGAGAAAACCACAGGAAAACGAATTATTTTAATAAAGTTTCAAATGTCTGTATTAACAGTTCTTTAACCTTTAGGTTTTTTAACATAAATAAAATATTGAACAGGAACTGTCCTAAACATGGCTTCTCTTGCCTACTACTTTACAACCAAAACACGCAAACTGATATTTTTCGTCAAATGCAAAACAATAAGACTTAAAGTGTACCAAAACTGCCACAAAATGAGCTCGGAACTGGGCAGATTCAGAAAGATCCGGCCCCTTGTTCGTGACGTCACTGCTTTGCTCCAGAATCAAAACAAGCTTCAGAGAGTTCAGATACAGTTATGAATATGATTGAATTGGATTGGATTTGCCTTTATTAGTCTCACAGTAGAGAAATTCACATTTCACAGCAGCAAAGTGATGAAAGGAATGAAAGTAGAAAAACAAAATACATGGGCTGCTGGAAAGGCAGCCACTCGCGCGGCGCGATCTTGAAGTCAAAAGAACAAAAAAAACTAAATAAATAATATGACAACACAAAAACAATATGACAACACAGAGACACAGAGAGTCAATTGTATCCAAGATGGCGCCGCGGATGGCAGCCTCGGTCACACGCTCCCTAGTATTGTTCCTGGTTTTGTCATTTTCATTTGTTTTTTGCGATCCTACGCGACTCAGTTACACGAGGGAAGAGTGACTGAGCATTGGGGAATCCACTCTTGGACTATTTTCACCGACACACCAAAATCTACATGGTTTTTCGGGGCTGCTCGCGAGCGGCGTAGTAGCTCTGTACGGAGCTTTGAGACGCCGGCGTAGGAGGGGGAAGCGAGCCGGCGTGCTCGTCAAGCTACGGCAGCATGGATTTCGAACGCCGCTCCCATCGATCCACCTCGCTAATCTACGCTCACTACCAAACAAGATGGACGAACTTCTGCTTCTCACAAAGACCAATAAAACGTTTGCCCGCTCTGCTGCGCTGTGCTTCACTGAGACTTGGCTCAGTGACCGCCACCCGGATTCCGCGCTACACCTACCCGGATTCCGTCTCCTTCGGGCCGACCGTGACACGGAGCAATCGGGGAAATCCAAAGGCGGTGGGCTATGCTTCTACATCAACGAAGAATGGTGCACCGATGTCACGATGCTCGATGCACACTGTAGCCCTGGTTTGGAATCGCTGTCTCTCAACTTCAAGCCATTCTACTCGCCACGTGAGTTCGCTTCCTTTATTCTTGTTGCCGTGTACATCGCGCCACAAGCTACTGCTAACGCGTGTATACAAACGCTAGCGGACCATGTAAACCATCTCGAACTAAAATATTCAGAATCACCCCTGATCATTTTGGGCGATTTTAATCAAACACGTTTAAACCGTGAACTTCCCAAATATAAGCAGCATATTGACTGTTTCACCAGAGGAGAAAACATTCTCGATCATTGTTACACAGCACTCAATGGCGCATACCAGTCTGTTGCGCATGCAGCATTGGGTCTTTCTGACCACTATTTAATCCACTTAATTCCCACATACAAACAGAAACTCAAATGTGTAAAACCGGTTGTCAAGACAGTTAAAACATGGACAGATGAAGCAAAGTTATCGCTACAAGAATGCTTAGACTGCACTGATTGGAGCGTCTTTGAAACTTCAACGGGCACATTGGATGAATACACAGACACTGTAACATCATACATCAGTTTCTGTGAGGACAACAAAGTCCTTCCGCTCATTCAACAACAACAAGCCATGGTTCACTCCCAAACTCAGGCAGCTTAGGAAAGAGAAAGAATCTGCATTTAAAAGTGGCGATCGAGCAGTTTACAAACTCGCCCGAAACAGGCTGACGAAGGAAATTAACATCGCAAAGAAAAGTTATGCGGAGAGGCTTAACAAACAGTTCTCTGCTAACGACTCTGCATCGGTGTGGAATGGCCTGAAAGCAATAACAAATTATCGTTTACCTTCCCCCCAAGCAGTGTACAACAATGGTATGGCTGATGAGTTAAATACATACTTTTGCCGATTTGAAAAGGACACCCCCATTTCCCTGGTCTGCCCACCATTACCAGAAACTACCGTATCTCCGCCCTCTGCCCTACAGATCCACGAACTGGACGTTAGACGGCTCTTCAATCAGCAGAAGATCAAGAAAGCTGCAGGACCTGACAGAGTGTCCCCCTCCTGCCTGAGAGTCTGCGCTGACCAGCTGGCTCCGGTCTTCACACAAATCTTCAACAGATCCCTGGAGCAGTGTGAAGTCCAATCCTGCTTCAAACAGTCTACTATCGTCCCATTTCCAAAGAAACCAGCACCCTCGGGATTGAACGACTATAGACCTGTTGCTCTGACGTCTGTGGTCATGAAGTCCTTTGAACGCCTCGTGCTGAACCACCTAAAGAACATCACCGGACCTCTGCTAGATCCTCTTCAGTTTGCCTACCGGGCAAACAGGTCTGTGGAGGATGCAGTCAACATCGGACTGCACCACATCCTCGACCACCTTGACAACACAGGAACCTACGCAAGGATCCTGTTTGTGGACTACAGCTCTGCGTTCAATACCATCATCCCAGAACTCCTCATCCCCAAACTTCTCCAGCTTAGTGTGTCCCCCACGATCTGCCAGTGGACCCTCAGCTTCCTGACAGGACGGACACAACAGGTCAGACTGGGAAATATATCATCCATAACACGAACCACGAGCACTGGAGCCCCACAGGGATGCGTCCTCTCTCCATTGCTCTTCTCTCTCTACACGAACGACTGCACCTCAACACACCCAGCTGTCAAATTCATAAAGTTCGCAGACGACACCACGGTCATCGGTCTCATCAAAGACGACGACGAGTCTGCGTACGGCCAACAAGTGGAGCAGCTGGAGCTCTGGTGCAGCCGTCACAACCTGGAGCTGAACACGCTGAAGACAGTTGAGATGATCATGAACTTCAGGAAACATCCATCACCACAGCTACCCCTCACACTATCCAACTGCCTTGTGTCAACCGTTGAGACCTTCAAGTTCCTGGGAATCACAGTCTCCCAGGACATGAAGCGGGAGGTCAACACCAACTCTATTCTGAAAAAGGCCCAACAGAGAATGTACTTCCTGAGGCTGCTAAAGAAGCATGGCCTGTCACAGGAGGTGCTGCAACATTTCTACACGGCTGTCATCGAATCCATCCTGTGTCCATCCTGTGTTCTTCCATCACAACAAAATCCGACTTCAACGGACAGTTAGGACGGCGGAAAAAATCATTGGCACCGCCCTACCCACTCTCGAGGACTTGCACACTGCAAGAATCCAAACTAGGGCGCGGAAAATCCTATTGGACCCTCCGCACCCTGCCCACCACCTTTTCCAGCTACTCCCCTCAGGCAGGCGCTACCGATCCATGCGCATCAAATCCAGCAGGCATTTAAACAGCTTCTTCCCCCAAGCCATTAACTCTTTGAACTCTTTGAACAGTAGCCAAAATGGAACTGTATAGTGCCACTTAGCAGTTTTTTTGACGACGATACTAGTGCAGCGTTTTCTACCGGAAACATATTCCTTGTGTGTTCTACATACTTGGCAATAAAGATGATTCTGATTCTGATTCATTCATTCTTAAGCACTTTCGGTACACTCTTTGTTACATGAAGCAGTTCTAGATGAAAGAGGAGAGGATCAAAGCGTCTTTCCACCAGTGGATCAGGGATATCATGGTGGAATGTGCACGTCGACTACAAGTTAAATGTTGAAAGCAAACACACAGCTGTAGCATCCATTGCCGAAAAGTGATTGCCTCACATCTCCTGTCCCTCATAAATCCGCTTCAATTCCAATCCGCAACAGTTCCACATACGCATCGGCGCTCTGCGTTGACGCTCCTTTTCTTCTTATCGCGGGCTCCTCAAGCCATGCATCCATCCAGCCGCAGACTGTCCAACAGCACCGACCTTCCATTGAACAAAGCGGGGCTGTGAAGATGCTGCCCATTACAGGCGCAAAAAAGCACAATGGCCCCAGAGCTGTCCAGCAATGATAGTCGAATGGCAACGACATTCCTCCCATTCAAAAACAGTACTGGCATATTCATGCTGCCGAAAAGGCGCAACGGCTTAGCACAAATATTCAAATAGTTCTGAAGAGGAAAGCATAAATGTTTGCAATCGATTAAAGATGTCCTTCCGTATCAATTCGAGCCGTCTGGACTCTAATGTAGCGGCCAGAAAATGCACAAGATGGCGCACAAGCACTGTTGGAAATGGCCTGATTTGTCCTAGGGGAATTCTTGTAAATTTACACCTTCTTTATGGGTGTTACCGCAATGGGCTGCGAAACACAACGATTCACTATTGCGTTATTGATGTAGTTTTCCTTCGAATTTCGCAATCAACACAGTGTTTTCAGATGAAAAAAAGGACCCAAAATCCATTGTGTGTCGCTTTCTCGGTCACTGGTGTTCCCTCCGTGACGTCACTTAGGGCATCGTCATCAACTCGAAAACAAGACTTCCTGAATATTCAGCCTTAAACGAGTCTTAAAACTTTGTCCTTTAACGTTCTTGAAGTCTGCTCTTTTCTGGTCCTCATGTGACTCAACCTTGACCCAGATAGACAAATATATTGATTAATTCATTCATTGCCATCCCCCAATTTATTCTGGAATTGAAAATATGGCATGCAGCGCCATTACCGAGTTTGTTCGGGTTTTGGTTTTGCTTGCGAGGGTGCCAATAAAGCGCTGGCCAGACCTTTAGCAATGTTTTTCCCTTGCACGAGGGGGCAGTATTTCCATTTTTTTCCATGTTAACGCTTTGTTACAGCTGCAGGTGTAACAAAGCGCTATAGAAGCCAATATGGATGCATTGTATTTTGGACAGCCGCCCTCATTTCAAGCCCATATAACTCCCGACCCATGTTATTTCGGTATGAACTCTTTTTTTCTGATGAAAGAAGAGCGTCAATAGTTTCTTACGTGCATTGAATGTTTATTTAGTCTTAAGACTAAATATTCTGTGGGTCCTGCAATTTGTGTGAAAATGACAAAAACCCTGGAACTGCCGTAGATACATACATATATATATATATATATATATATATATATATATATACAGTAAAGTCTCGTTATATCGATATCGGATATATCGATAGTCCCGGTTATATCGATACTATTTCTATGCACGCACGGAGAAAATTACATGCAAACAGGGTCGGATATATCGATAGTCCCGGTTATATCGATATTTTTTCGGACTCCCTTGAATATCGATATAACGAGACTTTACTGTATATATATATATATATATATATATATATCCAAACTAGGGTGCGGAAAATCATACTGGACCCTCCGCACCCTGCCCACCACCTGTTCCAACTACTCCCCTCAGGCAGGCGCTACCGATCCATGCGCACCAAATCCAGCAGACATTTAAACAGCTTCTTCCCCCAAGCTATTAACTATTTGAACAGTAGCCGAAATTGAATTGTATAGTGCCTCTTTGCAATTTTTTTGCTGATGATACTTGTGCAGCGTGTTCGACCGGAAACAAATTCCTTGTGTGTTCTACATACTTGGCAATAAAGATGATTCTGATTCTGATATATATATATATATATATATATATATATATATATATATATATATATATATATATATATATATATATATATATATATATATATATTTCTAGTCTTTTTATGTATAATTAGTTCCGTTTAGTATGATTCGTGGTTTTTACGATAATCTGGTTACTACGGTATGTTTATGTCGATACACGCCATCGGTCGTGCCATTGGTCGACTTGGTCACGTGACTTGGTGTATATATATATATATATATATATATATATATATATATATATATATATATATATATATATATATATATATATATATATATATATATTGTTTGGACATGTCCAGAGGAGAGAGAGTGACTATATCGGGAGGGAGAAGGATGCTAAGCCTTGAACTGCCAGGCAGGAGATCGAGAGGAAGACCGAAGAGGAGGTTTATGGACGTGGTCAAAAAGGACATGAAGGTAGCTGGTGTGAGAGAAGATGCACAAAACCGGGATAGATGGAGGACATTGATTCGCTGTGGCGACCCCTGAAGGGAAAAGCCGAAAGGAAAAGAAGAAGAAGATTATTATTATTATTTCTGTGTAAGCTCTCAGTCGTACAGGAATGGTGCATCGATGAAAAGGTTCCTTCATCCGTCATCTGTCCTTCTTTTGAAGGTGTCGGATGTTTCGCTTCCCATCCAAGAAGTTTCGTCAGCAAACTAGTCTTACTGGTAGTTTCGGCCCTATATATATATCCCTACTGTCCCGAAATGGCGATGCCAGACTCTGCTATAATAGGTCCCTGCTCTCAGGTTGGGGAGAGCAGAGGAATAATCCCTGCGGCTCCACTGATAGCTTCTATTGTCCTGACTGACGACTGGCATGATTGCCCAATTGGCCCAGGTATGATGAGGTGATACCTTCATTGATATTATTATTATTATTATTATTATTATTATTATTATTATTATTATCTGAGTTTGAAATGAGGGTGGCCATCCAAAATACAATGCAAGACATACATATTGAATTTATATAGCGCTTTAATGACAGCTGAAGCTGTAACAAAGCGGTAACATGTACAAAAGGGAAACGCTGCCCCCTCACGGAGAGGAAAAAAAACATTGCCAGAGGTATGACCAGCGCTTTATCGGCACCTACCTGCAAGAAAAACCAAAATCCAAACACATTTTGGGAATGGTGCTCCACGGTCATGCTTTTCAATTCCCGAATAACTTCGAGAACGGCAGTGCATGAGTTAAAATTCTGCTGACCATGCCGCCCCCAACCCCCTCCGCCCTATTGACTCGGGCCTCTTTCATGGCAGTGCAATAAAATCAGCGCGATCATGAATCCTCTCCTTCCACCCTTAAAGTCTTTAAGGTTGTTTCTAACCTGGTTTTGGACTCCGCCGTTTGACCGTGTTCACGTTTGTTGCCGAGACGACGCCATTTCGCATAAGGCTCCTTGAAAACGTTGTTTTTCAAGGGCCATTCGAGGAAACTCTCCAAATGACTGGTAGCCACTACAATCCTGACTTTAATAATAGTAATAATAATAATAATAATAATAATAATAATAATATAATAATAATAATACATTTATCCCAACTGTCTTCGAGCAGTGACTGGGGCCACCCTGAACCACTTGCCAGCCAATGTCAAGGTCACACGCAGACACAACTATCAGCACTTCACACCTCGATACATTTTCCAATTTTCAACTCAACCAGCCGTGCCTGTTTTGAGAATGTGGGAGGAAACCTGAGTACCTGGATAAAACCCACGCAAGCCCAGGGGGACAACAAGTCAACAAGTATGCCTTCTTGTCACGGGACCATTCACCCAATGATTGACAAGAGGTTACACTTCCGTTACGATGTCATATAGTGTATTAGCAAACTAGCTATATAGCTAGCAATCTATTAGCTATATAGCTATCTAAACTAGCTATCTAGCTAGCAATCTATTAGCTATACAGCTATCTAGGTGGCTAGCTATCTAGCTAGCTATTTGTTGGCTATCTATCTACGAGCTGGTTAGCTAGCTTTCTATCTATTTGCGTTACTTCCGGGTTGAGTGAATGCTGGAAAAATTTATCCTGTGACCGTAAAGTGACTTTGAAAGGCGCTTATAAATTAAATGTTTAAGTGAGCTGTTTTTGCATCCTATTTTAAATTTTTTGATGGAGTTCCTGAAAGCTGATTTGCATGTGCAGTCGAAAGCTCTTTGCGATTCTTCTTTGACCAGATGGCATCAAAAATGCAAGAACATGCTTGGAAAAGATGGACGCAGCCGCATCAAAGCTGGGGCATGAAGAGAATACCAATGTTATAATTTATTGAAAATAAATACAAATCGAAACATTCGGAACAAACGATTTTTTTAATTCAGCGACATTAAAATACCTTCAAACTACAGTGATACCTCAGCTCATTAACATAATTGGCTCCCAGAAAGTGTAAGGCAAAAAGTTCATCTTCCGAATATTTATTTCCCATAAGAAACCATTAAAATGAGAATAACCCATTCCCATGTCCCCATAAAACATAATTTTCTACTAAATAAGCCTTAAACACACACACAAAATATACCTTATTTTATGTATAATAAATGTACTGTTGGATTGTAATGAAAGAAATAACCTACTTACAGTAAAGTCAATTTATTGACCTTTGTGACGGTCGTTGATGTAATTGCCTCTTGATGATATCCGGGTGAAGTTGCGGTGCTTTCTCGGCGATAACAACCTCACACACACTGTCCCCTGCTAGCTACTTTTTGTTAATCCAAATACAGAAGTTTTTCAACCTCTTCGATTGCCTTTTGACCGTTGCTTAGAAAACACAGAAACACCCTTAGCCACACGTAGCACTGGTACTGGGACGCTAAGTTTTTCAATGATCTCCTTCTTCTGCTCGATTGTCATTGTCTTTCATGTCGTCTTAGTCACAATCCGAATCCTTTTGATTGGCCAAGTGTGGAGAACCCACACGGAATTTGTCTCGGGTAGAATATGCTGCACTAGTATCATTGTAAAAAAAAATCATGACAAATAAGTATGGAAGGTGAGTTTGACCTCTCAGACACAACTGTGCAAGGTATCAAGCAGCGCTAATTTGAGAATGATATACGCTCACAGTTGGTGAACCATTTTCAAGTGATTGGTCGCCGTATTCGTCGTCCAAGAAGTGTGCAATGATGCAGATGTCCTGGAGCACCTCAAAATGTCTGGCGTTTGAGATTCGATAGGTCAGTAACAGTGGTTCAAGTGAGTGCAGAACCAGAGCTACCATGATTATAACGGGATGCTGTTCCACAGGTTTGTGCAAAATTGCAAAGAGCTACTAGCCAGTTTATATTTGGGTTTCGAGACTTAATGGCGACAGGGGAAGAAGCTGTTGAAATGTCTGCAGGATTTCAGGGCGCCTACCTGAGGGGAGTCGCTGGAAAAGGTGGTGGGCAGGGTGCGGAGGGTCCAATAGAAAATGAAAATGAGATGACATCCATCGCTCACTTTCTCGGAGCACTGAATCGATATCATTGTGCCGTGCATTTCGTACATTTTATTAGCCCTACGTCTGAATCAATCCAAGGCTTAATAACTATTTCATGACTAGACAACCTTGATTGCAGCGCAGCTGGAGCTGCGAATCACATAAAGAGTGAGCTGTGATTGACTACAAGTCCACGAGAACAAGGGTGTCAAAGTCATTTTTTGCGGCGGGCCACATTGTAGTTACGGTTTCCTCTCAGGGGCAGTATCAATTTGAGGAAGCCATTAGAACAGGCCTGGCCAACCCGCGGCTCCCGAGCCGAATGCAGCTCTTTGGCTGATTTCATGCGGCTCTTAAGGGGCGTCCACATGACAAGCGTAAAAAAACGTTTGGCGCTGGCGCTGCCATTCATCCCCGATGTACCGTAATTTCACGATCATTGCGCGTGCTGCGCATTTTGGAGAAAATTTACGACTTTTAAGTGCACCTGATAGTCGGGAAGACTTTTAAGTGCACCTTATAGTCGTGAAAATACGGTATCAAGCTGACCATGTGACGTGGACACACATATGCGTGAGATGAAAATCAATCATTTATGTCGTAAACCAGGGTTGGCCAACCAGTCAGACTTGACACAAATTATTTACGACGTAAACAATTTGTGTCACGTTTGCTCTCAAAACGGTAGGGAAAAAATGCACAGCTAAACGAAAATATGAAGACAAACACAGACATTTTTAACAAAGTGGGAGACTATATATTTTTTGTTGAGTGTAAAGGCAAGCATTTTGCCTTATCTGTGAGGCGTCATTAGCGCATTTCAAAGCGTCAAATCTTCAGCGCCACTTCAGCTCACTCCACGCGAACATCGACCAAAGGGTCCCAAAGGGACTAAACATCGCAAGCACAAGTTGGTCACTCAGACCGAAAAGCAAATATTTTTTTTTTCGAAATTTTACAAAGCACCCAGAGACCTAACGCTTGCGTCATACGAACTGGCTTGGAACATTGCACAGGCTAAAAAGCCATACAACAAAGGAGAGTTTATTAAGAAATGCCTCAGTGACGCTGTTGAAATCTTGTCTCCTGAAAACGACAAAGTAAAAAGAATGGTAGCAGATGTCCAACTGTCCCACCACACTGTTGAACGCAGAATATCAGACATCAGCACGGCAATTGAATTACAGCTGCACTCTGACCTTCAAGCGTGTGAGTATTTCAGTGTCGCATTGGATGAAAGTTGTGACATACAAGACAAGCATCAGTTGGCAATATTTGCACGGTCTGTGAAAAAGGATTGTGTGTCCTTGATATTGTGCCATTAAAAGACAACCCGTGGTATAGAGGTGAAAGAAACAATGATGGCTTCACAGATGAAGCTGCAGCTGAGTTGGAGATGATCGATCTTTGTGAGGTAGACCAACTGAAACCTGACAACCGACGTCTCCGGACAAGTTGTGTCCATAATTTGTAAAATGGCTTCAAATGACTTCTACAGAGCGTATTTAAAAAAGATTCCACCGCATACAGCTATATTTTAAATTTTAAGACTTGCGCTGAATATTCAGGAAATCTTGTTTTTGAGTTGGTGACGAGTCCGTACGTGACGTCACTAAAGGAACGCCCCCCTGACCGAAAAAAAGACACATTGTAGCAGTCCTTCCATCACGTCAATGTATTTTGCTGTATTGTTTAGTCTGAAAACCTTGTGTTGCACCCAAAAGCCGCCAGAAGAGGGTGTCCAAGCTCCATATAAGGAATTTATCAGCCTGTGGAAACGGAGGTGGCCATAGGAGGTCGCCATTTTGTGCCTCTTTTCTGGTGATCGTTTCTCCCCAATGTTGCCTCAAAATGGCATGGAATAAATTCTTTAATCGATTGCAAACATGTATGCTTTCCTCTTCAGAACTATTTGAATCATATTCATAACTGGAGGTGTAACAAGAAAGCATATTCTCTGAATCTGAAGCCATTGTTTTGATTCTCAAGCAATGCAAGACGTCTTGGTTTGACATCATAAACTGGGGGCGGGATTTTCTGAAAATGCCCAATTAGCAGCTCAATTTTGTTGCAGATTTTGGACACTTTAAGTCATTTTTATTGGTGTTTTGCATTTGAATGAAAATATCATACTGCGTGTTTTGGGTATTTTAGATGCTGTAAAACGTTTTTCTGATGTCAGTTAAGAAACAAAAAAGTGATGTCGGTTGTCCTTTAAGGGATGGGACCATTGAGTTCTGGAAACGTGTGCCAATGGAAAAATACCCCAATGTCAAACCGGCTGCGCTTATTAAAATACTGTCAATGTTTGGGTCAACATACGTCTGCAAGTCTGTGTTTTGTACCCTGAAGTGAAATCAAAGCATCAATCCGTTTTGACTGACACTTGTGTTTAAGAATTGCTTTGAGTGGCAACAACAGAATGCAAGCCAGATTTAATGAGGCTATTGTAAATTATTATATTATATTTGTTGTATTAAATTATTATATTTTTGTTTGTATTAAATTATTATATTTTTGTTGATTTTTGTTGGACTTGATTGAAATGAGTTTGTGTGTGTAAGACAGTGTTCTTTGTTGAAAATGTTTCTGTGGTTTAAATTTTTTGTTGATTTTGTATTTAAAATGTGATATATATATAATAAATCTGGTTTAGCAGAGGTCTGCGTTGTGAGGGATGGGGCGATGGGGTTTTCATGTGTGCCAATGATTATGATGTGGCTCTTTGCAGTAACATAGCAACAAATGTGGCTCTTCGTCTATGACTGGAATTAAACATTCCAATGATTGGAATGTTTAATGCCCTCCATATATTACATATAAAGTGCACAACAAATTAATGAATAACTAGTTTTCAAAATTGAAGAAAAAAATATTGACTTATTCTGGCTTACATGGCACAATTTGAAATTTTGGTTCAGACTTTGGCTAGCATTTTAGCACTCAACATACTTGATTTGCTTTCGCGGACCGAATAAAATGACGTGGCGGGCCAGATTTGACCTCTGGGGCTTAACTTTGACACCTGTGATGTAAGAGATTAGCCAGGTAGTTGAATAGAAAGAGAGCTAGCTACCTCGATTGCTAGCTAGCTCGATAGATGAGCATGAAATCACACAAGTTTGATTTGCTTTCGCGGGCCGAATAAAATGACGTGGCGGGCCAGATTTGGCCCAGGGGCCACCACTTTGACACCTGTGATGTAAGGGATTAGCCAGATAGTTAAATAGTAAGAAAGCTAGCTAGCTCAATCGATGAGCATGAAATTACACTAGTTTGATTTGCTTCCGCGGGCCGAATAAAATGACATGGCGGGCCAGATTTCGCCCATGAGCCATCACTTTGACCCCTGTGATGTAAGGGATTAGCCAGCTAGTTGAATAGAAAGAGAACCAGCAAGCTCCATTGCTAGCTAGCTCAATAGATGAGCATGAAATTACACACGTTTGATTTGCTTTCGCAGCCTGAATAAAATGACGTGGCGGGCCAGATTTGGCCCCCGGCCTTTAACTTTGACATCTGCATTAGAGGCTAGCGTAAGCTAGATTTTTATCTGACTAGCTTGCTAGCTCTCCCTCCCTCTCTCTCTCTCTCTCTCTCTCTCTCTCTCTCTCTCTCTCTCTCTCTCTCTCTCTCTCTCTCTCTCTCTCTCTGGTCGTAATATGGGAAATAGAGCCACCGAAATGGGCGTCTCAAGTGGCATCCAAAGATTTACCAGATCTGCAAAGCAACAAATTGACAATTTTTGCCTTTTATCTATGATTCAGACAGCAAAAACAACCATTGGGCCAAGAAATGGGCTCCAAAGTGCAAACAGCGGGCAGAAAATGCTCAGGCGGCGGGCAACAAGCCAGAAGGGATTAAAGAGAGGTGAGTCATGGAAAGGATGGACCGGGGGGATGCAGGCGAGGTGAGGACAGGTAGCCAAAATAAGCAGCGCCCTCTCGAGAGTGAGATGACTCAAAGAGAAAGCGACAGCCACGCTGTGAATAGAGGCCAGGATGTCATAGTCCGAACAGCGACACTCTTCGTTTTCACTCTTCTGACCTTTTCAGGAGGTCTTCACACTTGCCATCAGATGCGACGTCAGCCGTGCCCAAATCCGGTCTTCCAACCTGTTTTAGATGATCAAGATCTTGAACAGCCAAAGATGACCTGGTCCTCTGAATCTCATGTTGGAGGAGGGAACAATAATAATACATTTAATTTACAAGCACCTTTCTGAACACCCAAGGACACTTTACAATAAAAACAATACATAAAACAATAAAATCATGAATAAAACAATAAATAATAAAACAGCAGATTAAACTAGACCATGAAAGCAAGTTTAAACAGGTGGGTTTTGAGGTGAGATTTAAAAGTACGAAGGGAGTCAATATTACGGATGTTAGGTGGAAGTGAGTTCCAGAGTTTGGGAGCGGAGCGGCTGAAAGCTCTGCACCCCATCGTGGTGAGACGGGCAGAGGGCATACAGGGGTGGAGGGAGGAAGAGGATTGGATTGGATTTGCCTTTATTAGTCTCGCAGTGGAGAAATTACATTTCACAGTAGCAAAGTGATGAAAGAAATGAAAGTAGAAAAACAAAATACATGAGCTGCTGGAAAGGCAGCCATTCTTGCGGCGCTGTCTTGAAGTCAAAAGACCAAAAAAAACTACAAAGCAAATAAAATGACAACACAAAGAGAGTCATTCATTGACTCTCTGATTGATTGATATGAGGGCCAGAGAGGGAACGGAGATCCGAAGTAGGTCAGACAGATAGGGGGGGGGGGGGCAAAGTTATTGACGGCTTTAAATGTAAACAGAAGTATCTTAAAATCAATACGAAGTTTAACAGGGAGCCAGTGGAGCTCCTGGAGGACAGGAGTGATGTGGTGAAAGGAGGGCGTTTTGGTGATGATCCGGGCTGAGGAATTTTGCACTAGTTGGAGTTTATGGAGAAATATTTGATTGACCCCGAAAAGAAGTGAGTTACAATAATTGATACGGGAGGTGACTGTGGATAAGGATAGCCGTGGTGTGATGGGTGAGAGAGGGACAGAGACGATTGATATTACGGAGGTGGAAATATTCAGACCGAGTTATGTTATTTATATCGGAGTGAAAAGATAGTGTGCTATCCAGGATGACACCCAGGCTTTTGACCTGAAGGGCGGGGGACACGGTGGAACCGTCAATGGTGAGAGAGAAACTGTTTGCTTTGTGAAGGGTGGATTTCATACCAACAAGGAGAAGTTCAGTTTTTTCGCTGTTTAGTTTGAGAAAGTTATGAGACAACCAGGATTTAATTTCTGAGAGGCAACGTGTAAGGGATGCAGGTGGAAGAGAGGCGTCGGGTTTATTGGAGAGATAGAGTTGGGTGTCATCCGAGAAGCAGTGAAAGTGAATGCCAAAATTGCGGAGGATATCACTAAGGGGAAGAAGGTATGTAATTATGAGAAGGGGCCATAACAGACCCGTGGGGCACACCAGAAGACACAGGAGAGGACCGTGAAGTGAATGAGTTAATGTGGATAAACTGTAAGCGGCCAGTGAGAAACGGTGTCAAAGGCTGAGATCAAGAAGGATGGGAATAAAGAGGGAACCAGTATCTGCTGCTATGAGAAGATCATTAGTGCTTTTTATGAGGGCTGATTCAGTGCTGCGGCGGGGACGAAAACCAGACTGGAATTGTTCGTAGAGGTTATTGTGAGTGAGGTGTGAGTGGAGCTGAGAGGCAAAAGATTTTTCAAGAATTTTAGCGATAAATGGAAGATGAGAAATTGGACGTAGGTTATTGAAATTGTTGGGATCTGAGCCAAGTTTTTTCAGAATTGGCGTTGCAGCTGCGGTTTTGAGTGGGAAACGGACAATTCCAGTGGATAATGAGGAGTGGAATAATAGCTGAAATAAAAGGTAGGAGAGAGGGTAGACAATATTTGATGAGTATAGTAGGGACGGGGTCCAGCTGACAGGTGGAATACGTGGAGTTGTTGATGAAGTCAGAAATTAATGCGGGATGCGGGAGTTCAAAAGAGGATAGTAGTTGATATGGAGTAGGAAGGTTGGGAAAGGGGAGGGATACAGAGGAGCCAAGGTGCAGGTGGATCTTGTCGATCTTTTCATTGAAAGACAGAAGCAGAGCATTGCGGGTGTCTGAAGAGTGAAAGTGTGGGGGAAAAGAGATAGAGGGTTGAATGATTTTGTTATTTTTTGTATTATTTGTTATTTTGTTGTTGTTATTTATTGTTGTTTTAGTATTGTGATTTTACGTGTGTGATAGAGTCCTTGTAATGTACTTTCTTTCAGAAGAGACAGGAACATGGTGACCTATAAGAGTGGAAGTAGAAGTAGACAGGTAGACAAAATTTTGTGTCAACGGCGCCTTCCAGATGACGGGCAAACTACAGCGAACATAATCAGGGACACGGGTCAGAAAGTACTTGGTGTATCGAGTGGGAGAAAGGTAGATAAGAAGACTTGGTGGTAGAATGGGGAGGTGCAGGAGTGTATACAGAGAAAGAGGTTAGCAAAGAAGAAGTGGGACACTGAGAGGACGGACGAGAGTAGACAGCAGTACAAGGAGATGCAGCGCACGGTTAAAGTAACGGTGGCAAAGGCCAAACAAGAGGCTTATGATGACGTGTATGCTCGGCTGGACAGCAAGGAAGGCGAGACTGATCTTTACAGGCTGGCAAGACAGAGAGACAAAGATGGTAAGGACCTGCAGCAGGTTCGGGTGATGAAGGATAGAGACTATCCAACTGCCTTGTGTCAACCGTTGAGACCTTGAAGTTCCTGGGAATCACAGTCTCCCAGGACATGAAGTGGGAGGTCAACACCAACTCTATCCTGAAAAAGGCCCAACAGAGAATGTACTTCCTGAGGCTGCTAAAGAAGCATGGCCTGCCACAGGAGGTGCTGCAACATTTATACACGGCTGTCATCGAATCCATCCTGTGTTCTTCCATCACCGTTTGGTTCGGGGCCGCCACAAATATGGACAAAATCCGACTTCAACGGACAGTTAGGACGGCGGAAAAAATCATTGGCACCGCCCTACCCACTCTCGAGGACTTGCACACTGCAAGAATCCAAACTAGGGCGCGGAAAATCCTACTGGACCCTCCGCACCCTGCCCACCACCTTTTCCAGCTACTCCCCTCAGGCAGGCGCGACCGATCCATGCGCACCAAATCCAGCAGACATTTAAACAGCTTCTTCCCCGAAGCCATTAACTCTTTGAACTCTTTGAACTCTTTCAACAGTAGCCAAAATGGAACTGTATAGTGCCACTTAGCAGTTTTTTTGACAACGATACTAGTGCAGCGTGTTCTACCGGAAACAAATTCCTTGTGTGTTCTACATACTTGGCAATAAAGATGATTCTGATTCTGAGATGGCAATGTATTAACACGTGCCAGTAGTGTGATGGCAAGATGGAAAGAGTACTTTGAAGAATTGATGAATGAGGAAAATGAGAAGGAACAAAGAGTAGAAGACGTGAATGTTGTGGACCAAGACATAGCAAATATTAGCAAGGATGAAGTGAGGAGGGCGCTGAAGGGGGTGAAGGGGGGAAAGGCACTGGGGCCTGATGATTTACCAATCGAGGTATGGAAGTGTCTCGGAGAGGTGCCGGTGGTGTTCCTGACTGGGTTATTCAACAAGATCTAAGAGCAGAAGTGAACATTTGTGAGCAGCAGTATGGCTTCATGCCAAAAAAGAGTACGGCAGATGCAGTGTTTGCTTTAAGAACGCTGATAGAGAAGTACAGAGAAAGGTCAGAAGGAATTGCATTGTGTCTTTGTAGATCTGGAGAAAGCGTACGACAGGGTGCCCAGAGAAGAGCTGTGGTTTTGCACGAGGAAGTCTGGAGTGACAGAAAAGTATGTCAGAGGGGTGCAAGACATGTTTCATGACTGTAAGACAGTTGTGAGGTGTGCTGTCGGTGTGACGGAGGAATTCAAGGTGGAGGTGGGACTCCGCCAGGGGTCAGCTCTGAGCCCCTTCTTATTTGCTATGGTGATGGACAGGCTGACAGACGACTTTAGACAAGAATCTCCTTGGACCATGATGTTTGCAGATGACGTGATCTGATGAATTGATGAATGATGAAAATTGATGAATGAGGAAAATGAGAAGGTCCTTTGAGTGAGAGAAAGGTAGATAAGGAGACTTGGTGGTGGAATGGGGAGGTGCAGGACTGTATACAGAGAAAGAGGTTAGCAAAGAAGAAGTGGGACACGGAGAGGACGGACGAAAGGAGAGGAATGAAGATCAGTCGCAGCAAGACGGAATACATGTGTGTGAATGAGAGGGACCCAAGTGCAAGAGTGATGCTACAGGGGGAAGAGATAAAGAAGGTGGAGGATTTTAAGTAATTGGGGTCAACTGTCCAGGGCAATGGAGAGTGTGAAAAAGAGGTGAAGAAGCGTGTCCAGGCAGGCTGGAGCGGCTGGAGAAAAATGTCAGGTGTGATGTGTGATAGGAGGGTTTCAGCTAGGATGAAAGGAAAAGTGTATAAAACAGTGGTGAGACCAGCCATGATGTTTGGACTGGAGACAGTGCCACTGAAGAAAAGACAAGAAGCAGAGCTGGAGGTAGCATAGCTGAAGATGTCGAGGTTTTCTTTGGGAGTGACCAGGTTGTATAGGATCAGGAATGAGTACATTAGAGGGATAACTCATATTAGAGGCTTTGGAGAGAAAGTCAGAGAGGACAGACTGAGATGGTTTGGACATGTCCAGAGGAAAGAGAGTGACTATATCGGGAGAAGGATGCTGAGCCTTGAACTGCCAGGCAGGAGACAGAGAGGAAGACTGAAGAGGAGGTTTATGGATGTGGTCAAAGAGGACATGAAGGTAGCTGGTGTGAGAGAAGAGTATGCAGACAACCGGGTTAGATGGAGGACATTGATTCGCTGTGGTGACCCCTGAAGGGAAAAGCCGAAAGGAAAAGAAGAAGATAGAGTCCTTGTAATGGGTGAGGTGAGCTGTGTATATGTCCTTGTGAGTAGTGAGGCCGGTCTTCCAGTAGAGTCTTTCCAGTTGCCGAGTTTTCGCCTTGGTGGAGCGGAGCTGGGCGGTGAACCGAGGGGCAGACCGGGTGAATTGGACAGACCGGGACTTTACAGGAGCAAGGGCGTTGAGCATGTTTGTAAGGTCCGTGTTGTACCGGGAAACGAGTTCATCAGGGGGGGAGTTGTAGTCCAGATTCAGGGTGGCAGTCATTGCAATGAGGGTGACAGTGTCGATGTGTTTGATGTTCCGATAAGTGATGGTGCGAGGTGGTTTGGGGAGAGAGAGTGTGATGGTAACGTTAAATGAGACAAGTAAATGGTCCGTTACAGGTAGTTCATTTGCTGCGCAGTTTGCGGGGATAAAACAAGAGCAGCATATCAGGTCCAGAGTGTGCCCTTTTATATGCGTGGGAAAATCAGTGAATTGATGCAGGCCAAAACTGAACTGGAAATGAAGTCTTCGTTGAGGGGATAGATGGGATTGTCAATGTGTATGTTTGGAGATCGCAAGACCGCCGGCCTTGCAGAAATAACCGCCAATCCGTGGATCACAGCGCCTTAGCCAACCTTGCTAGGTTGGCTAATCCTCTCAACTGCAACACCGCAAAAGACGGCCCCGTTGTCATCTTTGGCCTACTAAAAACCCGCAAAAGATACATTGAACTCTTTATTGCACAGGTGCTGGTCGTCCCGATCAGTAGCGGACTGCCACGTTCGGATTGGCGACCAACGGGTAGCGACGTCAGCCCTGCCTGCAGCCTCGCAGGTGCTGGTCATTTTAATCAGTGACACTTAAAAGGACACACGGCACGACCATCCGGTGTCGGTTCATTGTTTGTTGCATGCTTTGTCTGCAATCGCATGCATTGTATGCTGTGCATGTGTTTGTTTAACCTTGGCGGACTTTTACACTTGGTTTTCTTTTGATACTTTGTATTTTTTCTGTTCAGTTGATTTTGATGTTTTACATTTTGTTCCTGCTGACCTTTAATTTAATACAATTTGTCAAACAACCTCCTGCTCCCTCCTGCCTGCTTTTTGGGATCCGCACCCGCCATCACCACCTTGCAAAACGTGACAACGCCGCCCCATGCGTCGTCGCGTGAACGTGCGAGAGGCATCGCACTCACGCCCACGACGATCCGTGCCGTATCTTCGTCCACCCCAAGCTGAGTCCCGTTCCCATCAGGCCGCCGCCCATCATATGCTGGAGAGGCAACGGTTGCCGTCTCCACCATAGTTTCCAGGCGAGTTGGACCTTTTGGGAGACTGTTGGGACTTCTGGAAGCAGTCCCTTGAAGGGGGGCGTACTGTCATGATCTGGTTGGCGACCAACGGGTGGCGTTGTCGGCCCCGCCTGCACCTGCACAGGTGCCGGTCGTTTCCAATCAGTCACACTCAAAAGGACACCTGGCACGACCATTTGGTGTCAGGTAATTGTCAAATGTCATTGTATGCTGTTGAACACATTGTATGCTGTTGAACACATTGTATGCTGTTGGATGCAATTGTATGCATTGTGTGCAGTGCATGTGTTTGTTTAATCATGGCGGACTTTTAACTTGGTTTTCTTTTGATACTTTGTATTTTTTCCATTCAGATGATTTTGATGTTTTACATTTTGTTCCTGCTGACTTTATTTTAATTCAATTTCTCAAATACAACCTCCTGCTCCCTCCTGCCTGCTTTTTGGGATCCACACCCGCCATCACCACCTTGCAAAACGTGACAATAATATAGTGGTAATACATGTGCTATTTAAAGTAATATTTTATCTATCTTTCCCCCCTCACTTTTATTCCTCTGACACCTGCAATTCTCTCCTTTTATTCTTTTCTGAAAAAAAATCAACAAAATCCACCAGCATCTTGGCTCCTCTGTACCCCTCTCCTCCCCCCAACCTTCTTACCTCTCATCTCTTATATTCTTTTTAATTCTCTCATCCCTCTACTATCTCGAACCTCATAACTAAATCCAAGAATTCTTCCTGTCAATTAGATCCCCTCCCAAGAGTTCTGGTCAAATCCTGCTTGCCATCTCTCCTTCCATTCATTTCAGCCATGATTCACTCCTCGCTATCCTCACGAATCATCCTTGTCCCCTTCAAAACGGCGGCTGTCACACCAATTCTTAAAAAGCCTAGAGCCTTCAAAAACCTTCGCCCCATTTCTCACCTTCCTTTTATTTCCAAAATCATTGAAAAGGTTGTGTACTCCCAGCTACATTCTCACCTTTCCCAGAATGATCTATACGAACCATACCAATCTGGTTTCCGCCCCCACCACAGTATAGAATAAGCTCTCTTAAAAGTCACGAACGTTCTTCTTCTGGCAGGTAAGGCCGGTTTACTCTCCATCCTCGTCCTTCATGACCTCACTGCAGCTTTTGACACAATTTCTCATCCCATCCTCCTTGACGAACTTTCCTCCATAGGGATCACCGACACGCCCCTACGCTGGTTCCACTCTTATCTCTCTGGCCGCTCTCAGTTCATCCAAATTAACTCCTTCACTTCACAGTCATTTCCTGTATCTTCTGATGTGCCCCAAGGCTCTGTCCTGGGACCTCTCCTCTTTAGCACCTTTCTTCTTCCCCTTGGCAATATTCTCCATAAATTTGGTATCCAATTCCATTGCTTTGCGGATGACACCCAGCTCTATCTCTCCAGTAAACCTGATGCCTCTATTACACCTTCTTCCCTTTCACTCTGACTCTCTGAAATTAAATCTTGGTTTACCCATAACTTCCTTATACTTAATAGCGAAAAAACTGAAATTCTCCTCGTTGGTACCAAATCCACCTTGAGCAAAGCTAACAGTTTCTCTCTCACTATTGACAATTCGACCGTTTCTCCCTCCCGTCAGGTCAAAAGCCTAGGTGTCATCCTTTACAGCACACTATCTTTCCACTCCCATATAAATAACTTAACCAGATCTGCGTACTTCCACCTATGCAATATCAATTGTCTTCGCCCGTCTCTCACCCCTCACACCACTGCTATCCTTGTTCATAGTCTTGTCACCTCCCAGATTTACTTTTGCAATTCACTTCTCCTTGGTGTCCCTGAGAAGCTTCTCCACAAACTTCAACTCGTCCATAATTCTTCAGCCCAGACCTTTCACATCACCCCCGTCCTCCAAGAGCTCCACTGGCTCCCGGTCAAATATAGAATCAACTTTAAAATTCTTCTTTATACATTTAAAGCTATCCATAACCTTGCCCCCCATACCTATCTGACCTTCTTCAAAGTTATATTCCCTCTTGTTCCCTCAGATCTTTTTCTCCCTCCACCTTTGTGTGTCCCCCCTGACCGTCCCAGCATGATGGGGGACAGAGCTTTCAGCAGCTCTTCCCCCAAACCGGAACTCACTTTCTCCCAATATTCGTAACATTGATTCTCTTCCCACCTTCAAATCCCATCTTAAAACCTACCTATTTAAAATTGCAATTTCTGTGTAGGTCTATCTCTTGTTTCTTTTTATCATTGTATTTTATTTATTGTATTCTATCTGTAATTGTATTTTATTTATTATTGAATCTATGCTTGTCTGTGACTGTAAAGTGTCCTTGAGAGCTTTGAAAGGCGCTTAAACTGTATTATTATTATTATTATTATTATTATCAGCCATTTTCTTTCTGCTTAGGGTGAACAACCTAAACTTGGCCAAACCGGAGATCATCGTCATGTTAAAGCAGGGGTCGGGAGCCTATGGCTCGTGAGCCATATATGGCTATTTTGATGATTGTTATGGCTCGGCGATAAAACTATATACATATTCTCGTTTTTTTCGCCGTTCATTTCCCGTTGGGGCTGCAGTTGGCGGAAAGCGCAATTTTGATTGGATGACACTGACCTAGGTTGGCTGACAGCGCCATTTTGATTGGATGATACTCGCCGTCATGTTGAAACAGGTAAACGCCCCTTTAAATGAGCCCAACGAGTGCACTTCAGCTTGAATGCACCGGAGCATTAGCCTTTGAGGAGAGAAAATGTTCTGATTGTAATTTGTAATGAAACAATATCATCGATGAAACAGTCGAATGTCAGTGACATTTTAACAAGCCCCATGTTAACGTTAGCATTAACATACTTCTGCGAGAAGTATATTGCAGATAGCAAGTGTGGAAGCTTATGAGCCGTGTGCAGGCTAGCTAGCAGTAACTTCGCCTCTGGACCGGCAAGTTGAATTTCATTCCGATCGTTTGCCTGGATTTTTACCAATCACGAGGAACGGAAAACCATTCATGTTAACGGTGAGTACTTTCACAAAGTGATTTTAAGTAATACATTCTGATATTTTGTTGAAAAGTGGCCGCGCGTGCGTGCGTGTGTATGTGCGCGCACGGCAGTGTTCGTGTGGCTCTCACTGAAAAACATTTCTAAATATTTTACTTTTATGGTTCTCTTAGTCAAAAAGGTTCCTGACCCCTGTGTTAAAGGAAGCGCCTTTGAGTGAGCCCGAAATGCCGCTGAGAGCCCTTTCCACCCTTTTTGCGCGTGTTCACTTTGTCACTTCCTGGTTGTGCTTTGCAGTGGGGGCATCACGATACAAGGGGGAGGGAGCTGTCCATTTCATTGTTGTTTTTTTTTTTGTATATTTTTATTCGAGTCGTTTAAACTGAACGTCAAAATCTGATGGAATTTGTACAGCTTCCCCCGCCCCCCATTTGTTTTCCCAGTGTTGTATGGAAGGTGGGGCAGGGGGCGGGGGGTTTCCAAATGGTTTGTCTGAAGTTTGGAGATGTGAATGTCAAAGATCAGAATCGGAAAGCCGTTAATAGACCCACAATGAGGAGATATACAATCGACAGCAGCAAAATTGAAAGGGGAATGGGAGGTGAAAGATAAAAACAAAGTATTCTATGCATCATAGAAATAAAATAAATCAACCAAATAGCAGAACAGAAATGGATGTGCTTGTGTTTGATTTTGACCGATGACGCGCGACTTGAAGTGAAAGGGAGGAGGAGTCGGCTCCCAAAAAAGGGTCCAGTCGTTCGCCTCAACCAGCCGCTTCTTTCGCAAACGACACACCACACCAGGAATCCGTTGCCTCCGTTCTTGGCAAACATCCCGGCAAATCTTGTCCGCCGCTGCGGCAAACGTAGCGCTCTGCTGGTTTGGTCTAAAAATTGAAAATGTTTTCCTAAAAATTGCAAAAATGTTTTGGGTTTTGCATTCAAGAAACATTCTTTTTTTGGGTCAATGTTTTTTGTTTTTCTTTTTTGAAGCGATGTGGGGGAGGAGGTAATCATTTTAAGGGGTGTCTTCTGAAATGTGTCATTGTTTAAGATGAAAGAAACGTTTAGATTGATCTCCCCCCACCAACCCCCTCAAAAAACATGATAAGGGTCCTTAGTGATGACATCATAAATATGCAAATGTTGAAGATGATCTGGAATGAATGGTGAGGTGTTCAATTCAGTGAGTGCATTTCAAAGAAAATGTTAAACATCGGTAGTCGAGTGGTTAGCACACTGGCTTCACAGTGTAGAGGGCGCCGGTTCGCGTCCAACCCCGGCCTCCCTGTGTGGAGTTTGCATGTTTTCTCTGGGTCCTCTGGTTTCCTCCCACATTCCAAAAACATGCATGGCAGGCAGATTGAACACTCTAAATTGTCCCTAGGTGTGAGTGTGAGAGTGACTGTTGCTTGTCTTTGTGTGCCCTGCGATTGGCTGGCAACCAATTCAGCGTGTCCCCCGCCTTGTGCCGCTTGTGCAGCTGCGATAGGCTCCAGCACCCCCCACGACCCTACTGAGGAATAAGCGGTATGGAAAATGGATGGATGGATGGATGTTAAACATCACACCGTACTGTGCATCAGTCACAAGTTCAATAGCTTCCCCTGGTGACCACCAGAGGTACTGCGAGGTGGGTGATCTCCCTGGCGGTCGCCGGAGGTACAGCAATTCCCTCAACATTTTTTCCCCTTCACACCTTATGAAATTGAAATGAAGTGATCTTACACGTCTTTCGTCACATTTCTTAGTTTTGAAAGCTGCTAAATTCAATGTATTATTATTATTATTATTATTATTATTATTATTATTATTATTATTATTATTATTATTATTATTTCCAAAGACGGTAACGACCTGTATTTGTGTATTTCCAGGACAATGTCAGTGCGAAGTGAGCTGGCGATCGTACAAGAACAGATGTTACTACTTCTCTGTGAATAGACCGACGTGGCACGACACTTACAACTTCTGTTTATGAATGAACAGCAACTTGGTGATCATTCAGGACAACGACAAAATGGACAGGCATGGGGCCTCACCATTTTGTCATTTAGCCAACTGTAAAAATGTCAACCATTTTGTTACTGTATTGTCTTGTCGATGAAACAAAACGTTTCTTCCGCCGTCATCTGTACTTTAAAGGTGTCGGACGGTTCGCTCCTCATCCGAAAAGCTTTGTCAGCGATACATATCTCTAATGGACAGAGGTGGTGGTGCCAGACCTCTGCTCTGATCGGTCCCTGCTCCAAGATTGAGGGGAACAGTGGACTACTCCCTGAAACTAATCTGATGACGTCTGGCACTGATTGCCCCATTCGTGTTGGCAATCAGTGCCAGTCATAGAACATAATCAGACAGGAGAAAAGAAGTCATCAGATTAGCTTCAGAGAGTAGTCCACTGCTCCCCCCAACCTTGGAAGAAGCACAGATGACTGCCGAAGAAACCTTTCCATCAATGAACCACTCCCGTGTTTTACCACTGAAAGCTGACAGATGTATTGTCTTGTTATTTCACCAGATTTTCCCCCCCAATACAGTAAAGTCTCGTTATATCGATATCGGATATATCGATAGTCCCGGTTATATCGATACTATTTCTATGCACGAAAATTACATGCAAACAGGGTCGGATATATCGATAGTCCCGGTTATATCGATATTTTTTCGGACTCCCTTGAATATCGATATAATGAGACTTTACTGTAGTTTTATCGAGCACAAGTTCACAAATTGCGAGTGGCTTCATCACCTTTGCCGCTCAGTCGTATGTTGTGAATTTATTTTCATGTACCATATTTTGTAGGAGTGGCTTAAGACGATAATCGATAGCCGATACTATTACTGGATTGGCATGACAGATACAATCACCGAGGACGTGTGGCTTTGGCTGGACGGCAGTCCTTTCAACCCACCAAAAAACGTACTGTATGTCATTCCTTTGCCTAACGTCATTGCAAGCTTGCAATGTCTGCCTGTGTGCTTGAGTGGAGTAATATAACAATCCTCCATCGTTTTTCGCAGCTAAAGGGGACCACCCACAACAGTGAGAAATCGGGGAAGGAGGGTGGATTGGTGTGATCGGGTAGCACGTGCCATGAGGAATGCTTATGTGCTTTGCGTTGGGTTGCGAAGCAGTTCTTCACAGCAGACTATTCCAAGAGTGAATGAAAAATACAATCAGACATGTCTGAAATAGCGCCTGCTAAAAAACAGATCGACAGACGCCCGGGGTGTGCAACTTACAAAACGTCCAGGTGGCTGACAACTTCTTCAAGAAAAAAAAAAGAAAAGAAATATATTTTTCCAAATCAAACGTTTTCTTTATTTAAGAAAGCAAACGTTTCAACAAAGATTCCGAAATCTGAATAAATTATTCCGATTTCGAAATCTTCATTCGGTTTGGAAATTTCTGAATTTCGGTTCGTTTGGAAATGTGCATACTCGGCACGGCAGCCAATCATAAATCTGCTTCGTGCTTCCGGACTTTCCCGAGCGTTATAACGTTGTGCATTTGCATATTATTTTCCAAAGTAGATGCACAGAACCTCAGCGTCAGAAGAAAGATTCAAAAGAAGCTAACAAAATTTATGACTCTACAAAACGTAAACGTACATTATCTCGTGACTGTAAAGTGTACTTGAGAGTTTTGAAAGGTGCTTAGAAATTGAACACACATTAATAGCATCGTGGAAAGGAGAATTCACGTGGCTTGTAGCAGACAACGCAACGCAAACATTGCATTGTGGAAAATGATGGAACAGTGTATGGACAATCAACTGGTGCAAAAGGAACCAGTACAGCTCCAACTGCTACAAGCTGAAGTGGGGAACCCCAAAGAGCTGGTCCACGGCCCGTGATGTCTGCATCCTAGAGGGTGGTGACCTCGTCTCCATCACCTCTGATCTGGAGGATTGGTGCGTGAGTAGAATGTTGACTCCTCTCCTGATCGACACCTGGATCGGACTCTCCAATCTGGTAAGACAAAATGGCTCGCTAGCAACCGTTGCAACTGTACAAGGTAGAGGATGGAGAGCCAGGATTGTTTTTTCCGCCAGGAATGCAATCAGACCTCGTGTCAGCTCCGAGAGGGAAACGACATGTCCTGGTCTGACGCCCTGTTGCTCACCTACAACAACTGGGTACAAGGTGAACCCTCAATGTAAGAAGATCTCCTTGTTGCTTCATGTCTGCTTAGCCGAATACATCCAAGCCACTCTCCGCTTTCTCCGAACAGCAAGGGCGAAGTTGACACCTGCACGATGATCATCAACAGTCAGTTTGAGAAGTTTGGCAAGTGGCGCTCAGAGCTATGCCGTTCCAAGCGTCCATACATATGCAAACGGCTACTGGACAGCAGCGCCATCATTTATCCGCACTTTAAAAACTGAAAAGCGCGCACTTATCACGTCCCGACTCAGCCATCTGCCCTGACGGATGGCTGGGATTTTCCGGAAGCTGCTACTTGCTGGAAAGCAACACCGACCAGTTCCACAACTGGTACTGGGCGTCCGATGGATGCTCCAATGAGGGGGCTCGCCTGCTCGTCATCAACAGGTACACTCTGGGCACATTGCGGGTAAGATGGCTTCATCCTCTTCAGCTTCCTCGCTCCTAAGTATGGAAGGTCTTCGAACGGAACAAATGTTGTTGTTCATACTCTTCCTTTGCTCCGCCACAATAGTACTTCGTGGGTGTCGGGTTGGGTGGAAACTTCCGGCAATCGTCTTTTAACCCCTGCAACTTTGAATGAGGGCGGCCCGGTAGTCAAGTGGTGAGCCGCTTCACAGTGCGAGGTTGTGAGTTCAAATCCCACTCCATTCCCTGCGGGCCCACCAGGGTTTTCTTCGGGTGCTCCGGTTTCCTCCCACATTCCAAAAACATGCATGGCAGGCTGATTGAACGCTGAAAATGATTCCCGGGTAGGAGTGTGAGAGTGAATGGTCATTTGTCTCGGTGTGCCCTGCGATTGGCTGGCGACCATGTCAGGGTGTTCCCCAACTCGTGCCCAGAGACGGCTGGAATGGGCTCCTGGCCGTCTCCGTGTGGATAAATCGGTCTGGAAAATGAATGAATGAATGAATGAATGAACTTTGAATGGATTTTGTGCTACCTCATGTTGTTCTGATTTTAACCTGTCCATTTTTTTCCCGCAGCAGATATGAACGATCCGTCATTAATGGCAAACTTCATGACTTTCGACAAAAGAATATCTTGGAGATGTGGATTGGTTTATCAGGTACACTATTTGCTTTTCCCCATTTGTCCATTTTTAGATAATAGATTGCAAACGGCTCCAAAAGTCATAGCCAAAATAGGTTTTGGCATACTTATCAGAGCAAGGTGCCGTAAGCATTTGCCGTGCAAAATTGGCTCATTTCAGGCTTCAGAATAAATGGTATTTAGGGACCAAGATGGACCAAGAAGAGGACCAACATGGGACATTCCAGTGGGTGGACAACACCGCCGTTGACTACAGAAACTATGGAACCGGCTGGCCCAAAAATACTGCAAACAAACAAGACTGCGGAATGATCTTCACAGGTAACGTTTGCGTCAACCAAACACTGACCAAATTCAAACACAAAACCCAACACGTCGACGCCAAAAAAAACAATGAAGGAAAATGGGAAACCATGAGCTGCGACAGGATCAGAGTTTTCACTTGTCAGAAGTCAAAACCCCAAACCGACTCCAGCGCCAAGTGAGTCTCACACATGCTACTCCCCCAACAATCTCGATACCTTAAAGATTTTCTGATCAATATTTCTCCACTTAGCTTCCCAATGCGACCCTGACTATCTTCCGCATGGCGATTTTCGCTACCAATTCCAAGAAGGTTGGACACAATCATGGAAGGATGCAGAGGCTTATTGCGTCGAAGATCAAGGTCTGTCACGTGCGAATTGATAGCTGGGGGCGGGGCTGTCGCTCCCTGCCTCCACCACCTGCTGTCAATTTTCAAATCACGGGGCATTTATACGGGTCGTGGTCACTGGACTCTCTCGGTGCGTGTGCTTTTTTCGGTCCGAGGTGTTTTCCGCCGTGTCCCTTAAATTTGATTCGCCTTCTGGGTCATGTGCGTTTTCTTTTCAGACGTGGTAGGCGGGTCGGTTTTCCCCTTGCCTGCCTGTGCGTCCTGTTTCAGCCTTTTTTATTTTGTTACTTCCCTGGTCCTTTTTTTTCTGGACAGCGCCTTTTGATCCTTAAAAAATATCTTGCAAGGATCGTCTGTGTCTGTCATCTGCTTTGGGATCCAAACATTCCATTACGTTCCGACAAGTCTGGTGCCTTCTGCCTCGCTCGGAACGTGACAAGTCACCTCATCACCTTTCACTCCTAGAGCGAGGTGGACTTCTTGAAGGGTGAGCATCGAGACTGTCTCAAGGATTCGTTGCAACGTCAGGATCATCTCGCCGTACATCGTTGGATTAGATTAGATTACATTGGAGCAACCTTTATTCGTCTCTCAGGGCAGAAATTCACAATTCACAGCAGCAAAGTTATGAAAGGAAAAAAAGTCCAAGAACAAAATGTAACGTCTTTTTTTTTTCCTGAAGCCAAAGTAAGCGACGCGTGACCTATGTGGGTGGGACTCAATAACACTGAGACCACCAACTTTGGGTTCACTGACAGAACAACTCAAGTAAGTTAGTCGTGTTGAAAGAATTTCAGAAAACTCATAACGAGCATCAAATAATCATACAATTAAAAGTAAACGACATGACAACTGGTGATGCACAGCATTTGTTCCTGTGGGAACAGAACCCGAAGACCGGGAAATGTGTTGGCATGAAGCGTTCGGGTAAAATCGTTGCCCTCGACTGTACAGCCAGATATGGTTTCATCTGCAAAAAAGGTCCAAAACGTACTCACCCTTTTTGCATGTCTTGTAATACGGTCTCTGATATTTCACAATTCTGCCATTCTTGCAGCCAAGGCTCAGGGGCAGCCTCCCCAGCTGCCAACATCAGGACCGGGAGGATTTCGCAAACACTGCTCGTCCTTACACAAAGCAATTGGTTGTCAATCAGCCTTTTTGGTGCAGGCTGGAATCAAAAATGCGGCTGGTGGATGGAGGATCCCTTCGATGACTTTTGCTACCTGATCCATTACATGGTGGCGGTGCCCTGGGCTGATGCGCAAGACGACTGCGCCAGACAGAGTGGAGACTTGGTCATCATCACCGACCCCCATGCACAGACTTTCATTCAAGGTACAACAAGCGTTGCGTGTCTCGGCTAGAAAGTTCTGGGTTAAATTCTCAACTCTCTTGCTTTCTGGTGCCCAGTTTGCATGTTTTTGTATCTCGGCGGAATCCTAAATGACTGTCCCCTGTTAGGTGCGATTAAGGCGAGCCCAACCGGGTTCTCCCTGTGGACGGGCGGCCGCCGTGAATGTGGCTGGGCGTGGATAGACGGCTCCCTGTTCGGATATGAACACTGCAGTGTAGATGCATTTCAAAGTGCTGTCATGTTTTTAGGTGATAATGTTACGAAACTCAGTGCTCGAAGATCTTTTTTTTCCTTACAGGGAACCCAAATGACTACAACCAAGACAACTGTCTTTTCATCGCGATTAACAACGGCGAGTGGAATAACGATAACTGTGCTGACAAGAGAGGGTACATCTGGGTACATCTCTTCTCTTTCATCTAGAACTGCTTCAAGTAACAAAGAGGGTACAGAAAGTGCTTAAGAACGAATGACTCTGTGTCTTTGTGATGTCATATTGTCTGTGTGTTGTCATATTATTTGTTATTTTTTTTTTGTTCTTTTGAACTCAAGACGGCGCCGCGAGAGTGAATGCCTTTCAAGCAGTTCATGAATTTTGTTTTTCTACTTTCATTCCTTTTATCACTTTGCTGCTGTGAAATGTAAATTTCTCCACTGCAAGACTAATAAAGGCAAATCCAATCCAATCCAATCGGGAAACCGCCTGGGAATACCATGTGCTGTACATTGGCAGCGGGTAGGTCCTACAGACCTACACGGGTGTAAAGACGACCCCGCCATCCACGAGTCCCCGGAGCCTCTAAGGCGGTCTGGTGGCGAGATCTGCCACCTTTCCGGCAGCTCCTATGGGAGTAAACCCGAAATCAATCCGGTAATGGCGCACCTAAGGCGGTCTGGTGGCGAACTCCGCTACCTTTCCGGCAGCTCCTGCGACCATACTGACCCCAAATTGTATCAGCTCAGCTGTTCCTTTTGGTCCAGTCAGCATGGTGGAGAGGGGGCGCAAGCTGCATAGGCGACAACCTGCTCTCCATAATACACCGCTCAGGCACACTGTCTACCGGGACAGTCATCCATGGTCAGCCATGACCGATGGAGGCCGACGATGCCAAGATTATATTCTCACAAATTTAATGTTTATAAACCGAAAGTTTTGTGAGCTAAAGCGGTCGTACGCCGAGGTATCACTGAACATTTATGTTGTCCATCTCTATCATACGATTGAAAAATAATGTGTGTAGTCCGGTGGCGGGCAGTGGGTTTCGCTAGGCCTTAAGTAATCCTCTGTCTGAATCAATCCAGACTGAAAGCTGTGCGCTGTGATTTACGACCAGTCCACTAGTAGGTACCGTCAGCCAGGAAATAACTGACCGGCCTTTCTTAATGATGTCTATTTTTTCCACGTTTCTTCTCCAGCCATTGTGGATTTACAAAACCGCTATGAAAATCAACACAACACAACAATATATTGTATGTTTATGAAGCTCACGACTGATACAGTTTGCTAGCTCTCGCTGGTATGCTCTTATGACTAGCTGCTAATGGTACTATGAATTTGCTAGTGACAGGCCAATCATAGTTTGCAAAAACTGATGTTTCCAGCGCCTTCCAGCAGGCTTTGGGTTGCCAACTCGAACTATGATTGGTTAAAGCAACAGTTTGATTGACACTTATTTGATGCTCCAGGGTCTGCAGAACTGGTGGTGAAGGTGACTAGGTTTGATTTCTGACCCGGTAACAGATTTGTTACCAGGGTCAGAAATCAAACAAATCACATTTCAGCCATGATTATGGCTGAAATGTGATTGGTTCAATCACTGATTGAAATAACGTCTGCCCGGATGCCCGAGGCGTACAACTTCCAGAACCTCTCTGCCCAAGTGGCCGACAACTTTTTCCAGGGAGAAAAAAAAGAAACGAAATATATTTATTTCGAATCAAATGTTTGCTTTTTTGCGATTTCAAAATATTTGTTGGATTTTAAATTTCAGAATTTCGGTTTGTTTGACAATTTTAAATTCCGGTTCATTTGGCATTTGACATACTCAGCAGCCAATCAGAAGCCTGCATCGAATAACTTCGTGCCCGGACTTTCCCGAGCGTTATCAGGTCGTGCATTCGCATTTCATTTTTTCAAAAGTACACGCACAGAGAACACAAGAAAAATGGATAAGTGGTTAGGAATCAAGCCAAAACCTCAGCCCCAGAAGAGAGACTCAAAAGAAGCAAACAAAATTTATGACGCTACATAACGTCAACGTACATTGAGAGCAACATGGAAAGAGGAGTTTACGTGGCTTGCAGCAGACGACGCAACGCAAATATTGCACTGTGCAACCTGCCGGGAGGTGTATGGACAAATGACAACTGGAGCAAAATCATCAGCAAATGTTATTTACGACAAATTAAGTAGGGGAGCATTTGTGGTAGGTACATCAATTACTTAATTTTAAAGTCTTGTTCTGTTATATATTCTGATTAC